>NC_134333.1:5336871-5662979 GCF_964195595.1 Calonectris borealis | reverse complement strand
TCATCATGTGCCGCAGCGGGGCCCTGAAGGAGCTGAGCAAGCGGTGAGGTCCCTCTCTGGGTGACATTACGCCTGCATCCCCCTCTTTGCACCCCGATGATCTCCTGGTCCTCCTCATCGCTCGCTTTTGGAGCGGGGAGCGATGCTGCCGAGGCATGGGCTGCTTTTTAGCTCCATGTCATCTGCTCTAAGGAGTTATCCGTCTGTTGGCTCGGTCAACACATTGAGATGTAACTCGGGAAGCACCTTCCTGACCAAGGAGCTTCTGGCTGGACAGGAAACACCTGGGAAAATAGATATTTATTTTCTTTTCCCCGCCTTTGAAATGCTCTCACACGATTTCCAATGGCAGGATTTGGGATGTGTGGCACGACGCGAAAATCAGGTCTGCGATGATTTCCTTCAAGAGTCTGCATCATCCAGGCTCCTCCTTGCTCCAAAGCTATTGGAGATGTGGCGGAAATCATCTACCACCTTCCTCTCTGTGCTTCTTTGCAGGCTTGATCACAGGCACTACCTCTTGGAGTGTCCCCACAAATACAGCGTCGCTGATCTGAGGCAGGTGAGAGCTTTGCGTGATCGTAGGGGTTTTGCTGGTGAAAACATCCCGGTTTCTGTCGGCCCTTCATCATCATCAGTAGAAGGTTTCAAATAACTTTGTTTTCCTTCTGCCTTGCTCTCATCTATCATGTGCACTCCGCAAGCTTCGCATCAGCTTCAAGGCAAATAATTGCCTTTCTTTTAATTTGCCAAAATAATTGGTACAAGCCTGTCTCCTCCGAGAACTACAGAGGTCACACAAGATAAATTGCTTCACCTCTATTTAAGCCAGCATTGGTGCTGGTGCCTCTCCATGCAAACTTGTATCTGTTGCAAATAACGGTGGAGGTGATGGGTGGTTGGATTTCGCATCGACTCCAAAGCCAGGAGCCCCATCCTGGCAGGTTGGGGGGGGCTGCTGTGGGTCTCTGGGGTCCCCTTGCCACCCAGGCACGTGGGGTATGGGTTATTTTTGGAGGACAGCCTTGTCTTCACGCGACAGGATGAAGCGTGGGTGTAACGTGGATTTTGCACCATCCAAACCCGACGGGAGACAGGCTCCGTGCCTGCCTGACCTATCTCTGCCCCACAGATAGCCGACGGCGTCTTTGAGACCTTCCTGCAGTCTCTGCTCCAGTTTGCTTCCCATCACGTCTACAACTGCGACCTGTGCACCCAGCGAGGCTTCATCTGCCAGATCTGCAACAGCAGCGACATCATTTTTCCCTTCGAGTTTGACACTACCACCAGGTGAGCGACATCCCCACGGCGTCCCGCTGCTGCGAGGCCACCCGAGCTCATGGTTTGGCTTTTCCCAGGAGCCTGGACCGTCCCCTGGGTCCCTCTCTGGGGCTCTCCGCTTTCTAGGCACGTAGCCCTGGGGTGGCCTGGAAGTAGCTCTGAGCTGGTCGTGCATCCCCGTGGTACCCATGTCCTTGTGGTACCCATGTCCCCATGGTACCCGTGTCCCCGTGGTACCCGTGTCCCCGTGGTACCCGTCAGCTCCAAGGTGTTTCCAACCAAAACTGGGCTGTTGGGGCCAGGAGAGGACCATCCTCGCAGAGCCGAGATGTCACCGAGCAAGGTGGCTTTGCAGATTGAACACGCACCCAGCACCTTGCTGTCAGCCTGCAAAAACCTCGTTGGGTCCTGGGGCAGCAGAGGGGCCGAGGGCAGGAGGAGGAGGAGGATGAAGGTGCTGGGTGCCCCTGCCTCACGTCGCATCTCCTGTTTGAATTCAGTCCGGCCCCTTTCAGGGCTTGCAGGAGGGAAGGAAAAGCAGCAGTGGGACTGTTCATACACCCCTCTACAGCCAAGGAGGGGAGGAAGGACACACGGACACGGATTTGGAGATAAATAGTGGGCAGCCCTGCGAGATGGGCTGGCGAGAGGCTGGGGCCATTCCCAGCAGGACAGGAGGGATGCCGGCTTTCATTTAGGTTTTTCTCCTGCCTGCAGAGCTCGCATCCTTTGCAGGCAGGGTCCTTGCCTGCAATGGGGGTGGTAGAAGGGGTGTCTTTATCCCCACCATCAGAGTTTTCTAAAGAAACCAATATCAAACCCTTCCAACCCAGGAGCCTGGTCCATCGGAGGTGGAGAGAGATCCGCATCTCAATGGTTATTTGGTAATGGTCGACTCAGAACTGGTTATAACCGTGGTGGAGACGGTTAACAGGTTGATGGTCTGCATGGTCTTGCTTTGCCTGGCGGTCCCTAAAAGCGAGCAGCGACATCCAGAAGCTGCAGAAAACGCCAACAAAACCAGGGTCCTTGGGTACCCCGTGCTTTACGTGGTTGCAAATATTTCCAGGGTGGCTGAGCAGGGTTGCTCGCTCTCCCTCCTTGCCGCAGGGACAGCATCGTGCTTATTACCGAGGACAACATCCCCAGGGAACCGATTTTCCCTCGAAAAAGAGCGTATGAGCTCTGGAAAGAGCAGGCACGCGGGACTGAGCTCCGCTGGCAGCCGGTCGGAGGTCTCATGTCCTGTAAAGCCGGGCTCTGAAGTTTGTTGACCTCCTTTTTTTTTTTTTTTTTTTTTTTTTAATTCATTCCTGGCGGAGGAGGTTGTGCAGCAGGAAAGCAGCTCGACCAACATCCTCGCCAAACTCAACCCGGCTTTCCTGCCCCTCTGCCCGCCCCGGGGGACAGCCGGCTGCCGGGGTCACGCCGTTACTCGCCGCAGGATGCGTCTGAAACACCTCCTAACAATAAACCCAGCTGGGCGCGGGACGTTCTTTGTTTTTTTTTCACGGCAGCGGCGGCCGCTTCCTGCAGCCGTTGCTCTGGCAGGTGGAGGCAGGGGATTGCTGCCTTTCGGCTGCTGCTCGCTCAGAAACACGCAGGGTAAAAAACCAACCCCCCCCCCGGCTTTGCAAATCCCCCCCTCCGGCGCTCGGGGAGGAGCCTCCACTGCTGCTAATCCGGAGAAGCCACGTGAAAATATATTCCACTGGGAAAATGCACGGCGCCAGGCAGCACCCCCTGTCCCATCTATCCATGCACAAGCCTTTTCCGTATCCTGAGTAACTCGGGGTTTGCAGCCGTCTGTCGGGAGCAGGATTTGACCCGATATGTCAGGGTCCCGTGCCTGACGCACTGCTGGGCGTTTCTCCGCTCCCCTCTCCACTCATCCTTCGGAAAATTAAGGTATTCAGTGGTATTCACGCATCGATTGTGCACCAGGTATTTGCACTTGAGGGCATTTAAAAAAATAATCTAGCTGACCCGCTGGCATGTGGATGAGCTGCATTTTGCTGCTACTGATGAGGTGGGGGATCGCGACCGGGAAAAAGTGAGCTCAGCCTTCGTAGCGTGGACTTTTCTTCTGTTGACTCAAGATAAGTAGTGAACGCCCCTCGCAGAGCTGGGTGTCTCCTCCCCGCCGGCCCCGCGCAAGGTATAATTTCGGGCTGTTTACATTCCTGCCGCGGCGCTGAGCCAGAGCAGGGAGGTCCCAGGCAGGCGCTGGCAAGACCTCCCCGGAGCCGGCCGGCTCAAAGGCAACGCCATCATCCTCGGCTGCCCGTCCCCTTCCCTGCGGCTCCGATGTCCCCAAGCAGTTTCCTTGCCACGTGCAGGGTCCCCGCAGTCAGGTTGGGGGGCTCCTGGCTGCCCCCCAGCCCCGGCGAGCAGAGGATCCGTGCTCTGAGTTGCATCCCATCCCCACCGGCGATGCATCCCCCAGCCGGGCTCTCGCCGCCCTGCACCGTCGCAGGCTTTGGCGTCTCAGCCTTGAAACGTTGCTCTTGTGCTGTCAAAGCGAGGTGTAAACCTCACTCAACATCTCCCTCTTTCATCTGCAAAAAACGGGCAGCGGGCTGGCAGCTGCCCGCAATGTTCTTTCCGGGTGAGCTGCTGCTTTTGCTCTCAGCTTGCCGGAGGTGGATCTTTCGCTCGAGTAGTTACAGCTCCTGCGAGCAAGGTTCGTCTTGAGCTAGAGCTGGCCAGGGCTCTTTGCTCAGCAAGTGCTCGGAGGAAACGGAGATGAAGAAGTGTCCCCAGGTCTGGTTTGGTGGGGAGGAGTTTGCTCTTTGCTTTGCTGTTACCAACAGGGTGAAATAATTGGGGTTTTTTTCCCCCTCTCTTTGGTTTCTCCTAGGTGCAGCGAATGCAAAACCGTTTTCCACCGGGACTGCCAAGCCCGTGCCCAGTCGTGTCCCCGCTGCGAGCGCCGGCAGAGGTACCAGCGAAAGCTGGAGGCGGAGGCCAGCGTGGAGCCAAGCCTTTAGCACCCGGGGACCGACCTCGACACTGCCCTTGGCTTCTCATCCAGCCGAGGGGAAGGAGCCGGTGGGAGGCGGAAGAGAAGAGACCCCCCCCACCCGGGAGCTGATCCTGCGCCCGGCCCTTCCCTGGGGACAGGGAGCTGGGGGATGCGGCCTGGGTGCTCCCGCCCCACGGAGGGACCCTCTGCCAGCCCAGGGCTGAGCAAGGGGGACTGGAGAAGTGCGTCCCCCCCCCCACTCACACTGGGGGATGCTCCCAGTCACCCTCCTGGTGCCAGCCTGGGACATCCCCTCCTGGTGGAAACCCAGCGGCTTTCCAGGGTGTAAATCAGGATTTCCAATCAAGGGTGTGGATAACTGACATTGATTAAAGCTCTAGTTTTTTAGGATGTTCGATACTGAAAAAAACGGTATTTTTTTACGTGGGGGTTTTGCACAAGCTGGCCTGCTCCAGGGAGGTGACGGCAGCCGCGCGGGGAGGGGACAAAGTGACACTTGTGCCTTTAGGGACCTTGCGTGCCCCGGGGGGACCGCGGGCGCCGGGGCCGGCCGAGCATCTCCCGCCGGGAGAGCCCAGCCATCACCGTGGCCTCCGGGAAGAGAGGGGAGAGAAGAGCCGGGCTGCTCCTCCCCGCCTGCTGCTTTTAATCCTGGGAAGAAATTTTATTTTCCTTTCACCCCTCTCCATGCAAAAATAATTAAAGTTTATTTAACAACGAGCGAAGACGTCTTTAGGGTTTGCTTCTACGCATCGGGTGCCGAATCCCGCGTCCGACCTGATGCTGCGTCTGGGTGGGAGGAGGGTTGGGGACGGGGATGCTGCCCGTCCTCCGTCCTCCCTGCCCGTCCTCCACCCTCCCGGGTGTTGCGGGGTGACCGGGGCACCCTTCCCCATTTTCCTTCCATCTGCTCCATCGACATCCCCAGTTGTTCTTTCCCCCTTTTCCCCACCACCCCGCTCCTGGTGCGGGGAGGGTTTGGGGTGCACCCACCAGCACGGGGACCCCACTGGGACTCCCTGGGAGGGGAAGGCAAAAGCCAGGGCAGCTCCCACAGGACGCCCCTATGTGGGGGTCCCATCCCCCTGCCCGGGGAGGCCGTGCCAGATCCGGCAGCGGCGCGGATCCCGGCTCAGCCGCGGGGCAGGGCCCTTCCTGCGGCAGGAACCTCCCGAGGAGCCGTTTCCTCGGCCGGGCGGCAGCGGGTCCCCTCCGCCATCGTCCCTTCCCTCCCGCCCCGAGGGGAGGAAACGGGCCGGGTCCCCACCGCCCCTCTCCTCCGGCCGGGGGGCCGGGCACCCAACGCCGGCGTGGAGCCCGGCCCCGTCTTTCGGCGAGGCGCTGGCAGGAAACCGGGACGAGTCGAGACCAGCCCGGCGCGGGCACGAGCGGGACCCGCCGCGCGCCCCACCGCCCCCGCCTGCACCCCAACGCCGGCTGGAGGTGAGATTTGGGGGTTCGGTGGCTTTGGGGGCTCAGGGACTTGGGGCTCAGTGGCTTTGGGGGCTCAGGGACTTGGGGCTCGGTGGCTTTGGGGGTTTGGGGACGGTAGGCGAGGAGGGTGGCAGCAACCCCAGGGCTGTTTCAGGCGGGTTTAGGCGGTTTGGGGAACGTCCGCGTGAGGTTGGGGCTCAGCGGGGACCCCCCAACTCAGCTCCCCCGGGGTCCCCCTGCACCCCGAGAGGGGTTGGGAGCTGCCGTCACCCCTTCCCCGTCCCGTCTGCCGCAGGCGGAGGCAGCAGGGCGGCCATGGAGGCGGCGGTGCCGGCGGAGGAGGCGTTGGTGCTGGTGGAGTACGGCTTCGAGTACCGAGCCAAGGACGGGACCTTGGTCTCCATCAAACCCAACGAGCGCTACGTCCTGCTGAAACGAACCAACCACCACTGGTGGCACGTCAAGAGGAGCGGGGACACCCGGCCCTTCTACATCCCTGCCCAGTACGTGAAGGAGCTGCCCCCCATCGCCGCCCCGGCCCCGCTCGACCCCCCGCCGCCGGCGCACGTCGGGACGGATCCAGCCCCGCTCGCCCCCCAGCAGCCGCCAGCCTACGAGTATCGGTTCCTCGGTGCCACCGAAGCGGAGGAGCCGGCCGGAGGGTGCTCGGTGGCCCGGAGGGACTCGGTGGCCCGGAGGGACTTGGTGCCCAGGAGGGATTTGGTGCCCAGGAGGGACTCGGTGCCCAGGAGGGTCTCGGTGGCCCGGAGGGACTCGCCGCCAGCGCTCAGCTCTTTTCGGGTTCCCCCGGGGCTGAGCCCCCACCCCGCCGAGCCCGTGCGCCCCTCGCACTCCCTAGATGACCTGGCACGGGTGATGCCGGTGCCACGCGGTGCCACCGCCATGGGGTCACACGGGGACCCCCCGGGACACACTCGTCCGCTCAGCAAGAGCCGCTCCGAGACCCTCTACGCCCCCGGCAAGGACAGGGACGCGGCTGGGAGGTGGCCGGGGTCCGGCCATGCGGCTCAGGTACGGTGACACCCCCGGTGACGTCCCCAAAGGCAGCGCCGGGGGGGTTTGAGCACGGGGGGGGGTGGGGAGGCAGGCCGCCTGGGTCCCCCAGCTGATTCAGTCCCCCCGCTATGACCCCACGTCCCCCGGCACGGGGTGGGGTCCACCCAGGGGCTCCCCGGCACCGCTGCCACCGCTGGGACCCCCCACGTTCCCCCACTGAGCTGACCCCAGGGGGCAAACCTGTGGGCCAACCCCCCCCCATACAGGTTTGCCAGCAATTCGGGGGGGGGGGGGTGAGCGACCCCCCCCCACCGGGCACCCACCCTGAGCACCTTCCGTGCTCAGCCCCCCTACACCGTGCCTCAGTTTCCCCACCCTCATGGGCACCCCTGGGCTCTCCCAGCCCCCCCACCCTGCCCCCGCAGCAGCGTCCCGCCGGGGTGCAGAGCCCAGCGATGCCCGCAGTCCCCAGGGAGGGGGGGCTCGGTGCCACCCAGGGGTCCTTGGGGGGTCCCGCACCCCGTCCCGGCAGCGTTCCCAGGGCGAGAGGAGGCAGAAAGGGGTTAACAGGGAAGCGCAGCAGCTCCTCCCTGCCGGGGCGGGTGTCTCACCTGGGCGCAGCACCCAGTGCCGGAGGTGGGTGCTGGGTGCACCCCGGCTAAGGCGGGCACCCCGCCACCCCAAAACCCACGCTCGCCCCACACCTGTAAGTAGTGAGGGGCCCTTCCCAGCCCCCCTCCCCCCCCCCACCCGGGGCTCCCCTCTGCACCCCTCTTGTTGGGGGGCACCCATGGGTGGGGGGTGCCCCCCGGCCGCTCGCCTGCCACCGACACCGGCTGGGGCGCAGCGGGGCGAGAGGGCAATGGCAGTGGGGGGGTGCCACGTCCTTGTCCCCCCCCACCCCAGCACCTCTCTGTGGGGTAACCCCAAGCCCTCTCATGTCCCCCGCTTCCAGGGGGGCTCGAGGGGCTGTGCCACCCGGGGGGGGGGTTCCGGGAGGAAAGGGGGTTTCGGTGGCAGAGGGCTGGGTTTTACACCCCATTTTACCCCCTGGGAGCCCGGCCGTGCCGGATTAACCCCCCCGGTGTTCTTTGCACACCCAAAACCACCGATGTCCCCCCAGGAGAGACCCAGCGTGGTCCCCAAGCCCGGGTGCCATCGCCGGAGCTTTCCCCTTCCCCCGCCTAAACCCAACCGGCGCCAAACCCAACCGGCGCCGGCGGCGGCGGGGCTGCGGCGGCCTCGACCCGGCCACCACGTGCACCCACCACCCCTCGGCTGCCGGGACGGGGCGATCCCGGTGTTGGGGGGACGCAGCCCCCCACCCCACCTCGTCCCCGTGCCGGTGGAGCCGGACGATGCCGGCTGGGTCAACCTAAATTTGGGGGGAGTTTTGGTTACCATCCCCGGGCCGGTGCAATTCCCGCTCGGTTGGGCCTTGGCTTTGCCGGAGCGGGTGGCGGGTGATGGGTGGTGGGTGACGGGGTGACAACAACCCCAAAAAAAAGCCAATTCCGCCCTGGGGGCCAAGCGCCGGGCTCGGAGGCGGCTCTTCCGCTCCCCGAAACCCCAGCAGGAAGCGCGGCCGGCGCAGGCCCCGGCACAGGGCGCCATCGGCGTTACCGGAGCCTCTCGGTGCCCCCACCGGCTGCCCCCCACCCCAGTGCCCACCGAGATGGGTGATCGGGCGCTGCAGCGGTCCCGTAGCAGGGTGTCGCGGCTGCTGCACTTGGGGAAGGTAGGCAGCACCCATGGGTGCACCCGGCCAGGGTGGGTGGGGGGGTGTTGTGGGGTCACCCCCCCCCCCCAAGCTGCCTCCCGAACTTCCCCCGGGTGTTTAGGCTGCGGAGGTGGCACCGGGCACCGGCGGGTGCCAAGGTGCCCGTCCCAGAGCAGCGAGGGGCACCCAACCCCCCCCCCAGGGGGAGAGAAACCCCCGGGGATGCACCCATGGGAGGGAGGGAGGTGCTGGGGGGGTCTCTGTGCCAGGGGTCCCCCATTGTCACCACCAAGTCCCTTGTCCCCAAGATGATGGTGGCCTCTCGCCCTGGGTTTCCGGCCCCGCTCGCCGCGGCGGGGGGGTCGTGGGGTGGCGGGGGGGAAGGGTGATGGGGTGTCCCTGGGGACACTCGATCCGCTGTCCCCCTCCACTCCAGGGTGTCCCTGGGGACACTGCACCCACTGTCCCCCCCAACCCCGGGGTGACAGCAGGGCCGGGGTTGGGAAACTTTGTCCCCGCGGCCGCTGGAGGGAGGCTCAGGGGCTGTAAAACTGGGGAGATCAAAGGGTGCCCGGAGGGGATTCCCCGCCGGCAGCCACCCACCAGGGCCACCGGGGCCACCGGGGCCACCGGGTCCCAGGGGACGTGGCCCCCACCCTCAGCAGCCCCATGGATAGTGGGGGGCAGCCACGCCGGGGATGCTCGGGGCCTTATTTTGGGGTCAGGGTGCTGAGGTGGGTGGCAGGGGCTGTGGGTGCTGGTGGTGCAGGTGCTGGTGGTATGGGTGCTGGTCGTCCGGGTGCTGGTGATGTGGGTGCAGGTACCGGTGATGTGGGTGCCGGCAGTGCCGGTGCAGATGGTCTGGGTGTTGGTGATGTGGGTGCAGAGACTGGGGGTGCAGGCGATGTGGGTGCTGGAGATGTCCCAGGGTGCTGATGTGTGTTTGGTGTGGGTGCAAGTGCTGGGTGCTGATGCCAGTGAGGTGGGTGCAGAGGCTGGGGGTGCAGGTGATGGGCACGTCGGTGGTGTTGGGGCTGCAGATGCTGGTGCAGATGTTGGGGTGTTCATGATGTGGGTGCAGATGATGTGGGTGCAGATGTTGGGGTGTTCATGATTTGGGTGCCAATGATGTGGGTGCAGATGATGTGGGTGCAGATGTTGGGGTGTTGATGATTTGGGTGCCAATGATGTGGGTGCAGATGATGTGGGTGCAGATGATGTGGGTGCAGATGTTGGGGTGTTGATGATTTGGGTGCCAATGATGTGGGTGCAGATGATGTGGGTGCAGATGGTGTGGACACAAGTGCTGGGGTGCTGATGCCGATGATCTGGGTGCAGATCCCGGGGGGGCAGGCGCAGCGGGTGACGTGGGTATGGGTGATGCGGGTGCTGACGCTGGGGACCACGACGCCCCAAGCCCAAACTCTCTCCGTGTGCTCTTACCCCCACTGCCAGTCGGGTGCTCCCTGCCCCGATGTGGGTGCTGTGGGTGCCCTCCTCCACCGCCTGGCATTTACACCCCGTCGCTCTCAGCTCCTGCCCCCTGCGAGGGGGCGTCTCGGGGCAGCACCTGCTGGGTGCTGCCAGCAGCCGGGGCAGGGCAGGATCCGGCTCCTCCACCCCCTCACCCATCCGCCAGCCCGGGTACCACGGCGGGGACACCCCGGGAACGCCGTCCCCACCATCCCTGCCCCACGGCACCCATCACCAACCGCAGCACCCAAGTGACCCATCCATGTCCCCCCACCCCAGGCGCACAAGGAGCCGGAGGAGCCGCCCTCCCCCATCTACCTCAACATCCAGGAGCTGCGGGAAGAAGCCGCAGCCGCCGGCTCGGCCCCGGAAGAACCCGGCAGCTCCATGTCGGATTGGGAAACCCACAGGGATACGGACAGTGGACATTTGTTTTATTATAACCCGGTGACGGGCGAGACCACGTGGGATTGTCCCTTTGGGCAGGCAGAAGATGGAGTGAGTCCCGTCGCCTCTCCCGCCTCCTCACTCGCCCACAGCCCGGAGTTTTCCGAGTGGGAACAGTACGTGGACGAAGCCAGCGGACAGGCTTTTTTCTATAATTCGGTAACAGGTGAGACGTCGTGGGACCCCCCCTCCACGGGAGACAGAGGCAGCTCCCAGGATAGGTACCCTGGGGTGACGCAGTACAGTCCCATGGAGCAGAGGGTGAGCACCCAGCGAGGCGCGGGGATGATGAGGATGGGGATGGAGGTGGCAGTGGAGGTGGAGGTGGGGATGGGGATGGGGATGGAGATGGAGATGGGGATGGGGATGGAGGTGGAGATGGAGATGGAGATGGGGATGGAGATGGAGATGGAGATGGGGATGGAGATGGAGATGGGGATGGGGATGGAGATGGGGATGGAGATGAGATGGAGATGGACATGGAGATGGAGATGGAGATGGAGATGGGAATGCAGATGGAGATGGAGATGGGGATGGAGATGGAGATGGAGATGAGATGGGGATGGAGATGGAGATGGGGATGGAGATGGAGATGAGATGGAGATGGACATGGAGATGGAGATGGAGATGGAGATGGAGATGGAGATGAGATGGAGATGGACATGGAGATGGGGATGGAGATGAAGATGGAGATGAGATGGAGATGGACATGGAGATGGAGATGGAGATGGAGATGGGGATGGAGATGGAGATGGAGATGAGATGGACATGGACATGGAGATGGAGACAGGGATGGGAATGGAGATGGGGATGGGGCTGGGGATGAGATGGAAACAGAGATGGAAATAGGGATGGGGATGAAGATGGAGATGGAGATGGGGATAGGGATGGGGATGGAGATGGAGATGGGGATAGGGATGGGGATGGAGATGGAGATGGAGATGGGGATAGGGATGGGGATGGAGACGGAGATGGAGATGGAGATGGAAATGGAGACAGGGATGGAGATGGAGATGGAGATGGAGATGGAGACAGGGATGGAGATGGAGATGGAGATGGGAATGCAGATGAGATGGAGACGAGATGGAGATGGAGATGGAGATGGAGATGGAGATGGAGATGGGAATGGGGATGAGACGGAGACGGAGATGGAAATGGGGATGGAGATGGAGATGGGAATGGGGATGAGACAGAGGCGGAGACGGAGATGGAAATGGGGATGGAGATGGAGATGGGAATGGGGATGAGACGGAGACGGAGATGGAAATGGGGATGGAGATGGAGATGGGAATGGGGATGAGACAGAGGCGGAGACGGAGATGGAAATGGGGATGGAGATGGAGATGGGAATGGGGATGAGACAGAGACGGAGATGGAAATGGGGATGGACATGGAGATGGAGACGGAGACAGAGACAGAGATGGGGATGGGGATGGGGATGGAGATGAGATGGAGACAGAGATGGAGATAGGGATGGGGATGGAGATGGAGACAGGGATGGGGATGGAGATGGGGACAGGGATGAGAATGGAGATGGGGATGGAGACAGGGATGGGGATGGAGACGGAGATGGAGATGGAGGTGGAGATGGGGCAGGCCCCACCTGGGCTGGCCATGGCTTGGGGATGTGGATGCTCTTGGTGGGGCACAAGATCTTGACCTGGCTCTTCTCTCCAGCCGCCCACTCCGGAAACGGACTATCCCGACCTGTCTCCAGATGAGCTGGAGGGTTATCCCGAGGAGGACTACTCGCCCGTGGGCTCCTACGATCAGGGGGCCGCTCTCTGTCTGTCCCCGAGGCGCCCCGAGGAGCTGGGCTCACCCCCAGGCTGGTTTGGGCACGGTCACCCTGAGGGAGCCGTGTTCTGCCCCGAGCACTTCGCCTCCGACACGGTACGGGGACAGGGACGGGGACGGGGACGGGGACGGGGATGGGGATGGGGACAGGGACGGGGACGGGGACAGGGACGGGGATGGGGATGGGGACAGGGATGAGGGTGGGGACAGGGACAGGGACGGGAATGGGGATGGGGACAGGGATGAGGGTGGGGACAGGGACAGGGGTGGCTGCCAGGGGATGGGCATCCTCACAGGGCACAAAAGCAGAGAGCAGGGGCTCTGGGGTGCGGTGGGTGCGGAGCCCAGCACCCATCCTGCACGGGCACCCCGGGCATCACCCGCTCGCTCCCCCGCAGGTGCCGACGGGCGGCCGCCATGACCGGGCCAGCAGCAGCTCCAGCCAGGACAGCGGGCTCTTCGCCTGGCACAGCACCGCGCCGCCGGCGCTGGGGCTCAAGGAGGAGAAGGTGAGCACCCCGGGGAGGGGCAGCCAGCCCTTCCCCACCCTGGCACCAGGGAGGGCAGGGGGCAAACCTGACCCTCCCCCCCCAAAACACACACACATGCTTTGCCTTCCAGTTTAAAAGCCTCGAAAAAGCCGGGGTGCTCAACCGGACCAAGACGGTGGACAGGGGGAAGCGGCTCCGGTAAGCACATCCCGGTGTCCCCCGCCACCGGAGAAGGGAGCCCCGGGGGGCGAAGGGGATAGGGGCTGTGCTGTCCCCCTGCATGACCCCCCCTCTGCTCCCCAGGAAGAACTGGAGCTCCTCCTGGACGGTGCTGGAGGGGGGGATCCTCACCTTCTTCAAGGACTCCAAGCACTCGGCTGCCGGTGCCTTGGTAAGAGCCCCAGCAGCCTCGGTGGGGCCAGCACCCACGGGACGGGGGCAGCACCCACGGGATGGGGGCACCACCTGTAGGATGGGGCCAGCACCCACGGGACAGGGCCAGCACCCACGGGACGGGGGCAGCACCTGTAGGATGGGGTCAGCACCCACGGGACAGGGCCAGCACCCACGGGATGGGGGCACCACCTGTAGGATGGGGCCAGCACCCACGGGACAGGGCCAGCACCCACGGGACGGGGGCAGCACCTGTAGGATGGGGCCAGCACCCACGGGACGGGGGCAGCACCCACAGGATGGGGGCAGCACCTGTAGGATGGGGTCAGCACCCACGGGACAGGGCCAGCACCCACGGGATGGGGGCACCACCTGTAGGATGGGGTCAGCACCCACGGGACAGGGCCAGCACCCACGGGACGGGGGCAGCACCTGTAGGATGGGGTCAGCACCCACAGGACAGGGCCAGCACCCGTGGGACGGGGGCAGCACCTGTAGGACGGGGCCAGCACCCACCAGACGGGGCCAGCACCCACAGGATGGGGGCAGCACCTGTAGGATGGGGCCAGCACCCACGGGACAGGGCCAGCACCCACAGGATGGGGGCAGCAGCTGTAGGATGGGGCCAGCACCCACGGGACAGGGCCAGCACCCACGGGATGGGGGCAGCACCTGTAGGATGGGGCCAGCACCCACGGGACAGGGCCAGCACCCACAGGATGGGGGCAGCACCTGTAGGATGGGGCCAGCACCCACGGGACAGGGCCAGCACCCACGGGATGGGGGCAGCACCTGTAGGATGGGGCCAGCACCCATGGGACAGGGCCAGCACCCACAGGATGGGGGCAGCACCTGTAGGATGGGGCCAGCACCCATGGGACAGGGCCAGCACCCACCGGATGGGGCCAGCACCCACGGGACGGGGCCAGCACCCATGAGATGCAGCCAGCACCCACAGGATGGGGTCAGCACCTGTTAGATGCGACCAGCATCCACAGGATGGGGCCAGCACCCACGGGATGGGACCAGCACCCGTTAGATCGGGCCAGCACCCATGGGATAGGGCCAGCACCCATGAGATGGGACCAGCACCCATGAGATGGGGCCAGCACCTGTGAGATGCAGCTGGCATCCATGGGATGGGGTCAGCACCCATGGGATGGGGCCAGCACCCATGGGACAGGGCAAGGACCCACAGGATGGGGTCAGCACCTGCAGGATGGGGCCAGGACCCATAGAATGGGTCCAACACCCATGGGATGGAGCCAGGACCCATGGGATGGAGCCAGCACCCGTGAGGCAGTGCCAGCACCCATGGGATGAGCCCAGCACCTGTGAGATGGGGCCAGCACCCATGGGATGGAGCCAGGACCCACAGGACAGGCCCAGCACCCTGCACGAGGACCCCTCCCAGCACCGGGCTGGGTCGCCGCGCACGTGCGCTCCCACCTCCCCTCGCACGCACCCGCTCCCCCGGGGTGGGAGCCGGGCCGGGGCCGGTGTCAGGGCACCCTAAGGAGCGCACGGAGCTCGTCAGGGTGAGCGGGGAGGAAGCGGTGCCCGACTCAGCCCCCCCCCCCCCGGCACCCAGCACCCACCGCCCGGATGCAGAAGCTGCCGTGGGTCTTGCAACACCCTGCGGTGACGGCGGCAGGGGAAGGAGAGGGGACAGACGCGCACCCTCGGGCAGGGCTGGGCATGTCCCACGAGGTGACGGTGGCTGTAGGGCCCGGTTGTCCCCGAGCTGGTGGCCACGACACCCACCCCACGCCAGCAGCACCGTGTCCTGGTCCTGCTGAGAGACCTCGGTGCCATGGGAGGGGACAGAGATGTCCCCCAGGGGACATTTGCCACTCCTGCCTTTCTGGAGGAGGAAAGCTCGCAGCCCCCCACAGAGCAGGACCCCAGTGTCCCTGTCCCCTCTGGGTGGGTGCCAGCGGTGCCACCCTCGTCCCCTTGCTCCCGCAGCGGCACCCCAGCACCCTGACCACCCCCGAGCACACGGTGGAGCTGCGCGGGGCCACCCTCGCCTGGGCTGGCAAGGACAAGTCCAGCAAGAAGCACGTCCTGGAGGTGAGCCGGGTGACAGTGGGGGGGACATCGGTCACCCGTCAGGGTCCCCGTGTGGCCCACGGGGCGGTGGCGATGCCAGCGCCTGCCCGGTTCATCCCACCAGCGGTGAAGGGGATGTGCTGGGGTTGGTGGCAGTGGGGACACCGGGAGACGTCCCCAGGCTGGGAGCAAAGGGACACCTTGCGCCACTGTCCCTTTCCTACGGTCATGGAGATGTCACCAAGGGACATCCTGGCTCCCAGAGGGGTTTTTCCACTCGGGCTTTGCAGAGGGAGGAGGTGGCTAGCCAGCTCACCGGCAGATGGCAACAATTGGGGTCATCGGTGTAATGAGTTGGGCGCCGTTCTCAGCCACAACCTGGCCTCCAAAGTCGGGTGGTGGTGGCCAAATGCGGGCAGCCCCGCGGCCCTGCCCTGACCCCTGCCCGCTGCTCCTGTAGCTGAAGACGCGGGAGGGCTCGGAGTTCCTCATCCAGCACGACTCGGAGCAGATCATCGCCGCCTGGCAGAAGGCGATCGCCGACAGCATCGTTAGGCTGGTGAGCAGGCGCCCGCCGCCCGCCGCCCCCTGCCCCTGCCACCCCGGGGATGGGCACAGGGGTCTCACGCTGCCCCTTCCCTAGGGCACCGACCTCCCCGGCGAGGAAGATGCTGAGAGCGGGGCTGAATTCGGCTCCCGGGAGAAGCTGGCGAGCGGGGAGGAGAAGAGGGCAGGTGAGCTTGGGCATCCCGGCACAGGGATGGGCACCGGGGTGGCACCGGCAAAACCATCCACTGGGTGGGGTGGGATGGCCACCACATGGTGTCCCCAGCTCCCCGTGATGGGGGGAGCACCCCAGTCCCTTGGGATGATGGTGACCTGTGCCCCATCCCCGCCAGCGGCCGGGCAGGCACCGGGCAGTGCCAGCGGCGAGAACGACTCCAGCAAAGTCCGGAACAAACTCCTCAAGTTCCTGCAGAGGCGGCCAACGCTGCAGTCCCTGCGCGAGAGGGGCTACATCAAGGGTGGGTGCCCAGGGCGGGGCTACATCAAGGGTGGGTGCCCGGGGTGGGGCTACATCAAGGGTGGGTGCTCAGCATGGGGCTACATCAAGAGTGGGTGCTCAGCATGGGGCTACATCAAGGGTGGGTGCTCAGGATGGGGCTGCATCAAGGGTGGGTGCTTAGGATGGGGCTGCATCAAGGGTGGGTGCTCAGCATGGGGCTACATCAAGAGTGGGTGCTCAGCATGGGGCTACATCAAGGGTGGGTGCCCGGGGTGGGGCTGCATCAAGAGTGGGTGCTCAGGATGGGGCTACATCAAGGGTGGGTGCTCAGCATGGGGCTGCATCAAGGGTGGGTGCCCGGGGTGGGGCTACATCAAGAGTGGGTGCTCAGCATGGGGCTACATCAAGGGTGGGTGCTCAGGATGGGGCTGCATCAAGGGTGGGTGCTTAGGATGGGGCTACATCAAGAGTGGGTGCTCAGCATGGGGCTACATCAAGGGTGGGTGCTCAGCATGGGGCTGCATCAAGGGTGGGTGCCCGGGGTGGGGCTACATCAAGAGTGGGTGCTCAGCATGGGGCTACATCAAGGGTGGGTGCTCAGCATGGGGCTACATCAAGAGTGGGTGCCTGGGGTGGGGATACATCAAGGGTGGGTGCTCAGCATGGGGCTACATCAAGGGTGGGTGCCCGGGGTGGGGCTGAGCCCCCTCGGGGTGTCCCCAGGCTGGGGGACAGCCAGGGATGGAGCTGGGACAGTGGGATGGGGACCAAGCCCAACCCCGACCCAACGTCATGGTGATGGGCTTGGGCATGTCCCATCACCTCCAGCCACCGCTTACGGGAACAGGCCCTCCTGTGATGTCCCCAGCCCTGTCCCCCACCCCGGACCTGCCACCGAACCCCCTTTCAGTGTCACCCAGCCATGCTCAAACCTCCGTCGGTTTTTCCAGATCAGGTTTTCGGCTGCTCCCTGCCAGCGCTGTGCGAGCGGGAGCGGGGGACGGTGCCCCGCTTCGTCCTGCAGTGCATCCAGACCGTGGAGAGGAGAGGTACCACCCCGGGGACGGGGACAACCCAGGGGACACCGGGATGGGGACAGCGCTGGGTAAAGCCTAAATTTGATGGTTGGGTTTTCCCTGGAAGCTGCGTCCTTGCAAAACCAATGCTGGTCGCTGTCACCTTGTGTCACCCGGCTGCGGGCATCTCCCAGGGGACAGTGGGGACACGTGGGTACCCGGAGCTCCCTCGATGGTGGCCGGTGTCACATCCCGGGGCGGGCTGTGGTTAACCAGGAGCTTTTCCCTCCTCTCCATCGTCCTCTGCCAGGTCTGGACATCGATGGGCTGTACCGGGTCAGCGGCAACCTGGCCACCATCCAGAAACTGCGCTACAAAGTGGAGCACGGTAAGGTCACCCGTGGTGACAATAGGGGACAAATGACATATAACCTTGGGAGGGAATGGGCAGGGTGACAGGGCTCCGGCTGGGGAGGGAGGGGACAGGGACCCTCGCCCGTCCCCGGGGCTCCAGGACCTGCCTGAGGTGCTGCCCCGGCCCCGCAGACGAGCACCTGGACCTGGATGACGGGCGCTGGGAGGACATCCACGTTGTCACCGGGGCGCTGAAGCTCTTCTTCCGGGAGCTGCCCGAGCCGCTCGTCCCCTTCAGCCACTTCGACAAGTTCATCGCTGCCATCAGTGAGGCCTGGGGACAGGGACGGGGATGGGGGGGGACGGGATGGGGACAGGGATGGGATGGGGATG
Organism: Calonectris borealis; assembly: GCF_964195595.1. Classification (NCBI taxonomy): domain Eukaryota; kingdom Metazoa; phylum Chordata; class Aves; order Procellariiformes; family Procellariidae; genus Calonectris; species Calonectris borealis. Next base: position 5,645,119 of record NC_134333.1, on the reverse strand, counting down.
GGGACAGGGATGGGGATGGGGTGGGGTGGGATGGGGACAGGGATGGGATGGGGATGGGGACAGGGACGGGGATGGGGGGGGACGGGATGGGGACAGGGATGGGATGGGGATGGGGACAGGGATGGGGATGGAGGGGGACGGGGTGGGGACAGGGATGGGATGGGGATGGGGACAGGGATGGAATTGGGATTGGGATGGGGACAGGGATGGGATACGGATGGGGACAGGGATGGGATTGGGATTGGGATGGGGACAGGGATGGGATGGGGACAGGGATGGGGATGGGATGGAGATAGGGATTGGGATTGGCATGGAATGGGGATGGGGACAGGGATGGGATGGGGATGGGGACGGGGATGGGGATGGGGATTAGGATTGGGACGGGGACAGGGATGGGAACGATGATGGGGACAGGGACAGGGACGGATGGTCCGGCTGCCGGAGCCAGCACCCCACCGTGTCTTCCCTCCCCTTGCAGAGATGCAGGACCCGACCAGGCGGGGCCGGTGCATCCATGACCTGGTGTTCTCCCTCCCGCCCGCCCACCACGACACCATGAAGGTCCTCTTCCACCACCTCTGCAGGTGACACCCGTCTCACTCCCCCCAAACCCAACCCAGTGGGCAGGAGGGGGGACAGGACCTGGGTTTGGGGACATGCCAGGTGACACCATCCCTTCGTCCCCGCAGGGTTATCGAGTACAAGGAGGAGAACCGCATGTCGGTGCAGAGCATCGCCATCGTCTTCGGCCCCACGCTGCTGCGGCCGGCGAGCGAGGAGGGGAACATGGCCATGCACATGGTCTTCCAGAACCAGGTGGTGGAGCACATCCTCAACCAGTACAGCTACATCTTCCCCGACAGCTAAAACCCCCTGGGGACACGCGTGGGGACAAGCCCAGCAGCGGGGACATGAAGGAGCAGCGTCTCAGGGGAAGGACTTGGCCACGTGTCACCTCAGACGATGGGTGGTGGCAATCGTGGACTCAATGAAGGGCAGCGCGGTGGCCCGGCTCGCTCGGGATGGGTGCCAGAGCTGGGGGCACCCTGAGCACCCCATCCTCCCCTGCCACCCGCTCCCACTGGGGGCGGATCCATGGAGGTTGAGCCCCAGGGGGTGCGTGGGATTTGGGAGGGTCCCCATCGATCAAGAGGGGACGATGGAGCCCTGCGGTCCCCAGCTCGCTGGTGGCACAGACCCAGCATCCCCAGATGAGAGGATGGAGGTGCCCGGCTGGGTAGTGCCCGCGGGGACGGTGCCACCGGTGCAGCAGGCAGGGAGAAGCCGGGCTGTGCCGCCGTCGGAGCCGGTGCCCGGCACGAGCCCGCCAACGTATTCCCAAATAAAGAGCCTGTTCAGCCGCAAGGACGAGGCGTCGCTGGCAGGACATGGTGACATCCCCGGGGACACCGGCGGCACAGCGGGGCCTCGGTGCCCCTTGGCTCCTGGTGACCCTTGAGGAGATGTGCCCCTTGTACCCCACGAGGACGAGGGGACCTCGGCACCCCCAGAGGGGCGAGACTGCAGGCCACCGTGGTGACCGTGTCCCCTGGGCTTTGGGACATCTGTCCTGGCTGGCATCGCCAAACACAATGTCATTGCAAGTGTCACCACAGGCAGCAGGGATGGGTGCTGAGAGCGGTAGGGTGGGGAGAGGGTGCCAGTGGGACCTGAGCTCCCGTCACCCAGAGTCACCCCTCTGGGGTGGGGACGCTTTGGGTCATGATGGAGACGATTTGGGACACAACCAGGACAGTATGGGACGCAAAAGGGACAGTAAGGGACACAACTGAAATGCTTTGGGACATAATGGGGACACTGAGGGGGATGGCAGGGACATGAGGAGGATGCTTTGGGACACGGTGGTGACGCTTTGGGACACAACAGGGGCAGGTCAGCGTACAAGAGGGGTTTGGGACACGGTGGGGACGGCTGGGATATAGAGGGGACACTTTGGGATGCAGTGGGGACACTTGGGGACACAACAAGGGCACTTTGGGGTGCGATGGGAATACTTGGGGATGTAATGGGGACAACTTGGGATGCAGTGGGGACATTTTGGGACACAAGGAGGTGCTCTGGAGTGCAAGGGGTGCTTTGGGGGTGCAGTGAGGGTGCTTTGGGACACAAGGGGACACGGGGACAGGACAGGGACCCTTTGGGATGCAGTGAGGAGATTGGGGGGCACAAGGGGATACTTTGGGGGACAAGGGGATGCTTCAAGGGTGCAGCAGGAGCACTTTGGGACAGGAGGGGACACGATGGGGACCCTTTGGGATACAGTGGGGACATTTTGGGGCACAAGGAGATACATTGGGACACGAGGGGATGCTTCAGGGGTGCAGTGGTGGTAGTTTGGGACACGAGGGGACAGGACGGGGACACTTTGGGATGCGGCTGGGACACGCGGGGCAACTCTGGGACACGAAAGGGAAACTTCGGGGCCCCTCCGGGGCGGGGCGGCGGGCGGGGCCGGGCCGGGGTCCCGGCGGGGCGGGGCGGGGGCGGGGCCCGCCCCGGGCGGGGCCCGAGTCGGGCAGACCCCGCTGCCGGCCCCGCTCCGCGCCCCCCGCCCCGGCTCCATCTTGTGCGCGGCCGCCGCGGAGCGGCTCCAGGTGCGGGGGGGGGCCGGGGGGGGCCCGGGGGGGTCGGGGGGGGGGGGCGCTCTGCCCGGTCCCGTGGACCCACCGAGGAGGGGAGCGCGACCCCGCGGGGCGGGGCGGGAGGGGACCCCGCGGCGACCCCCCCTCGGGACCCACGGGGTAATCCTCCCCCTCGGGACCCACGCGGTGATCCCCCCTCCCGGGACCCACGGGGTAATCCCCCTGCTCGGGACCCACGGGGTGATCCCCCCTCCCGGGACCCAAGGGGTGATCCCCCTCCCCGGGGCGGTGCGGGACCCCCGCAGCGATCCCCCCCCCCCGCGCCTTGGGGCCCTCGGGAGCGCCCGCCCCTCCCCCCCGCGGCCGTGCGGGACCCCCGGGGCTGTAGGGGACCCCTGGGACCGATGCCCCCCAGAGAGCCGTGCAGGACCCCCAGAGAGACCCCCCCCGCCTTGGGACCCTCGGAGCGACCCCCGCGAGGGCCATGCGGGACCCCCATCAGTCCCGTGCCCCCCCCCACCCCGCAACTGGGGCTGTGCAGGACCAGGGACCGCGGCGAACCACGAGCAGCGACCCCCCCCAGGGCCTCAGAGAGCCCCCCCCCAGACCCCCCCAGCAGCAACCCTCCCCCGGATCCTCACAGGGACCCCTCAGACTCCACCAGCAGCAACCCCCCTCAGGGCCTCACAGGGCCCCCCCAGATCCCCCCCCAGCAGCGATCTCCCCCCAGATCCTCACAGGGCCCCCCCAGACCCCCCCCCAGCAGCAATCTCCCCCCCAGATCCTCACAGGGCGCCCCCAGACCCCCCCCAGCAGCGACCCCCCCAGACCCTCACAGGGACCCCCAGACGCCCCCAGCAGCGACCCCCCCAGATCCTCACACGGCCCCCCCAGACCATCCCACCAGCGACTCCCCTCTCGCAGGGCCCCCCCAGACCCCCCGCCCCCAATTCCCCTTGCTGCCACAGGACCCCCCCCCCCCCAGCGCTCGGCGCTGCACAGGTAGGATCCGACCCCCCAACTGGGGGCAGGGACCCCCCAAGGGCCGGGAGGTGGGGCCCCCCCGGGGCAGTCACCCCCCACACACCCCCCCACCCCCGGGACCAGGCACCAAGGGGTTACGGCGCAGGACCGGCTTTGGTGGCCAAAATCCCTCTTAAGGCATTAATCACAGTGGGAAAAGGGGGAGGGGGACAGGGCCACCGTGTGTCCCCCCCCCCGCTGTCCCCAGCCCTGCAGGGTGGGGGGCAGGGACAAGTGCCCCCGCCCTGGAAATTTAAGCCAAATCACTAAACCTGGCTTAAAATTCAATGGGATTTAGGAGAAAAAAAAAATAAAGGTGGGGGGCGGGGGGATGCTGTGGGGAGCGGGGCTGGAGGGTTTGGGGGGGCACGTCTGGCACACACACCCCCCCCCCCCGGTGGGGGGGGCCCAGGCATTAGTCAGGGTGTAAAGGTCGGGAGCCGGCGGTGTTTGCACGCGCGGTGCGGAAGTGTCCCCGTCCCCGGCGGTGGCTCCCGGCTGGCAGCAGGTAGGGAGGGCAGGGCTGGGTGTCCCCCCCCACCCCCGGCAGGATGGGGTCCCCTCCCCGCCCCAGGGTGGGCACCCGCTGGGGACCCGCTGTCTGTCCCGCGCGGTGGCACGGGGGTCCCCGGCTGGCTCTGCCCCGGGGTGGTGTCCCCTGGGCCTGGTGTCCGGCTCCCCGTGGGGACGGGGACTCGGAGGCCCCGCTGCTGCATCGGGGATGGCTCGGGGGGTCCCCGTGGCCCCATAGGGACCATGTTCTGGGGGTTCCTATAGCCCCATAGGGACCAGGCTCTGGGGGTTCCTATAGCCCCATAGGGACCATGTTCTGGGGGTTCCTATAGCCCCATAGGGACTAGGCTCTGGGGTTCCCCACAGCCCCATAGGGACCAGGCTCTGGGGGTTCCTATAGCCCCATAGGGACCAGGCTCTGGGGTTCCCCACAGCTCCATAGGGACCAGGCTCTGCGGGTTCCTATAGCCCCATAGGGACCAGGCTCTGGGGGTTCCTATAGCCCCATAGGGACCAGGCTCTGGGGTTCCCCACAGCTCCATAGGGACCAGGCTCTGCGGGTTCCTATAGCCCCATAGGGACCAGGCTCTGGGGGTTCCTATAGCCCCATAGGGACCAGGCTCTGGGGTTCCCCACAGCTCCATAGGGACCAGGCTCTGGGGGTTCCTATAGCCCCATAGGGACCAGGTTCTGGGGTTCCCCACAGCTCCATAGGGGCCAGGCTCTGGGGGTTCCTATAGCCCCATAGGGACCAGGCTCTGGGGTTCCCCACAGCCCCATAGGGACCAGGCTCTGCGGGTTCCTATAGCCCCATAGGGAGCAGGCTCTGGGGTTCCCCACAGCCCCATAGGGACCAGGCTCTGCGGGTTCCTATAGCCCCATAGGGACCAGGCTCTGGGGTTCCCCACAGCTCCATAGGGACCAGGCTCTGGGGGTTCCTATAGCCCCATAGGGACCAGGCTCTGGGGTTCCCCACAGCTCCATAGGGACCAGGCTCTGGGGGTTCCTATAGCCCCATAGGGAGCAGGCTCTGGGGTTCCCCACAGCTCCATAGGGACCAGGCTCTGGGGGTTCCTATAGCCCCATAGGGACCAGGCTCTGGGGCTCCCCACAGCCCATAGGGACCAGGCTCTGGGGGTTCCTATAGCCCCATAGAGGCCGGGCTCTGAGGGTCCCCACAGCCCCATAGGGAACAGGCTCTGGGGGTCCCTGCAGCTCCATAGGGATGGGGTCTGGGGGTCCCTGCAGCCCCATAGGGATGGGGTCTGGGGGTCCCTGCAGCTCCATAGGGATCAGGCTCTGGGGGTCCCAGTGGCTCCATAGGGACTAGCTTTGGGGGTCCCCATAGCCCATAGGGACTGCGCTCTGGGGGTCCTTGCAGCCCCATAGGGATGGGGTCTGGGGTTCCCCATGGCCCCATAGGGACGGGGCTCTGGGGGTCCCCATAGGGATCAGGCTCTGGGGGTCCCCACGGCCCCATAGGGACGGGGCTCTGGGGGTCCCCATAGGGATCAGGCTCTGGGGGTCCCCACGGCCCCATAGGGACGGGGCTCTGGGGGTCCCCATAGGGATCAGGCTCTGGGGGTCCCCACGGCCCCATAGGGACGGGGCTCTGGGGGTCCCCATAGGGATCAGGCTCTGGGGGTCCCCATGGTGCCATAGGGGCGAGACTCTGGGGGTCCCCATGACCCCATATGGCCCAGACCTCACTCTCCTGATCCCAGCTCCTGCCCCTGCCCTGTGTCACCGTGGCCGTGGTGGGACACGGGATGGGGACAGCCCCCCCACGTACCATGGCCAAATCCTGCTCCACCCCGCACCCAGCATCACCCCTTCCCCCTGGTGCCCCCCCCCTCGAGTGACACTGCCTCTAGAAGGACCCCCTGGGACAGGGATCCATCTGTGGGTGACACCGGGTCCTGGCTGGGCATTTTGGGGTGCAGGGGGTGGGAAGAGCATCTGCGGGGTTCCCAACCCCTCCCCGGTCCCCCCATCACCGCAGAACCCGCCGTGCCGAAATGGCACCGGACGCCTGAGCCACCTCCCCGGCGGGGACCAGCCATGGAGACGGTCGTCATCGTGGCCATCGGGGTGCTGGCCACCATCTTCCTGGCGTCCTTCGTGGCGCTGGTGGTGGTCTGCCGGCAGCGGTACTGCCACCCCAAAGACCTCCGGCACCACTATGACACCAAGTGAGTGATCCCACGGGGGTGGCATCGTCCCCGTCCCCACCGGGTGAGGGGGGTCAGGGAGGGACCCCAAACCCCATGGACTGGGGACAACGCTGGGGAGATGGCCACCATCATCAGGGGGACGATGCTGGGGAGATGGCCACCATCATCAGGGGGATGATGCTGGGGACACGTCCAGCATCATCATGGTGTTGGGGAGGGGGGAGCCCGAGGAGGTGGCCCTGTCCCCAGGGTTGTCCCCCATGTCCCCAACAGACCCATCGTGGACCTGATGGGAACCACCGAGACGCCATCGGAGCCCTCGGAGCTGGAGCTGGACGACGTGGTCATCACCAACCCCCACATCGAGGCCATCCTGGAGAACGAGGACTGGGTCGAGGACGCCTCGTAAGTGTGTGTCCCCCCCCACCACTGCTGGGGACCCCCCATGCAGTGCCAACCCCCCCATCATGGGCTGCAGGTAGCAGAGATTTGGGGGTCACCAAGCCATGGCCAGTCCCCAGAAGGGATGGTCCTCAAGCTGGTCTCCGGGTGGGAATGTCCCCAAGGGTCTGGGGGACACGGGGTGTGGGCAGGAAGGTGGGGGAGATATGGGGGGCAAGGACGGGGCGGGGGGTCCACCCGCATTCACGCCCTCCTCCCTCTCCGCAGGGGTCTGGTGTCCCACTGCATCGCCATCCTGAAGGTGAGTCCAGGGGGTGGCACTGGTGGCACTGGTAGCAAGGGTGGCACTGGTGGTATTGGTGCCGGTGGCGCTGGTGGTACCGGTGGCGCTGGTGGCACTGGTGGTACCAGTGGTGCTGGTGGTAATGGTGGTACTGGCGGTGCTGGTGGTAATGGTGGCAATGGTAGCGCTGGTGGCAATGGTGGCACTGGTGGTATTGCTGGTGCCAGTGGCACTGGTGGTGCTGGTGGTAATGGTGGCACTTGTGGCAATGGTGGCACTGGTGATATTGGTGGTGCCGGTGGCACTGGTGATACCGGTGGCACTGGTGGTACTGGTGGTGCTGGTGGTAATCGTGGCAAGTGGCACTGGTGATACCGGTGGCACTGGTGGCACTGGTGGTACTGGTGGTGCTGGTGGTAATCGTGGCAATTGGCACTGGTGGTACCAGTGGCGCTGGTGGCAATGGTGGCACTGGTGGTACTGGTGGTGCTGATGGTAATGGTGGCAGTGGTGGCACTGGTGATACCAGTGGCGCTGGTGGCACTGGTGGTGCCGATGGCACTGGTGGCGCTGGTGGCAGTGGTGGCACTGGTGGTACTGGTGGTGCTGCTGGTAGTGGTGGCAATGGTGGCACTGGTGATACCAGTGGTGCTGGTGGCAATGGTGGCACTGGTGGCACTGGTGGTGCCGATGGCACTGGTGGCAGTGGTGGCACTGGTGGTACTGGTGGTGCTGCTGGTAGTGGTGGCAATGGTGGCACTGGTGTGCCGGTGGCACTGGTGGCGCCGGTGGCACTGGTAGCACTGGTGGTGCCGATGGCACTGGTGGCAGTGGTGGCACTGGTGGCACTGGTGGTGCTGCTGGTAGTGGTGGCGCTGGTGGCACTGGTGATACCAGTGGCGCTGGTGGCACTGGTGGTGCTGCTGGTAGTGGTGGCAATGGTGGCACTGGTGATACCAGTGGCGCTGGTGGCACTGGTGGCGCTGGTGGCGCCAAGCGCCCACCCTGACCCCGTTGTGTCCCCCCCCGCAGATCTGCCACACGCTGACGGAGAAGCTGGTGGCCATGACCATGGGCTCGGGCGCCCGCGTGAAGTCCCCCGCCAGCCTGGGTGACATCATCGTGGTGGCCAAACGCATCAGCCCCAGGTGCGAGGGGCCGGGGGGGGGGGTCCCGGGGGGCTCGGGGAGGGGGGGGGGGGGTGACGGAGGGTGTCACCGCGGTGTCCCCTGGGGCTAACGCCATCCCCACCGGCAGGGTGGACGACGTGGTGAGATCCATGTACCCGCCGTTGGACCCCAAACTGCTGGACGCCAGGTGATGGGAGGGACGGGGACACCCATGGGTGGGGGGGACACCCATGGGTGGGTGGGGGGGACACCCATGGGTGGTGATGGTGGGGGTGTGACACCCCAATGCCAACCCCCACCACATAGCTGGTGACAACCCCCACGGGGTGACCCAACAAGATGGCAGGGTTGGAGAAACCTCCGCACCGCAGATGGGGAAACTGAGGCACGAGCCACGTTCCCGGTGGCAAAGCCACCATCCCTGTCCCGGGGGGGGGGGGGAGGTGACAGTGCCACACCGTGTGTCCCACGTCCCCACCCCGCAGGGCGGCGGCGCTGCTCCTCTCCGTCAGTCACCTGGTGCTGGTGACCCGCAGCGCCTGCCGCCAGCCCGCCGCCCGGCACTGGGTCGAGCGGTCGCTGGCGGCCGCCGAGGAGCACATGGCCGTGCTGCGCCAGGCCGCCATGGCCACCGAGAGCGACCGGCCACCGGCCACCGAGGCCTTCCGGCAGGAGCAGTCGGCTATCTGAGACCCCACCCCCCCACCCCGGCCCCCCGCGTTGGCAATAAACCCCGGGGGTGGTGTCGTCGTCCCCCCGTCCCCCCCCCGCCGCCATCTTGGGGGGCCCTGGGCCTGGCCTGGCTCTGTGGTTTCTGGCTCTGGAGGGGGGGGGTCGGGGGGGTTTGGGGGGGGGGGGAGGTTGAGGGGGGATGAAGGGGTTTGGGGGGGGTTGGAGGGGTTGGGGGGGAGTTTAGGGAGGGTTTGGGGGGGGATTTGGGGGGCTTGGGGGGGGTGAGAGTTCGAGGGGGTTGGAGGGGGTTTTGGGGGGCTTGGGGGGGAGTTTAGGGAGGGTTTACGGGGTTTGGAGGGGGATTTGGGGGGATTGAGAATTCAAGGGGGGTTGGAGGGGGTTTTGGGGGGCTTGGGGGGGAGTTGAGGGAGGGTTTACGGGGGTTGGAGGGGGATTTGGGGGGATTGAGAATTCAAGGGGGGTTGGAGGGGGTTTTGGGGGGCTTGGGGGGGAGTTTAGGGGGGTTGAAGGGGGATTTGGGGGGATTGAGAATTCAGGGGGGGTTGGAGGGGGTTTTGGGGGGCTTGGGGGGGAGTTTAGGGAGGGTTGGAGGGGGGTTGGAGGGGGATTTGGGGGGATTGAGAATTCAGGGGGAGTTGGAGGGGGTTTTGGGGGGCTTGGGGGGCAGTTTAGGGAGGGTTTGGGGGGGTTGAAGGGGGATTGGGGGGGATTGAGAATTCAGGGGGAGTTGGGGGGGGTTTTGGGGGGCTTGGGGGGGAGTTTAGGGAGGGTTTGGGGGGGGTTGAAGGGGGATTGGGGGGGATTGAGAATTCAGGGGGAGTTGGGGGGGGTTTTGGGGGGCTTGGGGGGGAGTTTAGGGAGGGTTTGGGGGGGTTGGAGGGGGATTTGGGGGGATTGAGAATTCAAGGGGGGTTGGAGGGGGTTTTGGGGAGCTTGGGGGGGAGTTTAGGGAGGGTTGGAGGGGGGTTGGAGGGGGATTTGGGGGGATTGAGAATTCAAGGGGGGTTGGAGGGGGTTTTGGGGGGCTTGGGGGGGAGTTTAGGGAGGGTTGGAGGGGGGTTGGAGGGGGATTTGGGGGGATTGAGAATTCAAGGGGGGTTGGAGGGGGTTTTGGGGGGCTTGGAGGGGAGTTTAGGGAGGGTTTGGGGGAGTTGAAGGGGGATTGGGGGGGGTTGAGAATTCAGGGGGGGTTGGAGGGGGTTTTGGGGGGCTTGGGGGGGAGTTTAGGGAGGGTTGGAGGGGGGTTGGAGGGGGATTTGGGGGGATTGAGAATTCAGGGGGAGTTGGAGGGGGTTTTGGGGGGCTTGGGGGGCAGTTTAGGGAGGGTTTGGGGGGGTTGGAGGGGGATTTGGGGGGATTGAGAATTCAGGGGGGGTTGGAGGGGGTTTTGGGGGGCTTGGAGAGGAGTTTAGGGAGGGTTGGAGGGGGATTGGGGGGGTTGAGAGTTCAGGGGGGGTTGGAGGGGGTTTTGGGGGGCTTGGGGGGGAGTTTAGGGAGGGTTTGGGGGGGGTTGAAGGGGGATTTGGGGGGATTGAGAATTCAAGGGGGGTTGGAGGGGGTTTTGGGGGGCTTGGAGGGGAGTTTAGGGAGGGTTTGGGGGGGTTGGAGGGGGATTTGGGGGGGATTGGGGGGGATTGAGAGTTTGGGGGGGTGGAAGGGGGTTTTGGGGGTCTTGGGGGGTTGGTGGAGGGTTGGGGGGGTTAAGGGGGAAGTTGGGGGGGTGAGGGGGGATGAGGGGGTTTGTACGGGCTTGGGGAGGGAGTTTAGGGAGGAGTTGGGGGGGATTTGGGGGGGATTGGGAGTTCGGGGGGGTTGGAGGGGATTTTGGGGGGATTGGGAGTTCAGAGGGTGTTTTGTGGGGTTGGTGGAGGGTTGGGGCGGTTAAGGGGGAAGTTGAGGGGGTGAGGGGGGATGGGGGGCTTGGGGGGGAGTTTAGGGAGGGTTTGGGGGGTTGGAGGGGGATTGGGGGGGATTTGGGGGGGATTGGGAGTTCAGAGGGTGTTTTGGGGGGCTTGGGGCATTGGTGGAGGGTTGGGGGGATTAAGGGTGAGGTTGGGGGGGTGAGGGGGGATGAGGGGGTTTGGAGGGGCTTGGGGGGTTGGAGGGGGGTTTAGGGGGGTTTGGCGGGGATTTGGGGGGGCTTAGAGAGGTTTGGCAGGGGGGTTGGGGGGTCTTGGGGGAGATTGGGGGCATTTGGGGGACATTGAGGGGATTAGGAGGGGCTGGGGGGGTTGGCAGGGACGTTGGGGGGTTGCAGGGATTTGGGAGGGGCGAGGGGTTTTGGTGGTGGCTTGGGGGGGTGGGAGTTTAGGGGGGGTTTGGAGGGGGTTGGGGGTTTGGTAGGGGATTGTGGGGGAGTTGGGTCTCTTGGGGGGAGTTGGGAGGGGATTTGGGGGGGCTTGGAGGTTTGGCAGGGGGTGGGGAAGGTTGGGGGGCTTGGGGAGGTTGGGGGAAGATGGGGGGGTTTGGAGGGGGTTGGATTTAGAAGGGGTTGGGGGGATTGGGGGGATTGGGAGTTCGGGGGGGTTGGAAGGGTTGCAGGGGGTTTTGGGGGGTTGGTGGAGGGTTGGGGCGAGTTGCAGGGGCTTGGGGGCTTTGGTGGGGAGGGGTTGGGAGGGGGGTGGAGTGGTCTGGGGAGGGTTTGGGGGGCATTGTGGGGGTTTGGGGGTGCAGCCCGCCCCAGGAGCACCAGCGCGGTGCAGGGCCCCGGGCCCCGGACAGGTGCCGCGGAGGTGCCGCCGCACCGGGGCCGCTCCCGGGGGTGGGGGGGCGCAGAGCCGCGGGGCGACCCCCGCGCTGAGGCCTGGCCAACTCATCGCACTCAGGCCCCGGGGGGGGGGGGCTGCGGTCATGTGGGCCCGCGTCACGTGACGGGGAAGGCGGGGTAAGGAGTAAGGGTGAGGAGGCGGTGCTCCCCGCCTCCTTTCCCCGAGTTGGCCAATGGGAGTGGGGCAGAGGGGGCGGTGGGCCAATAGGGGGCGGGGGGGTGGGGCTTGCGGTTGGCCGGCACGGCGACCCCGGCGGTGGGGCTGGGACCGGGACCGGGAGCGGGAGCGGGACCGGGAGCGGGTACGGGCACGGGCACGGGCCCGGGACGGGCCGGGGGGACCTGGGGGCCACTGAGGGGGAGTCACAGGGGGCACTGGGAATACTGGGATTCCCTGAGGGCACTGGGAGGAAATCCCGAGGGCACTGGGAGTCCCTGGAGGCACTGGGAGGGAATCCCGAGGGCTCTGGGAGGCACTGGGAGGGAATCCCGATGGCCCTGGGAGATACTGGGAGGCACTGGGAGTCCCTTGGAGCACTGGGACATATTAGGGGGCAGTGGAGGCACTGGGGGGCACTGGGAGGCACTGGGAGCGCTGGGTCCGGGCCCACAGTGTCCCTGTGGAGGCCGTGGGGAGGGCCCGGCCCTGCCCTGGGGGGTCCCGGGGGTGGGGGACAGGGCAGTGACACCGGGGGGTGGGGCTGCCTCCAGCACAGGGTCCCACATCGGGTCCCCGTGGGCGGTGACACACACACACCCCCCACGGTGTGTCCCGGCGGCGTGGGGGGCTGTAGGGCCTGGGCCTGCCTCAGTTTCCCCTGCCCCCCGGGTGGGAGCCGCGGTGGGGGGCAGGGGGAGGGCAGCACCCCCCCCCCCCCCCCGTGGGACGGGGCCGCGCACCCACAGGTGGGGGGAGGGTCACGCCATGTCGGGAAAGGGAAGTGAAAGTGATTGTGGAAGTGGGGGGAGGGGAGGCATGACTCGCAGGGGGGTGTGGGGCAGCCCTTAGCACCCATGGGTGCTGGCCGGGGGGGGCTGCCTCCCCCTGAAAGCCGTGCTGCCTTCCTGTGCCGCGGGGAGATGTTATCGGGGTGCTGCGGGCGGTGGTTGGGGTGCCAGATGCCGCAGCGGCCTCCCCGGCACATGTGGGTGCCCCCCCCCAGCACCCTGGGGTGGGGGGGAGGAGGGAGGGGGCCGGGGCTTTTCCAGCACCTGACCGAAAGGAGAAGCAAGAGTTGGGGGGGCAGTGCTGAAGCAGAGACCTGCCCCCCCCCCGTGAGTGGGGAAACTGAGGCACGGTGGTGCCGGGGGGGGGTTCCGCTGCCCACAGGTGCCCCCAGCGCCATGAGGACCCTCCTGCCGCTGTGGCTGGCCCTGGCCGGAGCCGGTGCCTGGCTGCGATGCCCCGACGGGCAACCATGCCCCACCACCCCGGTGAGTGCCCAGGGTCAGGGGGGGTATGGAGGGGGTGCCCCCACCAGTGGGTAACACCCCCCTGTACCCCCCCACCCAGGTCCTGCCCGCCAGCAGCACTGCGGCGTGCCAGGATGGCTCGCCGTGCCCCGCCGGAGCCAGCTGCCCACTGCCAGAGGTGAGCCCACCCGCCGTGCCTCAGTTTCCCCTCTCTCTCCACCATTCTGGGGGGGCTTTCCCCCTCTCCCGCAGCCCTCCCACCCCCCTGCTTCTCTCCACCCAGGGAGTCCCCTGCGCCGGCGGCCACCGCTGCTGTCCCCGAGGGTCCCGCTGTAGCGCCGATGGCGAATCCTGCATCGCGTCCCCAGGTACAGGGGGGGTCTCACTTGGGTGGGGGGGACATGGGTGGGAGGCATGGGTGTCCCTCACCCTGTCCCCGCTCTCCGCAGCCCCCCGTGCCATCCCCTGTCCCGACGGACAGTCTGAGTGTCCCGACAATGCCACCTGCTGCGTGACGGCCAGCGGCACCTGGGGGTGCTGCCCCATGCCCCAGGTACACGGCAGGCGGGGGGGGACACAGGACACGGGGACATTGTGGGGGGGGGACATCATGCGGCCACCGCTGTGACGAGCGGGTCTGGCACCCCCAGGCCTCGTGCTGTGCCGACAAGGTGCACTGCTGTCCCCACGCCACCGTCTGTGACCTGGCCCACGGGCGCTGCCTGTCACCCGCCGGTGACGTCCCCCTTGGCACCGTGTTCCCCGCCTGGAAGCGCCAGCCCCCAGCGCCAGGTAAGGGGTGTCCCCTTCTGGGTAGTGGGGTGTCCTCACTGTCCCCACGGAGGGGACGTGGAGGTGGGGAGGGGGCACGGTGATGCTGTGTGTGTCCCCCCCTCTGCCCCGCAGTCACGCTGCGCCAGGTGCTGTGCCCCGACGGCCGCTCGGCGTGTCCCGACGGTGCTACCTGCTGCCAGCTGCCCTCGGCGCAGTACGGCTGCTGTCCCCTGCAAAACGTGAGTGCTGGCCCCACGTTGGACACCCTGCACCGGGCACCCCATGCCAGGCACCCCGTGCTGGGCACCCCTCTACCAAACACCCTATGCCAAGCACCCCAAGCCAGCCACACTGTACTGGGCACCCCATGTTGGGCACCCTCTACCAGGCTCCCCGCACCAGGCACCCCATACCAGACCCCCACACTGGGCACCCCATGCCGGGCACCCCATACTGAGTACCTCATGCTGGGCGCTCTGTCCCAAGCACCCCATGTTGGGTACCCCAAGCTGGGCATCCCATGCCATGCACTCCACACCGGGTACCCTGTACTGGCAGCCCGTGCTGAGCACCCCATGCCAGGCACACCATGCTGGGCACCCAGTACCAGACCCCCCCCACACCGGGCACCCCATACCCATACCCCATGCCAGGCACCTTCTCCCGGGCACCCTGTCCATGTTGGGCACCCTGCACTGAGCACCCCATGCCAGGCACCCAGTACCAGACCCTCCCCGCCACTGGGCACCCCATATCCACACCCCATGCCGGGCACACCATGCTGGGCATACAGACCCCCCACACACACTGGGCACCCCATATCCACACCCCATGCTGGGCACCCTGTCCCGGGCACCCTGTCCATGTGGGGCACCCTGCACTGGGCACCCCGCACTGAGCACCCTGTGCCAGGCACACCATGCCGGACACCCAGTACAGACCCCCCCCACACCGGGCACCCCATACCCACACCCCATGCCAGGCACACCATGCTGGGCACCCAGTACCAGACACCCCCCACACCAGGCACCCCATACCCACACCCCATGCCAGGCACCCTGTCCCGGGCACCCTGTCCATGTGGGGCACCCTGCACTGGGCACCCCGCACTGAGCACCCCATGCCAGGCACACCATGCTGGGCACCCAGTACAGACCCCCACACAGACCGGGCACCCCATACCCACACCCCATGCCAGGCACACCATGCTGGGCACCCAGTACAGACCCCCCACACACCGGGCACCCCGTACCCACACCCCATGCCAGGCACCCTGTCCTGGGCACCCTGTCCATGTTTGGCACCCTGCACTGGGCACCCCGCACTGAGCACCCGGTGCCAGGCACACCATGCTGGGCACCCAGTACAGACCCCCCCCATACCCACACCCCATGCCAGACACCCTGTCCTGGGCACCCTGTCCCGGGCACCCTGTCCATGTTGGGCACCCCGCACTGAGCACCCGGTGCCAGGCACACCATGCTGGGCACCCAGTACAGACCCCACACACACCGGGCACCCCGTACCCACACCCCATGCCAGGCACACCATGCTGGGCACCCAGTACAGACCCCCCCCCCACCGGGCACCCCATACCCACACCCCATGCCAGGCACCCTGTCCCAGGCACCCCGTCCCAGGCACCCTGTCCATGTTGGGCACCCCGCACTGAGCACCCGGTGCCAGGCACACCATGCTGGGCACCCAGTACAGACCCCCCCCCCCACCGGGCACCCCATACCCACACCCCATGCCAGGCACCCCGTCCCAGGCACCCCATGTCACGCACCCCGCCCTGAGCACCCCATGCCATGCACCCCATACCGGGCACCCCACGCCGGCAGCCCACCCTGGGGGTGGCACCGCTGGCACAGGCGGGGCGGGCAGGGGTCCGGCACCGACGGCGGGCTCTCCCCCGGGCAGGCGGTGTGCTGCAGCGACGGGCAGCACTGCTGCCCGCAGGGCACTGCCTGCGACCTGGAGCGCTCCACCTGCACCTCCTCAGGGGGCTGGGCACGGCCCCTGGCATCCCTGCCCAAAGGTGAGGACCCCCCCCGGGGGGGGGGGAACGGGCCACCCCCTGTCCCAGCCCGGGGAGGGGACACCGGCTCTGACTGTCCCCTTGTCCCCAGCTGGGGACGTGCGGTGTGACGAGGAGACGAGCTGCCCCGACGGGAGCACGTGCTGCCGGCTGAGCTCGGGGGCCTGGGGGTGCTGCCCGCTGGAGGAGGTATGGGGGTGTGGGGGGGGGGTCTGTCCCCCAGGAGGGACAAGGGCGAGGGTCCCCTGTGCCCCCCCCGGGACAGGCAGATGTCCCCTGTCCCCCAGGAGGGTCAGGGAGGGCTCCCACCCCCGTGATGTCCCACAGGGATGGGGCATGACACTGGGCCCCTTTGCTGGACCCCCATTCAGACCCTCTCTGCTAACTGGGACCAGTTTGGGGATCCAGTGGCAGGAGGTGATGAAAGGACATGAGGCCACCAGGGTGCTTGGGGACCTTTGTGTGTCCCGCTGCAGGGGGGACAGAGTGATAAGGGGGTCCCCATATCCCACCCCCCGGAGCGTGGATGGAGCCAGGCTGGGATGGGGGGGGACAGGGGACAAGGCAGGAACAGGCAGGGAGGGGGCACGGTTCGTCCCTTGGGGATCCCCCAAAGTGGATCTGGGGGTCCCGGGGGGGGCGGGCTGGGCTCAGACCCCCCCCCTTCTCGCCCCCCCAGGCCGTCTGCTGCCCCGACCACGTGCACTGCTGCCCCCAGGGCTACACCTGCGACCCGGCGGGGGGCAGCTGCCTGCAGGAGGGGGGGGGCCGCCGGCCCTGGCTGCGGAAGACCCCGGCGCTGGCCCGGGGGGGGGACGTGCAGTGTGACGAGGAGACGAGCTGTCCCGACGGGAGCACGTGCTGCCGGCTGAGCTCGGGGGCCTGGGGGTGCTGCCCGCTGGAGGAGGTATGGGGGGGCCCTTTGGAGGGGACAGGGGGGCCGCATGCGGGGACAAGGACATGCTGGGGTCCCCAGTGGGGTGGGGGGCCGGGGCGGTGCACCCAAGGGAGCAGGGGGCCCTGGGTGTCCTTGCTGGGGGGACGCAGCTCGAGGGACCCCGAGCGGCTGAAGGCCAGGGCCTGGGGACATGGGGACTTTCAGCTGGGCGCTGCCACCTCCTGTCCCCTGGGACAGACCCACCCCCGCGGGAAGGGGCAGGGGTCCCCTGTGCCCCGGGTGGGGTGGGGACCAACGTTCCCTGTCTCCCGCCAGGGACGAGGCCAGGCCCAGAGCTCCTGATGTCCCATGGGGATGGCGGGGGTGACACCAGGCTCATTTGCTGATCCCCCATTCAGACCCCCTCTGCTAACTGGGACCAGTTTGGGGCTCCAGTGGTGGGAGGTGATGAAGGGGCGTGAGGCCACCAGGATGCTCGGGGACCTGGGCTTGTCCTGCTAGGGGGGAACGAGGGTGGCAGGGGGTCCCCGTAAACCACCCCCCCCCAAGGAGGGATGGAGCCAGGCTGGGATGGGGGGGACAGGGGACGAGGGAGGAACAGGCAGGGAGGGGGCACGGTTCATCCCCTGGGGGTCCCCCAAAGTGGATCTGGGGGTCCCGGGGGGGCCGGGCTGGGCTCAGACCCCCCCTTTTCCCCCCCCAGGCCGTCTGCTGCCCCGACCACGTGCACTGCTGCCCCCAGGGCTACACCTGCGACCCGGCGGCGGGCAGCTGCCTGCAGGAGGGGGGGGGCCGCCGGCCCTGGCTGCGGAAGACCCCGGCGCTGGCCCGGGGGGGGGACGTGCAGTGTGACGAGGAGACGAGCTGTCCCGACGGGAGCACGTGCTGCCGGCTGAGCTCGGGGGCCTGGGGGTGCTGCCCGCTGGAGGAGGTATGGGGGGGCCCCTTTGGAGGGGACAGGGGGGCCGCATGCGGGGACAAGGACATGCTGGGGTCCCCCCTTGGGCCCCGAGCGGCTGAGACAAAGGGCCTGGGGACGTGGGGACGTTCAACAGGACACTGCCACCTCCTGTCCCCCAGGACAGACCCACCCCTGCCCTGCAGGGGACATCCCTGGGTGGGACAATGGCTGATGTCCCCCGTCCCCCAGGAGGGACAATACCAGATGTCCCCTCGCTTCTTGGAGGGCGGGGGGAGATGTCCCCTGTTCCCCTGGGAGGATGAAGTCAGATGTCCCCTGTGCCCTGGGTGGGATAAGGGCCAACGTCCCCTGTCCCCCAGGAGGGACAGGGAGGGCTCCTACCCCCCAATGTCCCACAGGGATGGGGGTGACACCGGGCCCCTTTGCTGGGTACCTGGCAGACCCCCTCTGTTAACTGAGACCAGTTTGGGGCTCCAGTGGTGGGAGGTGATGAAGGGGCGTGAGGCCACCAGGATGCTCGGGGACCTGGGCTTGTCCTGCTGGGGGGGAACGAGGGTGGCAGGGGGTCCCCGTAAACCACCCCCCCCCAAGGAGGGATGGAGCCAGGCTGGGATGGGGGGGACAGGGGACGAGGGAGGAACAGGCAGGGAGGGGGCACGGTTCGTCCCCTGGGGGTCCCCCAAAGTGGATCTGGGGGTCCCGGGGGGGCCGGGCTGGGCTCAGACCCCCCCTTTTCCCCCCCCCCAGGCCGTCTGCTGCCCCGACCACGTGCACTGCTGCCCCCAGGGCTACACCTGCGACGCGGCGGGGGGCAGCTGCCTGCAGGAGGGGGGGGGCCGCCGGCCCTGGCTGCGGAAGACCCCGGCGCTGGCCCGGGGGGGGGACGTGCAGTGTGACGAGGAGACGAGCTGCCCCGACGGGAGCACGTGCTGCCAGCTGAGCTTGGGGGCCTGGGGGTGCTGCCCGCTGGAGCAGGTTTGGGGGGGCCCTTTGGAGGGTGTGGGGGGGGAGGCTGTACCAGGGCACAAGGGGTTGGGGATGGGATGGGATGGGATAGGATGGGGGGGCTTTGGTGCAGAGCGGGGCTGTGGGGTGTTTGGGGACAAGGAAGGGGTGACAGGGACATGGGACACCTCCGTCACTGCCCCCCCCTCCCTGGGGACTCTGGGGACGCTTTGGGGACAGGGTCTGGCACAGTCCCTGAGGCTGCTGCTGGGCGTGAGCAAGGCTAAGGGGGGGGGGGGGGTACATGGGGTTGGGGGGGGGCGATCAGGATGGCACCCAGATATCTGGGTCCCCCTTTGAGCCCAGCCTCCCCCTCCCCAGGCCGTCTGCTGCAGGGACCACCAGCACTGCTGCCCCCGGGGCTACACCTGCAACGTGGCCGCCCAAAGCTGCGAGAAGCTGCTGGCACCCACCCCGCTGCTGCCAGCACCCACACCCCCCCGCCGGGCACCCGCTTCCCCATCTGCCCCGCTGCGAGCCGCCGGCAACGAGCCGGGTGCCGCCGTGCCCTGCGACGCTGCCCGTTCCTGCCGCGGCGGGCAGCGGTGCTGCCGGAGCCGGGGGGGCTCCTGGGGGTGCTGCCCCTTCGCCCAGGTTAGTGGGAGGGGTACCAGGGTGGGGGTTTGGGTGGCATCACCCCTGGTTCCCCCCTCCTCATCCCCTGTCTCTCCGCAGGGCTCCTGCTGCTCCGATGGCCGTCACTGCTGCCCCGGGGGGTCCCGCTGCACCGGGGGGGGCTGGGGGTGCAGCCCCCAGCGCTGGGACCTGCCTGCACCCCGCAGGGTGCTGCTCTGATGTCCTTGGGGACCCCCCCGGGTGTCACCACCCCAATAAAAGGTTTCTAGGACAAGCCCCCGTCCCCTGGCTCCTCGAGGGGGGGAAACTGAGGCAGGAAGCAGAGGCTGGGAGGGGGGGGTTCTTTTTTTTTTAATATATTAATGCCATCTAACGAACAGGCAGGGACGTGCAGGCAGGCGCAGGCAGCAGCTCCCTGCCCAGCCCGGCCGGGGGCAGGCAGTGCCTGGGGTGGGGGGGGGGTGTCCCCATGTCCCCCCCCCACCGCCAGCCCAGCCCCCGCTGGCCCCTCTTCTTCCTCGTCACATAGAAAACGTTTAGAAACACGATTAAAATCCAAAGGTTGGGGGGGACGAGGCTGGGAGGGGGGGGACAGGGCCCCCCCTCCGGCTCCTACGGCAGCTTGGAGGCACCGCTGGCCCGGGGGGCACTGCCGGCCCCCCCCACCCTGCAGGGACACAAGCGGGGACATGCTTCAGGACTTGGGGGGGGCCATGCAGTTCTTGCCCCCCCCGCCCCCCCCCAAAGACAGGGAGGTGAATGGCAATGTCATGGGGGGGGGACAGGGCAGCAGGACCCCATGCAGCAGCGCCCGGTGACAGGGGGTGGGGGGGGGGAACACACGGTACCCAGGGGGGTCCCAAGAACGTAGGGACGCAGGTGACCTGGGGCTTGTCCCTCTGTCCCCTCCCCTGGCAGAGCATGGAGTGGGGGGGGACAAGGGACAAGGAGAGTGGGGTGAGAGGGGTGGGCTGGGATGACTGGTGGGACAGAATGGGGGTGGGCTGGGATGACAGTGGTGGGATGGGACGGTGGCAGGACAGGACGGCTGGTGGGATGGGATGGTGGTGGCGGGATGGTGCGGTGGTGGGATGAGGTGGTGGGACAAGATGGTGGCTGGATGGGGTGATGGTGGGGTGAGATGGTGGTGGGGTGAGATGGTGGTGGGGTGAGATGGTGGTGGGGTGAGATGGTGGTGGGGTGAGATGGTGGTGGGGTGGGATGAGATGGTGGGATGAGATGGTGGGGTGGGATGGTGGTGGGATGAGATGGTGGCTGGATGGGATGGTGGTGGGCTGGGATGGTGGTGGGATGAGATGGTGGGGTGGGATGGTGGTGGGATGAGATGGTGGTGGGATGAGATGGTGGCTGGATGGGATGGTGGGGTGGGATGGTGGTGGCAGGCTGGTGTGGTGGTGAGCTGGGATGGTGGTGAGCTGGGATGGTGGTGAGCTGGGATGGTGGTGGACTGGGATAGTGGCAGGACAGGATGACAGCAGCAGGGCACCCACCATCCTCCCACCCCCCCACCCCCCCGGGGTCCCACAGCCCCCCCAACCCCCAGGGCCCCCCCCCCGCCCCCACTCACTTGACGTTGAAGACCATCAGCGGCCGCTCCTCCCGCTTCTGCCAGGGGCTTTTACGGTCGCCCCCCTCGTCCCCCCCCTCGCCCGCCTCCGCCAGCGCCTCCTCTTCCTCGGGGCTGGTCAGGGAGTCACGGGGGGCTTCGCTGGCACTGCTGCGCCCGCTGCCCCCCCCTCGCCGCCCCCCGCTCCCCGCTTCCAGCAAAGGGGCCAGCGAGCTGTCCTCGGGGGAGGCGACGGGGAGGGGGGGTCGGGTCCCTCCATCCTCCCCCCCGCCTCCCACTGCCCGGGAGAGGCGGGTGGGGGGCGCGGGGCCGGACCCCCTTTCGCCGCCCTGCAGATCGATGTAGGAATGTCGGACCTGGGAGGAACGGCCGTCCAAGGAGACGAACCAAGCTCTTGGAGGGGGGGGCCCCCCCAATTCTAATAATTGTTGCCCCGCCAGCGCCTGCAGCTCCCCGTTGAGCTGGGCCACCGCCGACCCGTCCAGCAGCACCGGGATGGCCACCGAACCGCTCACCGGTTGGGGGGCACGAGCCCCCCCCCAATTTTCCCCTTCTTCAAATGATTGCCCAGCGGATGGCGGGGGCGGGGGGGCGGCCGTTGCCACCGTCGAACCGGCTCCCCCATCGGTTTCGGGGGGACCCTCCGGCTCGCCGGGGGCCAGGCGCATGTAGCGGGCGGGGATGAGGAGGGTGGGCATCACCCCCCGGTAAACATCCTCCGGCCCCCCACCCCGGTCCAGGGGACCACAGAGGAGGAGGGGACCCGGGGGGGCCAGCGAGGGGGGGCGAGGGGGGGGTTCGGGCAGCGGGTGCTCGGGTGGCTGCCCCCCGTAACGGGAAAACACCGGGGGCGAGGGGGGTCGGGGGGGGAAAGCGGGGGTCCCCCGGGGATGCTCATCCGGCGGCTGCAGCCCATCCACCGAGCGGGCGGCCCTGAGGCCGAAGGCTTCGCCGGGGCGCCCATAGTCCTCCGGCGCGGGGGGCTGGCGGCGGCGGGGGGCCAGGGTGCCGGCGGGGGTCCGAGGACCGGTACGGAGTTGAGGGGGGGCCGGCGGTTGGAAAAAGTCCGGCCGGGTGGTGGAGAGGTCACGGGTAGGGGGGGGTAAGCCGGGGGTGGGGAGGTCGGTGTCCCCCCCCGAGGACGCCGTCTCCAGGTGGCTGCCACCGCAGAGGAGGTCCAGCTGGGACACCGAGGTGGCCTGGTCCCGGCGGGCGGCGTCCAGCGGCCCCGGCAGCGGCAGCTTACGGTGCTGCGCCCGCGGCTTCAGGCACCGCCGCCTGCGGGGAGAGGGCGGCGGGGTCACCCCACGGGGGGTGGGGGGGGGGTAGGGGGGGGTGCTGGGGGTCACCCACCCGCCTCCCTCACCTGCTGTAGGGTGCTAGAGGAGGGGGCTCCAGCCAGCTATAGGGTACCTGGGGGGGGGGGGGCAGGGGGTGGTGCCCCCCCAAAGCCAGCTATGGAGCAGTGAGGGGTGCACCCCCCGGCAAAGCCAGCTATAGGATGGCCAGGGGTGTCAGGAGGGTGCCCCCTCCCTATAGTCAGCTATAGGGTACCTGGGGGTGCTGGAGGGGGGGGTGGCTCCCCACATAGCCAGCCATAGGGCACCCAAGGGTGCCAGGCAGGCAGTGTCCCCCCATACCCAGCTATAGGGCACCCAAGGGTGCCAGGCGGGCAGTGTCCCCCCCACCATAACCAGCCATAGGGCACCCAAGGGTGCCAGGCAGGCAGTGTACCCCCCACCATAGCCAGCTATAGGGCACTCAAGGGTGCCAGGCAGGCAGTGTCCCCTCCCCATATCCAGCTATAGGGCACTCAAGGGTGCCAGGCGGGCAGTGTCCCCTCCCCATATCCAGCTATAGGGCACTCAAGGGTGTCAGGCGGGCAGTGTCCCCCCCACCATAGCCAGCCGTAGGGCACCCAAGGGTGCCAGGCGGGCAGTGTGTCCCCCCAACAGGGGCGGTTCGGGACCCCAAGGGTGCTGGGTGGGGGTGCTGACCTGCAGTAGTAGATGAGGAGGCAGAGGAGGATGAGGACGAGCAGGGCCAGCGCGCCCAGGATGGTGAGCAGGAAGATGGTGTGGTAGGTGGTGATGTCCGTCACGCCCGCCGCCATCGCCACCAGCCCTGGGGGACAGCGGGGTCGGACGGGGCACGGGCACCACCCCCCCCCCCCACCAGCGAGTGCACCCCGTGTCGGACGGGGCACGGGCACCACCCCCCCCCACCAGCAAGTGCACCCCGTGGGGCTGCACCCACCAGCACCCCATGGGATGTGTCCTTCACCCCCTCCCGCCCGTCACCCCCCCATTCACCCTGGGGTGCTGCCACACCCCCCCAGGACAGCCCGTCCCCACATCCACAGGGACCCAGGCTGGGGACACCCATGGGTGTCACCCTACCTGTGCTAGGAGATGGAAGAGCCGCTGCCCAGTATCCCAACTGGGAGGAGACGAAGGTCCAGTAGAGCTGCCGGCCTTCCTTACGGATCAGCCCGGTCCCGTTACGCACCCACAGCCCTGCAGGGAGACACATCCGTCCCCCCCCACCCCGAGGTGGGCTGAGACCCCCCAAACTCATCACCCCCACCACCGCCATCCCCAGCAGGAGCCGTACCCCCCACCCCCACCCCCACCCAGCACTCACCGCTCTTGGGGTCAAACCTCCAGGCCGGCACGCTGGTGGCCACCACGGCTCCGGCGTCGGGAGCCAACGGGACGGACAGATAGACGGGGCTGGCCAGCGGCACCTCCGTCCCGTTGCCGGTGAAGAGATGGACGCTGAGAGCCGCCACGGGTGCCAGCTCCAGCCAGGTGGCATTGGCTGCGGGGACAAGTGACGGGGACAGACATTGGGGATGACCTCATGGGGGGGGGGGGTGGGTGTCCCCCACCCCTTCCCGGTGTCCCCGTACCGCTGCTGTCCTGCTCGGCCCCGAGGAAGGCGGGGAAGGCGCGGGCCAGGCCGGGGCCGGTGGCGGCGGTGAGGGACGCGGCGAGCTGGCTGTAGGTCGAACTGCGGGGCAAGCGGGCTGCCCGCCGCGGGAACTGCGCCCACGGCTGCCCCCGGGCACCTGGAGGGGACACAAGGTGGGTGGCAGCACACCCAGAATGGGGTGGTGTCACCCCCCCCCCCATCGCCATCGCTCACCTGGGGATCCCAGGAGGATTTGGACCTGGTCCTCGTAGAGGATGAGGGTGGCGGGGCGCTCGGGGAGCAGGTAGAGGCTGATGGAGGCGTAGACTGCGGGGGGGGGGGGGGGGAGGGGGGGGGGACCCTGAAATACCCGTCCGGGGTCCCCCAAGTTGGGGAGGGGGGGGCTGGGGAGGAGGGGGAGGGGGGGTGCTGATAGGGAGGGGGGGGTGATGGGCCCAGCAGAGCCCGATATCGGGGGGGGGGTAGGGTAGCAAGGGGTGGGATGGAAATGGGGAGAGGGACAGGGGGTGGCAGGCAGGGTGGGGGCACCCCCTGCACCCCCCTCATCCCGGCACACCCCCATCCCTGTACCCCCCATCCCTGCACCCCCATCCCTGCACCCCCCATCCCTGTACCCCCCATCCCCACGCACCCCCATCCCTGCACCCCCATCCCTGTACCCCCCCAACCCTGCACCCCCATCCCTGCACCGCCATCCCTGCACCCCCCCATCCCTGCACCCCCCATCCCCACGCACCCCCATCCCTGCACCGCCATCCCTGCACCCCCCCATCCCTGTACCCCCCATCCCCACGCACCCCCATCCCTGCATCCCCATCCCTGTACCCCCCATCCCTGCACCCCCCCATCCCTGCACCCCCCATCCCCATGCACACCCATCCCTGCACCGCCATCCCTGCACCCCCCCATCCCTGCACCCCCCATCCCCACGCACCCCCATCCCTGCACCGCCATCCCTGCACCGCCATCCCTGCACCCCCCCATCCCTGTACCCCCCATCCCCACACCGCCATCCCTGCACCCCCCCATCCCTGTACCCCCCATCCCCACGCACCCCCATCCTTGCACCCCCCATACTTGCACCCCCCATCCCTGCACCCCCATCCCTGTACCCCCCCATCCCTGCACCCCCCCATCCCTGCACCCCCCATCCCCACGCACCCCCATCCCTGCACCCCCATCCCTGCACCCCCATCCCTGCACCCCTCCATCCTTGCACCCCCCATCCCTGCACCCCCATCCCTGCACCCCCCCATCCCTGCACCCCCATCCCTGCACCCCCCATCCCTGCACCCCCATCCCTGTACCCCCCCATCCCTGTGCCCCCCATCCCTGCACCCCCATCCCTGCACCCCCCCATCCCTGCACCCCCATCCCTGTACCCCCCCATCCCTGTGCCCCCCATCCCTGCACCCCCATCCCTGTACCCCCCCATCCCTGTGCCCCCCATCCCTGCACCCCCATCCCTGTACCCCCCCATCCCTGTGCCCCCCATCCCTGTACCCCCCCAGCACTCCCACGTGTCCCACCCCCCCAGCAAGGTGACCCCATCGACGCCGCCCCGCGCTCCCCCCCCCGCCCCGCGCCGGCCCTGGGGCCAAGGGCTGGCACCCAGCCCAGGGTGCCCCCCCACCCCCCCCGCGCCGGGATGGGGGGACTTCGGGGTCACCAGGACATGGCCATCCCCTCCTGGAGGGGCCAGACCCCCCCCCCAAACACTCCTCTGTACGGCACCCCCTTCCCAAAAGCCCTTTGGGGTCCCCAGGAAAGGATTGAGGTCCCAGTAAGGAATTGGGGGTCCCCAGTAAGGGATTGGGGTCCCAGGAAAGAATTGGGGCCCCAATAAGGGATTGGGGGTCCCCAGAAAGGGATCAAGGGACCCCAGTAAGAGATTGGAGCCCCCCCCCCCCAAAGTAAGGGAGGAATGAGGGACCCCATTAAGGGCTTGGGCCCCCCATTAAGGGCCTGGGCCCCCCATAAGGGATTGAGGTCCCCAGTAAGGGACCAGTTTCCCCAGTAAAAGGTCAGAGCCCCTGTAAGAGATCGGGGTCCCCCATAAGGAACCAACTCAACTCCCACAGTGAAGATTCAAGGCCCCCATAAGGGCTCAGAGCCCCCCAGTAAAGAGTTGGGGTCCCCCATGAGGGCTCAGAGCCCCCCACTAAGGGATTGGAGCCCCCCATAAGGGTTCAGAGCCCCCCCAGTAAGGGACTGGGGCTCCGCATAAGAGCTCAGAGCACCCAGTAAGCGGTTAGGGCCCTCCCATAACTGTTCAGAGCCCCCCAGTAAGGGGTTGGGGTCCCCAATAAGGATTCAGAGCCCCACATTAGGGCATTGGGTCCCCCATAAGGGCTCAGAGCCCCCCAGTAAGGGGTTGGGGTCCCCAATAAGGATTCAGAGCCCCACATTAAGGCATTGGGTCCCCCATAAGGGCTCAGAGCCCCCCAGTAAGGGGTTGGGGAACCCCCATAACAGCTCAGAGCCCTCCAGTGAGGGATCAAGGTCCCCCATAAGGGCTCAGAATCCCCCAGTAAGGGGTTGGGGACCCCCATAAGGGCTCAGAGCTCTCCAGTAAGGGGTTGTGTCCCCCCATAAGGATTCAGAGCCCCCAGTAAGGGATCAGGGTCCCCCATAAGGGCTCAGAGCCCCCCAGTAAGGGGTTGGGGACCCCCATAACAGCTCAGAGCCCCCCAGTAAGGGGTTGGGGACCCCCATAACAGCTCAGAGCCCCCCAGTAAGGGGTTGGGGACCCCCATAACAGCTCAGAGCCCTCCAGTGAGGGATCAAGGTTCCCCATAAGGGCTCAGAGTCCCCCAGTAAGGGGTTGTGTCCCCCCATAAGGGCTCAGAGCCCCCAGTAAGGGATCAAGGTCCCCCATAAGGGCTCAGAGCCCCCCAGTAAGGGGTTGGGGTCCCCCATAAGGGCTCAAAGCCCCCCAGTAAGGGGTAGGGGACCCCCAGAAGGGCTCAGAGCCCCCAGTAAGGGATCAGGGTCCCCCATAAGGGCTCAGAGCCCCCCAGTAAGGGATCAAGGTCCCCCATAAGGGCTCAGAGCCCCCCAGTAAGGGATCAGGGCCCCCAATAAGGGCTCAGAGCCCCCCAGTAAGGGGTTGGGGTCCCCCATAAGGACTGGGGAACCCGGTCACTCACGCGGCAGCTTATTGACGTGCCAGGGGACGGAGGTGGTGACGTAGCCGCGGCGGGCGGCGGTGACGAGGACCCAGGTGCCCAGGCGGTAGGGGACGGGCAGGACGCCGGTGCCCTCGTGGTCGGTGGTGCCAGTCGCCAGGGAGCTGCGGTTGCCAAAGACCTCCAGGGTGGCCTGGGCCAGCGGGGCCAGCGTCCCGCTCTCGTACACCTGCACCTTCAGCAGCACCTCTGCGGGGACACGGGTGACACGTGGGTGCGGGCACAGGGCATCCCATATGATGATGGGTACCCCCCAGTATGTCCTGTGGGTGGGGGGGGGGGGCACCATCCCGGCAGGGTGGTGGGACCTGTCCTGGTGGGTCATGGCCACCATCCTGGTGGGTCCTGGCCACCATCCCAGCAGATCATGGTGGGACCCATCCTGGTGGGTCATGGGCACTATCATGGTGGGTCATGGCCACCATCCCAGCAGGTCATGGCCACCATCCTGGTGGGTCCTGGCCACCATCCCAGCAGATCATGGTGCGACCCATCCTGCTGGGTCATGGCCACCACCCTGGTGGGTCCTGGCCACCACCCCAGCAGGTCACGGTGGGACCCATCCTGGTGGGTCATGGCCACCATCCTGGTAGGTCCTGGCCACCACCCCAGCAGGTCACGGTAGGACCCATCCTGGTGGGTCCTGGGCACTACCAGGTGGGTCCTGGCCACCACCCCAGCAGATCACGGTGGGACGCATCCTGGTGAGTCCTGGGAACTATCATGGTGGGTCATGGCCACCATCCCAGCAGGTCATGGCCACCATCCTGGTGGGTCCTGGCCACCACCCCAGCAGATCACGGTGGGACCCATCCTGGTGGGTCCTGGGCACTATAATGGTGGGTCATGGCCACCATCCCAGCAGGTCATGGTGGGACCCATCCTGGTGGGTCATGGCCACCATCCTGGTAGGTCCTGGCCACCACCCCAACAGGTCACGGTGGGACCCATCCTGGTGGGTCCTGGGCACTATCATGGTGGGTCATGGCCACCATCCCAGCAGGTCACGGTAGGACCCATCCTGGTGGGTCCTGGGCACCATCCCAGCATGTGGTGGGACCCATCCCAGTGGGTCACAGCCACCACCCCAGTAAGGTCACAGCCACCATCCCTGGGGGGTGTGGGCACCTTCCCTGCGCCCCTCTCTGTGCCCACCCTGTGCCCCCCCTGACGCGGGTGGGCGGGGGGTTATTGCCCCAGGGTGCCGCGCCCACGCGGGTGGGTGCACCCAGTCGCGTCCCCCCCCCTGCAAGGAGCCAGGCAGGGCCCCCCCCCCCTTCAGGGTGCAGCTCACATGTGTCACGAGTTGGGGGGGGTCTCCACCCCAGTGGGCCGGCAGCCAAGGGATGGGTCCCCCACCCCAATCCCCAATGCAGGGCCAGGCTGGGCAGGGCTTGGGGGGGGGGGGAACCCCACACCCCCCCCATGCCCCCGGCCCCCCCCGTGCCAGCGCCATCCTGCGCATGAGCCCGCAGCCCTTGGCAGCCGGCCCGGCTCAGGCGCCGTCACCCTGGCAACGACCTCCTTCATCCCACGGCCCCGGGCGCCTTCGGGACCCCGTGTCCCCCCCCCCGCCCCCCCAAGGCAGCATCCTGCCCCCCAAAAGTCCCTCGCACCACTGGGCAACCCAACACCTCCCCCCCCACCACTTCCCCAGCCCCCAGATGTTGCCCAGATGTGGCAATGGGCGAGGGGAGGAATTTGCAGCAGCTGCTTCGGTGATGCGCTGGGGGGGTGGTCGGGGGGGGGGGCTGGGGGTGTCCCCCCACATACCGGGGACAGCCGGCACGCGGGGGGGCAGGAATGTCCCTGCGGCCACACGCCGGTCACCCGCAGCTGCCGGGGGACAGCTGGCACCAACAGCCACCCCCCGGTGTCCTCCGGAGAGGGGGGGTCAAGGTGCCACCCCCACCCCACTCTCTGCACCCATGGACACCCCCCCACCATCACCAAGGGGTCCCCAGCCGGTGGCACAGCCACTACGGGGCATGCTGGCACCCCACCAGCTTCCCAGCTCCTCCCAGTATGACCCCACGGCTCCATGATGGGGGGGGGGGGGGGGGTGCCAGGCCCTGGGGTGGGAGGGGGACCCAGGCGTCTGGCCCTGCGCCCCGTCACCGCTGCCACCCGCCCGGGGACGGGCACGGGTGACGCCAGCCGGAGAGCTGAGCCAGCACGGGCAGGATGGGGCCGCGGCCGTGGCAGGGTCAGGGACCCCCCCTCACCCCACTGCCCCCCATTTCACCCCCCAGGCACACCTCCCCCCGGCACAGGGGTGCTGTCGGGAGGGTTTGGGGAGCGGTAGGGGGTCACGGGGAGCCACAGGGGACCCCAAATTGGCACACCGCACCCCAAGGCCCACCCTGCCTGCCAGGAATGGGCAGAGGTGCCTGCAATGGGGTGAACCCCACACCCTACCCAGGATACCCCCCACCATCCTGCACCCCAGGGTGCTGCTCAAGATCCCCACCCATCCACCCACCCTCCCTCCTGTATTCCCTGGTCTGGAACCCCCACCCACCATGTTGCATCCCCTGGTGCTGCCCAGGACCCCCACCCACCATCCTGCACCCCATGGTCTGGGACCCCCCACCCATCATGTTGCACCCCCAGGCTCTGTCCAAGACCCCCACACACACCCACCATCCTGGCACCTGCTGGCCTGGGACCCCCACCCATCACGTTGCACCCCCAAGCTCTGCTCAGGACCCCCACCCACCCTCCTGCACCCCATGGCTTTGGACCCCCACCCATCCTCCTACACCCTCAAGCTCTGCTCAGGGCCCCCACCCACCTTCCTCCCCCCCCTGGCCTGCGACCCCCACCCACCCAGTCGCACCCCCTGGCGCTGCCCAGGGTCCCCCCACACCCACCCAGCTGCATCCCCAGGCGCTCCCTAGGACCCCCCCACACCCACCCAGTTGCTCCCCAGGACCCCCACCCAGCACCCTATGCCCGCCGGTGGCCGAAATCGCCCGGGGAGGGGGGAGACGGGGACGGACAGACGCGGGGGGGGGGGGGACAGACAGACAGACAAGGAGGGACGGACAGACGCGGGGGGGGGGACACAGACGGACAGCCGGGGACGGACGGACAGCGGGGGGGGGGGACAGACGGATGGCCGGGGGGGGGGGGGCGGACGCGGGGGGGCCGGTCCCCGGCGGGCTGGGGGTGAGGCCGGCGGGGCTGGGGGGGGGGGGTCGGAGGAGCCGGCGGGGGTCGGGGCGGGGGTCGGGGCGGGTCGGGGCGGGGGCGGGCGCCTCCCCCCCGCCGCCCCCCGCACACAAAGGCCGCTCTCACCGTGCGCTCCCGGTTCCGCCGCGCCCCGCGCCCGCCGCCCGCCCGCGGCCACCAGCAGCAGCAGCACCGGCAGCGGCGGCAGGAGGCGGCGGGGCCGCATGGTCGCTCCGCGCCGTTACCCCGCCATGCCCGGCCCGCCCGGCCCGGCCCGCTCCGCCCGCCGCCGCCGCCGCCGCCGCCGCGGGGACCGGGCTCCACCTGCCGGAGCCGCCGGGCACGGCCGCCCGCCCCGCCCCGGCCCCGGCCCCCACCCCCGGCACCGCCCCGGACCCCCGGACCCACCCCCGGCACCGCCCCTGGACCGGGACTCGGGACCGGCACCGGCATCCCGGGACTGACCCCGCTACCGGCCCCGACATCCCCGGACCCACCCCCGGTACCACATCGGCAGCCCGGGGCTGACCCTGGCATCGGCACCCACCCCCGGTACCCGCACCCAGCCCCGGTACCCACCCCCGGTACCACATCGGCAGCCCGGCACTGACCCTGGTACCAGCACCGACCCCGGTACCTCACCGGCATCCCCGGACCCACCCCCGGTACCACATCGGCACCCCGCCAGTGACACCAGTACCGGCACCCACCCCCGGTACCACATCGGCACCCCGCCAGTGACACCCAGTACCGGCACCCACCCCCGGTATGGGACCCCAGTACCGCACTGGTATTCTGGCACTGACCCCAGTACCAGCACTGACCCCAGTATGGCACCTGCATCCCGGGACTGACCCCCGTACCAGCACTGACCCCCGGTACCGGCACTGACCCCCAGTACCAGCGCTGACCCCCAGTACCAGCACTGACCCCCAGTACCGGTGCTGATCCCCAGTAACAGCACTGGCCCCCAGTACCGGCACTGATCTCCAGTACCAGCGCTGACCCCCAGTACCAGCACTGACCCCCAGTACCGGTGCTGATCCCCAGTAACAGCACTGGCCCCCAGTACCGGCACTGATCTCCAGTACCAGCGCTGACCCCCAGTACCAGCACTGACCCCCAGTACCAGCGCTCACCCCCAGTACCAGCGCTGACCCCCGGTACCGGCACTGACCCCCAGTACCAGCGCTCACCCCCAGTACCGGCGCTGATCCCCAGTACCGACACTGACCCCCAGTACCGGCACTGACCCCCAGTACCAGCACTGACCCCCAGTACCGGTGCTGATCCCCAGTACCGACACTGACCCCCAGTACCGGCACTGACCCCCAGTACCAGCGCTGACCCCCAGTACTGGCACCAGCATCCCAGAATTGACCCCCCCATCCCACTCCCACAGCAGCACCCCAGCCCTAATGCCCCCCCACCACCTGGTACCGACTCCCCAGTACCACACCAGCCCCCCAGGACTGGCACCCCAGCACCACCACCGCACCCACCTCCCCCCAGCCCTGGCACCCACCCTGTACTGGCCCCCAACCCTCGACGCCCATTTCCTGCCCCCCAGCACCTCCTGCCCCCCTCCTGCCCCCAGCACCCACCCACCAGGCCTGTGCGGAGGCACACAGGCCCCTGGGGCACCCCAAAAGGCACACGGAGGTCCCCAAAAGGCACCCCCTCTCCCAGTTCACCGCTAGGGGTGTCCTGGCCCCTCCCCAGGCCCCCCCATGGCACAGGTCCTGGGGGGACACCTCCCTGTCACCCCACGGGAACCTCCATGGTGCCAGGCAGAGATTTATTGTCCAGGGGTAGCAGTGGGGTGCTGGACCCCACTGGCACCCAGGGGTGCTGGGGACATGGGAGCTGGGACATGGGTGTTGTGTCCCACAAGCACCCAAGGGTGCTGGGGACATTGGGGATGGGACATGGGTGCTGTGTCCCATGGGCACCCAGGGGTGCTGGGGACATGGGAGCTGGGACATGGGTGCTGTGTCCCACTGGCACCCAGGGTGCTGGGGACATTGGGGATGGGACATGGGTGCTGTGTCCCATGGGCACCCAGGGGTGCTGGGGACATTGGGGATGGGACATGGGTGCTGTGTCCCATGGGCACCCAGGGGTGCTGGGGACATTGGGGATGGGACATGGGTGCTGTGTCCCATGGGCACCCAGGGGTGCTGGGGACATTGGGGATGGGACATGGGTGCTGTGTCCCATGGGATGCTGTGTCCCATGGGCACCCAGGGGTGCTGGGGACATGGGAGCTGGGACATGGGTGCTGTGTCCCACTGGCACCCAGGGGTGCTGGGGACATTGGGGATGGGACATGGGTGCTGTGTCCCATGGGATGCTGTGTCCCACTGGCACTCAGGGGTGCTGGGGACATGGGAGCTGGGACATGGGTGCTGTGTCCCATGGGCACCCAGGGGTGCTGGGGACATGGGGGCTGGGCCAGGGGACATGCCGTGGGGCAGGGGTGCGGGGGGACCTGGGGGGTGCCCCCCACTAGCCCTGGGCACCCCCCGGCTCCTGGGCCTGGCCAGGTGCCAGCTCCTGCATGTCCTCCTCGGTGGGTGGCCGCGTCCTCTTGAAGAAACCCGTCTGGAAGAGGGACACGGTGACAGCCCGGCCATGGGGCACCCCCCGGCATCGGTCCCAGGGGACCCCACAACATCACCCCCCGGGGTACCCCATGGCATCACCCCAGGTGCTGCCCCCCACCTTGTGCCTCCCACCCCCAGGGCTGGGTCTCCCATTTCATGGGTCCCTCCAGTGCCATCAGGGTCCCACCACCATGGCAGAACGTCACCGATGTCCCCAGTGTCCCCGTCCCCCCCCCTCCCACCCACTCACCTTCCACATGAGGAGGATGAGGAGGGTGAGGAGCAGGAGCCCAGCAAGGACCCCCAGCACCACCCACCACACCGGCACGGTCCCCTCGCCCCCGGGCCTGACGCGCAGCACCTTAGTGACAGTCTGCGGAAGGGCGGGTGGGTGACACCGCTGCCACCACCGCCTGTCCCCGTGTCCCCTGTGCCCATGCCAGCCCTACCGTGGCCTCCCCGGCGGGCAGGACGCGGGGCCGGACGCGGTAGGGCATGGCCGAGGTGTTGAACCAGGCTCGCGATTGGATGAGGAACTGCTTCAGGAGGTGCTCCCGCTGGGGACGGAGGTGGGGACACGTGGGGACACATGGGGACACACAAGGACATGGCGTTAGGGGTGCTGGCAGCCAACGGGGCACCCATCACCCCACACCCAACATCCCCAGGGCTGCTCTCTGCAGGTCCCTGGGGGCCACCACACAGGAGGGGACACGGCGGGGCCACCCTGGGGACACGGGGCCACCCTGGGGACACAGTGCCACCCTGTCCCCAACAGGGGACAATACCTGCTGTAGGGTGTCCATCCAGAGCAGGGCACGGACGCTCACCAGCGCCCGCTGGTCCTTGGCCAGGCTGGGCACCCGGCAGGCGATGCCCACGCACGTGGCGTTGCTGCAGTCCTGCGGGACACGGCGGGTGGCACCCTGACCCCCCCACCCCAGCACCCTGGGGGGCACCGGCCCAGGCCCCTGCACCCATCATGGGCTGTAGGACCCCAGGGAGCACCCGCTCACCACGGGGATGGGCTCCTCCAGCCCGGCACCCGGCGGCTCCTCCACCTCCCTGCGCTCCCGCTGGTGGGTGCCATTTCGGGGTGCTGCGCCCGTCGGCCGGGGGATCTCCAGCTGGAAGAAGGGGCGGGGGGGCACCACCTTGACACCCACCCACCACCCAGCGGGTGGGTGCCGGTCCCCAGGCAGCACCCTACCTGCTCGGCGTTGAGGCCGGGTGGGTTGGTGCAGTTTACGTCCCCCTCGGTGCCCAGCTCCAGGAGGTAGAACAGGATGCGGCCACCCAGCTGGTTGGGGACGGCGAGGCTCAGGGTGACCCCGCTGATGGTGCTGGGACCCTTGTTGTGGAGCTGCGGGAGGACGGTGAGGTGACACCGGGGAGGGGACAGTCCCCCAGGCACCCATGGGTGCAGCACCCTACCTGGTAGACATGTTCCACCTTGATGCCGTGGTCCTCGAGCCGCCGGCTGCCCTCCACCCTGTGCCAGCTGACGGGCAGCACCGTGCTGGCAGGCAGGGAGGTGCTGGCAGGAGAGGGGGGTCAGTGTCCCCTCGTGGTCCCCCCGGTCCCCTGTGCCCCCCCCAGACCCTCACCCTCTCAGCTCCATCACCGCCTGCGCCTCCACGGGCACCGTCACCGTCACCGATGCGTTGGCAGAGTTGGGGCTGTTCTTGCTGCGGGGACGCGGTGGGGTAAGTTTGGGGACACATCGAGGCCACCTGGGTGGCCGGGTGCCAACGGTGGGCAGGGGACGGGGAGGGGACAAGGCGTTGGCACGGTGTCACCTCCGCAGCTGGAGCTGGAAGGTGATGGCATCACCCATGTCCTCCAGCCCGGACACACTCAGCTCCATGTCCACGGTGATCTGGGGGGTCAGCGGAAGGGTGGGTGGGTGACCTAGCACCACCGGCCGTGCCCAGCCCCGACGCCAGGGTGACGGGCTCGGCGGGGGGACCCCACATCCCCTTACCTGGGCGCCCGCTTTCATGGGGTTGCCCAACTCGCAGAGCACCACGTGGCTCCCGTTCTCCTTCCTGGGGTTGCAGCTCAGCTTCTCCTGCCCCTACGGGGTGGGGACACAGCGGGGGGACACATCATGGACCCCCCCATGCACCAACCACCCTGGGGACCCACATGGTCCAAGGGCACGGCATGACCCCCCCACCCCGGGCACCCCCTGGTACCCATCACTGCTGGGCACCCACAGGAAGGGTGATGGCCACCAAGGGCAGGGCGTGACCCCCCCCACCCCAGGCACCCCCTGGCACCCATCACCGCTGGGCACCCACAAGAAGGGTGATGGCCACCAAGGGCAGGGTGTGACACCCCCCCCATACCCCCTGGCACCCATCACCGCTGGGCACCCACAGGAAGGGTGATGGGCACCCACAGGAAGGGTGATGGCCACCAAGGGCAGGGCGTGAGCCCCCCCACCCCAGGCACCCCCTGGCACCCATCACCGCTGGGCACCCACAAGAAGGGTGATGGCCACCAAGGGCAGGGTGTGACCCCCCCCCCATACCCCCTGGCACCCATCACCGCTGGGCACCCACAGGAAGGGTGATGGGCACCCACAGAAGGGTGATGGCCACCAAGGGCAGGGCATGAGCCTCCCCACTCCGGGCACCCCCTGGCACCCATCAACGCTGGGCACCCACCACCACTGGGCACCCACAGGAAGGGTGATGGGCACCCACAGAAGGGTGATGGCCACCAAGGGCAGGGCGTGAGCCTCCCCACTCTGGGCACCCCCTGGCACCCATCACTGCTGGGCACCCACAGGAAGGGTGATGGGCACCCACAGAAGGGTGATGGCCACCAAGGGCAGGGCGTGAGCCCCCCCACCCCGGGCACCCCCTGGCACCCATCACCACTGGGCACCCACAGGAAGGGTGATGGCCACCAAGGGCAGGGTGTGGACCCCCCCACCCCGGGCACCCCCCAACCGGGCACCCACCAGGATGCTGCTGCGGGCCACCTGGTAGTGGGTGCCGGGGGGCAGCTGCACCTGCAGCTCAGCCTCAAAGGCGCCTTCGCCCGCGTTGCTGGCGTTGGCGCGTAGGTGCAGCACGGCCTCCGCCCCGATGAGCAGGCGCCTGCTGGGCCTTGGGGGGGGGGACACATGGGGACAAGGCTCAGCACCCCGGGGTGACAGCGGGCACCCACCCTCGCCCGGCAGGGTGCTCACGTGTCGGCGGCCAGGCGGAGGTCGGGGACGCAGAGGTTGTCCTCGCCGCAGTCCTCCAGTATGAGGTGGGTCTGGGAGGGGGACGGGGGACAGTGGGGGGGTGCGGGAGCGGGAGTCATTGGGGACAGTGGGGGGGGTGGGACGGGGAGTCATTGGGGACAGTGGGGGGGTGCGGGAGGGGGAGTCATTGGGGACAGTGGGGGGGTGCAGGATGGGGAGTCATTGGGGACAGTGGGGGGGTGCGGGACGGGGAGTCATTGGGGACAGTGGGGGGGGTGCGGGACGGGGAGTCATTGGGGACAGTGGGGGGGTGGGACGGGGAGTCATTGGGGACAGTGGGGGGGGTGCGGGACGGGGAGTCATTGGGGACAGTGGGGGGGGGTGGGACGGGGAGTCATTGGGGACAGTGGGGGGGGTGCGGGACGGGGAGTCATTGGGGACAGTGGGGGGGGGTGGGACGGGGAGTCATTGGGGACAGTGGGGGGGGTGCGGGACGGGGAGTCATTGGGGACAGTGGGGGGGGTGGGACGGGGAGTCATTGGGGACAGTGGGGGGGTGCGGGAGGGGGAGTCATTGGGGACAGTGGGGGGGTGCAGGATGGGGAGTCATTGGGGACAGTGGGGGGGTGCGGGAGGGGGAGTCATTGGGGACAGTGGGGGGGTGCAGGACGGGGAGTCATTGGGGACAGTGGGGGGGGTGCGGGACGGGGAGTCATTGGGGACAGTGGGGGGGTGGGACGGGGAGTCATTGGGGACAGTGGGGGGGGTGCGGGACGGGGAGTCATTGGGGACAGTGGGGGGGGGTGGGACGGGGAGTCATTGGGGACAGTGGGGGGGGGTGGGACGGGGAGTCATTGGGGACAGTGGGGGGGGTGCGGGACGGGGAGTCATTGGGGACAGTGGGGGGGGTGCGGGACGGGGAGTCATTGGGGACAGTGGGGGTGCGGGATGGGGAGTCATTGGGGACAGTGGGGGGGGTGCGGGACGGGGAGTCATTGGGGACAGTGGGGGGGGGTGGGACGGGGAGTCATTGGGGACAGTGGGGGGGGTGCGGGACGGGGAGTCATTGGGGACAGTGGGGGGCGTGCGGGACGGGGAGTCATTGGGGACAGTGGGGGGGGGTGGGACGGGGAGTCATTGGGGACAGTGGGGGGGTGCGGGAGGGGGAGTCATTGGGGACAGTGGGGGGTGCGGGAGGGGGAGTCATTGGGGACAGTGGGGGGGTGCGGGACGGGGAGTCATTGGGGACAGTGGGGGGGGTGGGATGGGGAGTCATTGGGGACAGTGGGGGGGGCGGGACGGGGAGTCATTGGGGACAGTGGGGGGGTGCGGGACAGGGAGTCATTGGGGACAGTGGGGGGGGTGGGACGGGGACATCCCGGGGGGGGGATACGGGACAGCGGAGAGTACAGAGGGGACATCACGGGGGGGATGATTGGGGACAGTGAGGGGTAAAAAGGGGACAGCCCAGGGAGGGATTGGGGACAATGGAGGATACTGGGGGACACCCCAAGGAGGGAGCAGGGACCGGGGGGGGACATCCCGGGGAGGGACTGGGGACAGCAGGGAGGGTAGGGGGCACATCCCAGGGGGGATTGGGGACAGTGGGGGGGACTGGAGGGCCAACCCGAGGAGGGAGCAGGGACAGCGGGGAGGTACTGGGGGGACATCCTGGGGAGCGACTTGGGACAGCAGGGAGGGCAGGGGCTATGTCCTGGGGAGGAGTTGGGGACACTGGGGACAGGGCTGGAGCATAGCGGTGGCAGAAGGTGCCCTGGGCTGGGGGTGTCCACATGTGCCCCGGCCCAGCTGTGGGGACGTCCCCGGCTCAGCCGCGTCCCCCCCTACCTGCGCCTGCACCAGGGTGTCCCCGTAGAGCACCAGCCCCGGGGCGTCCCCGGGCAGCCCCACGCTCAGGCTCAGGGCCACCGGGCTCAGCTTGTCCTTGAAGTCGGCCTCGTCCTGGGGGCACCCATGGGCAGAGCACCCCAGCGGGCACCCCGCCCCGGGACCCCCACCCGCCCGGGCTGACCCCATCCCTGTCCCCATCCCGGCTGGGGACGCCGCTGTCCCCATCCCTGTCCCCCACCCTCCTTGGGCTGGGGACGCCGCTGTCCCCATCCCTGTCCCCCACCCTCCTTGGGCTGGGGACGCTGCTGTCCCCATCCCTGTCCCCCATCCTCTTTAGGCTGGGGACGCCGCTGTCCCCATCCCTGTCCCCCATCCTCTTTGGGCTGGGGACGCCGCTGTCCCCATCCCTGTCCCCCATCCTCTTTAGGCTGGGGACGCTGCTGTCCCCATCCCTGTCCCCCACCCTCCTTGGGCTGGGGACATCTCTGTCCCCACCCATGCCAGCCGACTCTGGCACCGTCCCCGTACCCGCAGGTAGGCGGTGAGGTTGGCGCACAGCGGGGGTGTCCCCGGGGCCAGTGCCAGCTCCCCGTGCCAGGACGACTGGTGGCCCTGCAGCAGCAGCACCCTCCGGGACAGCCTGGGCTTCAGCCGGTCCAGCTGCAGCTCGGCGTCAAGGCCTGGCAGGACACAGCGGGCGAGGTGGGCATGGCACGGGGGCCACCGCTGGTGACATCCCGGCGGTGCCCCTTGTCCCCCCCCCGGGTGACGCCGGCACTCACGGATGCTCCGGGGGATGCGCTGGCCCGTCACGCTGAAGCACAGCACCACGGGGAAGCTGCGAGGGGGACAGCACCCAAGGGTGCTCAGGACATGCCGCCGTGCCCGGGGCGATGTCCCCACACCGGTGATGTCCCCACACCGGCAGTGTCCCCATGGCGGTGTCCCCACCACATGGCTCACCAGCTGACGCGGGCGCCGGAGTCGGGCAGGACACACGCCAGGAGCTTGGGGTTCAGCCCATCGGGGACAATCAGCTGGGTCCGGGCCACCACCACGGGCTGTCCCCTGGGATACGGGGACAGAGATGAGGTGCCAGGGGACCCTGGCTGGGACCCCCTGGGCCGTGCTGCCACCGGAGCCGGCGGGACGGGCACTCACCGGTACACGGCCACCTTGGCCGCCCCGTAAGCCCCCACCAGCACATCTGTGGGGACAATCAGGGGGTCGGTGACAGGGTGGGTGACACCGAGGTGGCACGGCAGTGGCACAGCAGTGGCCACAGAGTGGGGCCGTACCCGGGTAGCCATTGCCATCCAGGTCGGTGGCACCGCGCAGGGCGAAGCCGAAGGCGGCCGGGCCGGGGAAGGGGCTGTCGAGGCGCTGGGTGGGCACCGGCATCAAACCCTCGCTCTGCCCGCGGAAGATGAAGACCTGCCCGCTGCCACCGTCACCCCCCAATGGGGCACCCACGGCCACGTCTGGGGACACAGGGGACGTCAGCACCCACCGGGTACCCCATCCCGGCACCGCCACCTGGCCCGGGTGCTCCTGCCTCAGTTTCCCCAATGGTTTAGACCGGGCATCGGGGAGGGGGGTGGCACGTCCCCTGGCACCCCCCTCCCCATCACCCCCGTGCCAGGCCGGTGTTACCGCCGTAGCCGTCCTTGTCCAGGTCCCCGAGGCTGGCGATGGCGGCGGCGAAGCGGCCGTAAGGGTGGGTGCCTGTCAGGGTCTGGGGGGGCTGGGCGAGGGGTCGCTGCCCCCCCCCCAGGTAGAGGTAGAGGCGTCCCACCTCGCTGCGCTGGCCGTCGGGGCGCTGGGTCATGTACAGGGGGGCACCCACCAGCACATCGTCCTGCCTGCGCCCAGCGCGGGGGTCAGGGTCCCCAGGTTTGGGAACTGGTGGCACCCAGGGGGGTGCCAGGCAGGGGGCAGCACCCTAGGGTGCCCCCATGGGGGATGGGGGTGGGGGGGATAGTCCCGGTTCTCACCCATCCCCGTTGACGTCAGCCACGGCCACCGTGTGCCCGAAGTACGATGCCACCTGGAAAGGGACAGGGTGGGGGGGTGGCACCTGGGGGGGCAGGGTGGGTGTCGTGCTGGGGGCACCATGGGGTGCGCTGGGTGATGGTGGGGGGGGGGCGGTTGGGTGCTGGGGGTGATGGGGTGCTATGGGGTGGGGGTGCAGGGGTCTGTGGAGCACTGGGGGGGGCAGCTTGGTGCTGTGGGGTGATGGGGCAATGGGCAGGGTGGCAGCAGGCACCAGGGCACTGGAAGAGGGCAGTGGGGTAAGGGGGGCAGTGGGGGGCAGTGGAAGAGGCACGGGGGGTGCTGGGGTGGTGCAGCAGAGCGCTGTGGGTGCTGGGTGGTGCTGGCGTATGGGGGAAGGGTGCCGTGGGGTGCTGGCGCAGGGCGGGGGGTACCTGCTCACTGGCGATGCCCCGCAGCCGGCGCAGGGTCACCCCCGCACTGAAGATCTCCACCTGCCCAGAGCAGCGTCAGATCCCGGCCCTATCCCGGGGTGCCACCCCGGGGTGCCCAGCCACAGCGGTGTCCCCACCGCGGGGTACCCCCACGCAGCCGGGCAGCGGGCACCTGGCACCACTCACCTCGCCCGCCGTGTTGTTCTTGTTGGGGACCCCTACCACGTACTCTGCGGGGGACGAGAGGCCTGAGTGCCCCTGCTGTGGCACTGGGGTGGGCACGGGGGTACCCCCAGCACTGGGGTGGGCATGGGGGCATGTGGATACCCCTGGCACTGGGGTGGGCATGGGGGCATGGGGATACCCCTGGCACTGGGGTGGGCACGGGGGTATCCCTGGCACTGGGGTGGGCACAGGGATACCCCCAGCACTAGTGTGGGCATGGGGGCATGGGGATACCCCCAGCACTGGGGTGGGCATGGGGGCATGTGGATACCCCTGGCACTGGGGTGGGCATAGGGGCACAGGGATACCCCTGGCACTGGGCATGGGAGTACCCCTGGCACTGGGGTGGGCACAGGGATACCCCTGGCACTGGGGTGGGCATGGGGGCACAGGGATACCCCTGGCACTGGGGTGGGCATAGGGATACCCCTGGCACTGGGGTGGGCATGGGGGTACTCCTGATACTGGGGTGGGCACAGAGATACCCCCCAGCACTGGGGTGGGCATGGGGGCACGGGGATACCCCTGGCACTGGGGTGGGCATGGGGATACCCCTGGCACGGGGGTGGGCATGGGGGTACCCCTGGCACTGGGCATGGGGGTACCCCTGGTACTGGGCGCGGGGATACCCCCCAGCACTGGAGTGGGCATGGGGGCACAGAGATGGACAGGACGCCTGAGGTGGCACAACCCGAGTCCCAGAGCCCTTGGGAGGGGAGGGGCACCCTGGAGCGCAGGGGTGCCCAGGGCCCGTGTCCCCCCCGCAGGTGGCCCTGGCCCCCGTGCCCGCCTGGCTGTACCTTTGGTTTTGGGATCGTCATCGAACTCGCCCACGGCCACCGAGTACCCTGCAGGGAGATGGGCACCGGTGACCCCTGCCATGCCCCGGCACGAGCCGGCCATGGGGCTGGGCTGCCCCATGCCCACTGCTCACCCCGGTACCCGTCCTCATAGTCCGTGGACAGCGGCTCCTCCGTGGGACGCCCCGGGCGCTCCGGCCACAGCAGGGACTTGCCATGGAAGCGGGTAAGGATGGCATCCACCTCCACCGAGTACAGGAGCCCTGGGGGACACCGGGATGGGGGCCAGCACTGACAGGGCACCCGCTGGCACCCGCCCTGGGCTGCCAGTGCCGCTGCAGGTGGCACCTACTGGGGTGCCCCATCCTGGGTGCCCTCCTCCTGCTGTGCCCACCCAAAGGTGAGCACCCCAGGTGGCAGTGCCCGGCAGGCAGGACTCACCCGTGAAGTAGTACCCGCCAGGGGCACCCAGCACCAGTGTGCCATCCTGGGGGATGAGCTGGCGTCAGAGTCCACCCTGGGGCACCCCCTCCCTGGCATCTCCCACCCTGCCATCCCCCACACCAGCATCCCCCACCCAAGTATCTCCCACCCGAGCATCCCCCACTCTGGCATCCCCCACCCTGGCACCCCCACCCCAGCACCCCCACCCTGACACCCTCACTCCGGCACCCCCACCCAAGCATGCCCTTCCCTGGCACACCCACCCGAGCATCCCCATTCCAGCACCCCCGCCTTGGCATCCCCAACCCAACACCCACACCCAGGTACCATCCTGGCCACACCCTCCGCATCCCCATGGGCATCCCCGGGGGCACCCCGGGCACATTGCCCCCCAAGCACCCATCTCACCAGGGTGACGGCCGCGCTGAAGCCGATCTCGCAGTAGCGCCTGTCGTAGGCTGCGGGCACAGAGCAGGCTCAGACTGGCCAAGGGTGGGGGGCACCCACTGCCCACCCACCCACCCTGCCCTCACTGTAGTGGCTCTCGCGGTAGGTGCTGGCCATGAGCTGGTCACGGCAGGGCGAGTACCAGGCGACGCGCCACGGCCCGGGGGCACCCACGAAGCAGGCGCCCGTCGGGGTGCGGAAAGCCTCGTGCTGCCCGTCCATCGCGTTCCAGTGCTGCAGCGGGGCGCAGGCCTGGGGACGGAGATGGGGACGGAGATGGGGACAGGGTGGGTGCCCACCCCACCACCATCCAAAGGTGCCCACCCACTTGCCGGGTGCACCCACCACCAGTTTGCCATCCCAGCTGGTGACGGACGCCCCCAGCCACTGGTGCGACTTGTAGGTGTGGAGCTTCAAAGTGTTTTGGGTCTCGGACTCGTCCCCTGGGAGAGCAGGAGAGGGGGAGCGTGCGGGGCCAGCGGCCCCCCCGCGCCCACCCATCATCCCATGGCACCCACGCACCCGTAATGTCGATGGGGAGGGGGCGACAGGGGGTCTCGCCGGGGGGCCAGGAGCAGAGGAAGACGGCACCGGGCTGAGCCACGCCGGGCTGCGAGGTGTTGGCGCGGGGTGCCCCCACCACCACGCTGGGCCTGGGGTGGGCAGAGCGGGTGTCAGGGTGGGGGGAGCGGGTGCTGTGCCCGGCCCCGGCACCCTGGTATCTCCTTACCTGCCCTCGGTCATGTGGAAATCCAGGGCGAAGCCAAAATAGCTGCCGGGGGGTCCCTCGTACACGGTGGGGGGGTCCTGGAGGAGCCCCAGGGCGGGGGCCGAGCGCAGCCCCCCGAGGAGCAGCAGGGCCCGCAGCAGGGCAGCAGCAGCGGCAGCTCCCATCGCCTCCCCGAAATGCGGCCGGCAGCCCCGTCCCAGCCCGTCCCAGCGCGTCCCCTGCTTATCTCAGGGGACGCAGCTGGGGACAGGGACAGCGGAGATGGGGGACACAGGAAAGGCCCCCCCCACACACCCACAACCGCTCCTGCCAGGGAGCAAAAGGGGCACGGGGGGGGGGGATGCGCTGCTTTTGGCCAGGGGACGGAGGTGCCCGGCCTGGCCGGCAGAGCAGGGCAGGGGGCAGGGGGTGGCAGTGCCACGGGGGGACACCGTGAGGGGTGGCGGGGGACACGGCCGTGGCGAGAAGCAGCGCAACAGCCTGCACCCACCACCCTCCTTCCGCCGGAGGCCGGGGCCGAATCCAGCCCCCCGCCCACGCCGCGGGATGCCTATCTCGGGGCGCAGGCGGCCGCGGGCCGGCCAGCGGAAACACGGCGGGGAGGGGGGACGGCTGCGGGGTGCAGGGGCCCCGTCCGTTGTCCCCCGAGGTCCCTCCATAGCCGGACGGAGCAGACGGGGTGGGGACGCCTGGCTCCCCACTTTCGCCCCACCAGCATTGGGCATCGCCACCAAACTTGTCTCCCCTTCCCCAGGGCAGGGACACCCCAAAATCCTGCCAGGGGAGGGAGCAGGGCCGGGGCACCCTGCCACCGAGCAGGGAAACGGCTCCAGTGCAGGGATGGGTGCCAGGGCGGGGGGGACGGATGCCAGGGCGGGGGGACGGATGCCAGGGCGGGGGCACAGCCCGCAGCCGGGCGAACACGGGGGCTCCGTGTCCTCGGCGGAGGAAAAGGCACCCCGGCGCACCAAGCCGGGTCTGCGGCGGCTGCTGCGGCCCCAGCCCTGCGGTGACGGCTGCAGGAGCCGCTCGGCTGAACCCACGTGTCCCCTTCGGCTTAACCCACTTGTGGAGTTAATTTAAACACGCTCAATTAAGGCCGCTCAAGCTGCCGGGGGCTCCTCTTGTCCAGCCGGAGCCGGTGGCAGGGAGAGGCACCGGAGCATCCCGCTGCGAGCCAGCCCCCCACCCCCCCCCATGCGGAAACG
Source organism: Calonectris borealis (assembly GCF_964195595.1). NCBI lineage: Eukaryota > Metazoa > Chordata > Aves > Procellariiformes > Procellariidae > Calonectris > Calonectris borealis. The sequence continues at coordinate 5,601,080 of NC_134333.1, read as the reverse complement.
GGGTTTTCATCCTTTTAATCTACGCTGAAGCTGCAGGGGGGAAGCGAGGCAGGGACCGCGGGGTCCTGGGCTCCCCAGGGGGGTCCCAGCAGCACCCAAGCAGCACCTTGGCCCCCAAGGGGGGACGCAGCCCCCAGCGCCGGGTCTGCACCGGCCCTTTGGAGCAGCTGGAAGGCGGCTCCAGCCTCTCGGCTGCCGTGGAGTAGCTGCAATCGGAACCCGGTGGGATTTACCCAAAGCTGAGGCTGAGCCCAGGCTGTCGGGCTCTGAAGATTGGGACGGGTTTAGCTGAGCCTGGCTCAGCTCCATGCCCCTGGGAGAGGAACGTGGTGAGCACAGGGGTCTGCACCAAGCGGCAGCGGCTCCTCTTCAGGAGGTCTCGTCCCAGGCTGGCAGCAGCGAGCACCCAAACGCAGCCGACCCCCCCACCAGAATGCTTTAATGCAACCATATTTCTTTCCCCCATCAAACTACTTAATTTCCCGTTTCTTGCATCGCTTCCAGGCTGTCATTCACCCAGCCAACCCCTTCCAGGGTCACCCAAAAGAGGACAGCCCAGGCAAAGGCAGGTTGCATCCCCCACCCCAAGCCCGGCAACATTCAGGGCTTTGAATTTTTTTCCTTTAACCAAAGCAGGACCTTTTGTTACGAAAGCGGAGGCTGGTGCTCCCCACCCCGAGCAAGCACCTCCTCTGCCACTCATTCAGGCTTGCAAAGGCAGGGTGCGACCACCAAAGCGGCAGCAGCCCCGGGGTGGAGAGGGGCACGGGGGGCAGTCCCCGATGACGCAGAGCCAAAAGCTGCTCAACCATCAGCTTCGGAGATGACGGTGGGTAGAGCTGGTGGCAGAAGCACGTTCGCCCCAGCTGCCTCCCAGTGCCACCTCCCAGCAATGGGACAATGCTGCAGCCCAGGTCAGGAGCTGCTGAAGGAGGAGATGGAAGAAAAATAAAAAAAATGCAAGGAGGGCTGAAGGACCCCACATCACGAACTGCTGCTGCTGGCAGAGCGCGGAGAGCTGGCATCATCCCCGCTTAGGGGCTGGTACTTAGAATCATAGAATCATTCAGGTTGGAAAAGACCTCTAAGATCATCCAGTCCAACCGTCAACCCAACACCCCCATGCCCACTACACCATGTCCCTAAGCGCCTCATCTCCACGTCTTTTAAATACCTCCAGGGATGGGGACTCCACCACTTCCCTGGGCAGCCTGGTCCAAGGCCTGACCACTCTTTCAGTAAAGAAATTTCTCCTGATGTCCAATCTAAACCTCCCTTGGCGCAACTTGAGGCCATTTCCCCTCGTCCTATCGCTGTTACTTGGGAGAAGAGACCGACCCCCACCTCGCTACAACCTCCTTTCAGGTAGTTGTAGAGCGTGATGAGGTCTCCCCTCAGCCTCCTCTTCTCCGGGCTGAACACCCCCAGTTCCCTCAGCCGCTCCCCATCAGACTTGTGCTCCAGGCCCTTCACCAGCTTCGTTGCCCTCCTCTGGACACGCTCCAGCACCTCCATGTCCTTCTTGTGGTGAGGGGCCCAAAACTGAACACAGGATTCGAGGTGCGGCCTCACCAGTGCCCAGTACAGGGGCACGATCACCTCCCTGCTCCTGCTGGCCACACTAGTTCTGATACAGGCCAGGATGCCGTTGGCCTTCTTGGCCACCTGGGCACACTGCCGGCTCATGTTCAGTGGCTCTCAACCAGCACCCCCAGGTCCTTTTCCTCTGGGCAGCTTTCCAGCCACTCTTCCCCAAGCCTGTAGCGTTGCCTGGGGTTGTTGTGGCCCAAGTGCAGGACCTGGCACTTGGCCTTGTTGAACCCCATACATTGGCCTCAGCCCATGGATCCAGCCTCCACCCCTCGGCCACCAGCTGCTGTTGGAGAAGGAGCCGTGGGGGATGGACGGACCTTTGGTTTGAGACATCGCAGAACCACGCCGACCTGGCAGCCAGCCCACGGCACAGACACTCGCCCTGCCACCGCTGCCCCGAGCGTGGCAGGGATGAGGGCAGGGAGGCTGGGCGCAGCACCCCGACATCCAACTGCTGTGGACGGCTGCAGGAACGGCACAAGGGAGAGCGCAGAGCAGAAAGATGGGGGGGCAGAGATGCTCAGCGCCGGGGCACGCTGCCAATCCAACCACCAAAGTACCGACAACCACCGTTTCTTGCCTGGTTTCACCTTCAACAACAGCTTGACCAGGTGGGTTGATCACACCAGGAGAGAACTTGCTGAACCCACTCAGTGCGTTGAGGGCTCCTCCCCAAAATAATGTCCTTTAAAAAAAATAAAAATAATTAAAAGTACATTTTCTCTGTATCCAGCTCAATATCTTCCGAGCAAAGTACTCCAATTAAAAGTAGTTTTACTCGATGAACCAAGCATCTAATACTGTTATTTTAGGAAATCAACAGCCCTGGGCTCCATCGCAATCAGATGCAGCAGCTCCAAATCATCTCACGCAACCACACATTTTTTCCACAAATCATTGGTTTATTAGAAAGGTTTTTTTTCCCTCATTTTACAGCATATATATATATTTATATATATATCTTATGTGACAAAGTTAAATACAGTCTGTTTATGCTCGTTAAGTAATGATAGGTTAATTATTTTTAGCACTATTCTGGAAGTCAAAAAACCCCTGACTGCAGTGTGAAGGGTGCCAGAACACGCATATTGAATCTAGAAGCTAATGAAGCTCAGCACTGAGACATTAATACTGTATTCTGTTAATTATTTACAGAGAAATTGAGTCCCTTTTTTTGACCGTTGTGTTTCAGTCCGACCTGCTCAAACGCAAAGTTTCTCGTTTAAAGAGTGAGGAAGCTCGAGTTTTCGATCCTTTAAATCTCTGCCCCCCGCCCCGGGTCTCGGTGCTGCGCTTCGGGAGAGGACGGGGAAGGGGACGCCAGGCAGCCGGCACGTGCTCTGCGTCCCCTCGCTGCCTGCTCCTGCCTGCTCTGAAATCAGGCCCTACAAAGCACCGTAAAGTGCCCCCGAACCGCTCTAACACGAGGAGGACCTGAACCTGAAATACCCGGGTCAGCAGGGACAGCAGCAACTCGTCCTGGGAAGAGCTCGTGGATGGAGAAGCCTCCCACGGTTAGCGTTATCCACAGCCAGCGGGCAATGCCGGAAAGAACAGAGAAATCCCTTACGGAACACCACAGGCAGGCACAGCCTCAACGGATTAGTCCTAAACCACCTCTCCCTGCGTGTAAGATGGCAAACGGTTACGGTTAAAAGGCTCTTCCTTCACCAGAAGGCTGTACGGAACTGCACAGCCAGGCTGGCACCTGCAAATCACCGGTTCAAACCCAGGGGGGAAAAAAAGGAAAAAAAAAAAAGGGGGGTATTTTATACTCTGGGAGACAACCCAAATTCCTGACGCTCCTGAGACTGCCTCCAGTGTCGATTCCTATAAGCAGCTGCTTAGCAAAGGCGAGGAGCGCGCAGCACGCCCGGGCTGCTTCCCTCCGCAACGCCGGCAGCCACCGCCGCCTTCCGCCGCGATGCCGTTCATTAGCTGTTAGAGTCACCGGTGTCGTCCACGCACCTCACCTAGGCCGAGTCTCACATTTTTTTTTTTTCTTCTGCAAAATGCTAAATGAAGTTGGTTTTTTTTTTTTTTTTACATTTTATAGTACATAAAAACTTCAAAAATACATGAGCTTGATAAAATATACATGCTTAGTCATTTTGCATCTAGCTGAAACTATAAAGTTGAACCTTTACAAGTGTCTTATTTCACCTACAGCAAACATATTTACACAAAAGCCACCAGAACAAGTACCACTAAAAGAACTGGCTGTAAAAAATATTATTGCGGTATACTACAAATGTAACCTTTTTATATGAGCTACAAAAAGCAGCATCTTTGTTTACAGAGTTCAGTGCAATTCTTTACATTAAAAAAAAAAAAATCCTATAAATTAATAAGGAAACCATCAGTATTAGAGAGGAAAGAATACACTTTACATACCCCGGCCACTCTCCCCAGTCCTCTGTATTGCTTCAATTCCTAAAGGGATTCTTCTTCTCTCTCTCATCCGAGTGGCTCTTTCCCAACGCCGCAAAAGATGGAAGTCAGAGCGATATTTCGCCCCCCCTCAGGAGAAGAGGGTCAAAGCCCAGATTGAAATCACCAACCAAACCGAGAACCTCTCTCCAGTCCAGGATATCCAGAAGGCGTCAAGGTGCAGTCCTCGCGCAGGAGAACGCTAATGCAGGATGGAGAAGGGTCAGAGCTCCAAGCACACGTGCAGCTCCTCTCTTCGGCTTTGAAATAAGATCTTACTTCCACCTTTGCTGCTCACACCGAGAAAAAAAAAACCCAAGTATGCAGTGATAGGGTGCCAAGAAATCTCCTGAAAGGCCTGAAAACTGGTACTGGCCCAGCCAAAACAAGAGCGGCACTGCCCTTCCATCGGTCTCCCTGCCAGGATCCACAGCTGTCAGTTACCGAATGTTTTATTGCCGATTATAAGCCGGATTCAATCATGCTGACTATTTTAATTAGATGACCTCATTAAAAGGATTTTGAGAGACCTATTAGTGTGTATGAAATCTCATTTATCATATACAGGGCGGCAGAAGGAAGATGACCAAGTGTAAGAATCCAGGGGGGAAAAAAAGCCTTTCCAAGTGTCTCGCCGGTCTACACGTGAAATGATTCTTCTAGGATACAGCGCTGCTGCGTGCACGGAGGTGTCGGGGACACAAGACAGTCCCCGCTAGTGGACACACACAACGCTCACGAACTGACCCGCCGCCTGCTGCTACCCAGCCCTCGAGCCTTTGGCTTCTTTGGCTGCTAAAGAGTGAAAGAAAATTCTCAGGCCTCACCTGCCACCTGGATCAACTTCAACCCCTTCCCAAAATGCAAAATATTCTCCTTCCTCCAAGGTTACTTCATTTTTGTCCTTCATGTGCCGTGACTGGGTGGATGCTGCAAGTCCTGTCCTGAGAAAATGGGGTGCAGCAAAGGGTGTAGATGTAACGCTGTAGCGGCCGCAGCAGCGGCGGGTCTCGGGGCAAGAAGGGTTGGATAAAGAGCGTGAGGAACCGGATGAAAAGTAAAGGGGCCCGGATGGATAGCTGACGCCGGAATGATGTGGATGGGGTGGCTGGCTAGAAACGTAGCAGGGTGCCCTGGAATAATCGAGTGGGTCAAGTGGGATAACGAAATAGGCGTCAAGTGGGGCTGGGGTATATGATGAACCTGAGCAAGAGGCTGGGGATGGGGGTGAGGATGAATGCCGATGGCGGCGGCGGCCGCGGCGGCGTGGTGCTGCAGGATGGCATGCTGCACGGTGGTGATGGAGGTGGCGGATGCCGCCGCCGGCTGCTGGATGTGGATGGGCTGCAGGGCAGGCGCTGCCGGCGCCAGGGCCGCCGAGGCAGGAAAGGCCTTGACCTGCTTTGCCAGAAGTTGCTGCTGAATGTGCTGCTGAGCAGCTTGCTGCAGCTTACTGTATTTCTCCATTTCTTCGGGTGTAAAAGTGATCGGCTGGCTCTCGAGCGGTGCTAGAGAGGAGTCTTCTCCTCCTTCCCGATCCCCTTCGATGCTCGGCTCCCCGCTCTGAGGCACGTAGCCAGGAAAGTGCTCGACATCTGGAACTAAGGGCATCATACTGGTTTCCACTGGGACAGGCTGGTTGCCCCCGTCCATAGGTTCTAGCCCATCGCCATCGCTCGGATCCGAGAGGAAGTTGTGCGGCATGACCAGATCTCCAGAACCAAAGCACTCGGGGAGTGCCGGTGCTTCGAGGGGAATGGATGACATTTCCACGGCAGGTTCGTCACGTTTCTGCTCATCCAGGGGTTTGTCCTGAATTACCATCACCACTTCTTCCAGGAGAGACTGGCCAGCCAACTGAGCCTCCTCAATGCCTTGGGAAACATCCTCAGAATCCGACAGCTCTTGCTCCTCGCCCCTCTCCAAGCCAGACTCCTCGTATCTTTTGGCGTTTGGTTTTCGAACGGTTGGCAATTTCCCAATTAAGGGCAGAACCGGTTTGTTACCTAAGGAAGGAGGAAGTTTTGGGCCAAAGTAGCCCTGGGGAGGATCTTTGAGCTTTATGCCCACCTTGTTTGCCCCTGCCAGCATCTCGTCAGCGACGCAGGGCTTCTTCTCAACCTTCCTGGACTGAATCTTTTCCAGGAGAAGTTTTGCAGTGACGGAGTTTCTCTCTTCTGGACTGCAGTCGCCTTCCGAGGCCCTCCCCGTGCCAGAGCCACTGCTGTTTTGGGAGAGCGAGCCAGATCCTTTCAGATCCTCTCCTTTGCCGTCCTCTTTCTTCAGCAACGATCCTTCACTTCGGCCTGTCCGGAAATAGTGAGGAGACTGCGAGCGATAGATTTTGGACCTGATGAAGTCTCTTCTCCCTGACCTCCTCTCTTCGGGGCTCTCATGGCCTCGAGAGCCCTTTCGCGAGAGAGACCTCTGCGAGTGGCTTCTCGTACTGCGGCTGCGATCCCTGCTATAGCTGCGGCTCCGTTTCCAGCTGCGACCCGTTACGCTTCGACTTCTCCTCTTGCTTCGACTGCGGCTGCAGCTGCTGCTGCGAGTTCTGCCCCGGCTCCTTGTTCTTGACCTACCTCGAGGGTGGGTTCGGCTCCTGCTTCGACTCCTCGACCTGCTCCTACTCGAGCTGTAGTCATCTTCAGAAGAGGAGTACTTGCGCCGCTTTGATCTGTGATTTGAGCTGTTGTAGTCGGAGTCATCCTCCGAGTCGTGGGACCGCTTTGAATGGCACCTTGACCGGTCGCTGTAATCGCTGTAGCTATCATCCGAGTAACTTCTCCGACGGCTGTACCGGCTGTGGTCCGAGGAGGCGTCAGAGCTGGTTGAATAGGACCTGCGAGAGGAGTGCCTCCGCCCCGACCTGGAGCGGCTCCTGGAGTGGTCGCTGCCGGAGTCATAGTCGTCGCTGTACTGCGACGGGGATTTCTGCCGGCAGTGCTTTCTGTGAGAGCCCTCGTCGCTGTCGTAGTCCCCGCTGCTCTGCCGGCTCCTGCGGCTGGTCCTGCCCAGGGAAAGAGCCGAACACCGTCTCCTCGAAGCAGGTAACTGCTGCAGGTCAGCCTTGTGTTTTTTGCTGCCGTGCTCTGGGCAGGAGTTACCACCGTCCTCTTTTTTACCGCTGCTTCCCTCTTCAGCAGACAGAGACTTCCTCTGGGAATCCTGAGAGAACCGCTTTTTCTTCTGGAAATGGCTACAATCTTCAGACAGGTCGGTTTTTAGCGCTCGTTCCGATTCAGTAGAAAGAAAGGATTTGCCTTTTTTGTGTCTGTGTCTTTTCCGTTTCTTGGGTTTCTCTTCCCCCAGGTCAGTTTTTCGGCCCTTCTCGTCAGCCTCCTCCTTGTGTTTATGTTTGTGTTTGCTGGACTTTTTGTGCTTCTTTTTCTTTTTGTGTTTATGGGATCTCCCAGATTTATTCTTACCAGTTACGCTTTTACTACTGTCCTCTCCCTCTCCCTTACTAACGCTTGTCAAACTGGACTCCTGCTTGTTCTGGGAGCCACAGGTGGACAGAGATTTGTTTTCCATTTTTAGAGCAGAACTATTAGCTACGCCTTCTGCTTCCTTGGGTTTGCTTATCTCACCAGACTCTGTGCTCTGAACGTTTTCTTTACAAAGACCTCCTGGATCCTTAGATCTCTCTGCCCCTTTACCTTTAGCATCTTTGTTGCGAGAGAGCTTGAAATCAAAATACAGGGGGTTACAACTATATGAAACAGATGGTTCTGCTTTGGTAAATATGAGAAGCTCTGAAGGCCACTGGAGAGTCGTGCTCTCGTCTTTACTCAGAACGGGGAAAAAAGGTCCTGTCGGATGCTTTGGTCCTTCAGTCACATCTTTACAGCCTGGGACAGTCTGAGCAACTTCTTTAGTAGTGTCTGGCTCGGGGAGAACGCTCTCCGTAAGATGCTTGCTCTCCTGCATACTCACACTTTCTGGGACTTCTTTTAGTTCTGTTTTGCTCTGCTGAGCTGCAGTTTCAGTAGTATTCTGTGCCTTCTGCTGCCCCGTGCTCTCTGCAGCCTTCTCTGTGTGCTTGCCGGGTTTGGGTTTTGGAGAACTACCCTTTTTAGTTTCATGCGTGTTTTTTTTGTTCACATTTTCAGCTTCCATTTGTTCGGTAGACTTCATGAAAAGCAGGAATTGAAAGTTAGGCTTTACTTTACAATGGGCTGGGGGAATATAGTGGTAGTATTCTGGTTCAACTGCCATTGGTCCGTCTTCTCGTCTCATCTTTTTTAGTTTGGATAACGTAGTGGCTAGAGACCCACCATCTTTGTCATGTTGGTCATCTTCCTCCGCCTTGCCGTCAGAATTACTTGTGCTTTCGCCCTCGCCAGATTTCTGCAGGCTCCCTGCATCTGAGGACCCTCTCTCATCAGCTTTTGCTCCATCTGCAGAACTCGATTCTTCCACGTGGTCCTTGAAAACAGAAGCTATGGTCTCAAGCTTTACCGGAGTCTTCTTGGCAAATGAAAACGACACACCTATCTTCTGCAGCGGAGTTCCCAAAGTACTCTTAATGCCAAAGCTGATCGCTTGCGCTGTCTGGATGGGCACTTGGCTTGGCATAACAGTGCCACCGACTTGTCCAGTGTTTAGGAAACCTCTGTCCATCGTCATCTCTGCCGCTTGGCCAGAAGTCGTCTGGATGAAAGAACTGCTGTTGGCTGCAGAATCGTCATCATCTCCACCTTCCTCATCCACGGCCACCGTGGTGGTTCTGAACATGGGTCCACTTCCAGGAGCACTGTATGAACAAGTTAAAATAGAGAAAACAGCTGACTGCCGTTTGTATGCCTCTGCAGTTTGTTTCATGCCTGTTCTAAAACAGTCTTTTACACATTTCAAGTACTCTTGTATCCAGAAATATGCAGTAAAATAGCACTATACAGCCATTTGAATTTTTTAGTAATACTAAATAACAGAAGAAAAGGTATTGCTGAATAAAGCAGTTTGGGGATGCTCTGGACTACCTTTTTAGTGAGTTCACCCCTACCAAAACCACAACATGAGGCCAAACTTAAGCACGAAGCTTTGCCCTCAAAACTTGCGCAGGCTCACAGGAGCAAGAATGCCAGTGCAGCAAAGGGCCGCAGTCCCACGCAGGACTCCCGTACACACGCTCCAAGGGTGCTCAGGGATCACCTGTACTCACCATTCAGGCTGTCTCCTCTGTTCAGCCAGTTCGTGTAGACGCCGGAGGGCTTTCTCCTGCTTCCTTTCATCTTTACGTGATCTTGAAGAGACGTTGCGAGCAAATTCCCTTTGCTTGAGATCCTTCAACCTCTGAGGCAAAAGAAAGCAGGAACGGATTAGATAAAAGCGGTTCGTGGTTAAGTGTCCGAAAGCATCTCTTTGCTGTAGCACTGGAAAGTATGCTGTAAAGCCCCTCCCCAGTAACATTTATTGAGCTAGGATGGAGCAACAGCATCTTAGCTCAACAAACCAAATGGAGCACATTGCCATCCTCCCAGTAGGTAAATGAAAAGACAACTGTTGATCACTTTTGGCTAGGATTTCAAGTCTTGTGTATATGCATTTCCAATCAACGTTACTGGTTTTCTTTAGCATGTACAATAAAGCTGATTTCAAAGCAACAAGCAAATTCTGGAAGGAAAAAAAAAAAAAGACTGTTTACTTTGCTGCTTTTGCAGGGTGCAAATGTACTTGACAAACAGTGCATGACAGAAGTCTTAATAGCATGGGCCAACGAACAGAAAGGGATTAGCTGGTTCAAGAGAGTTACCCAGGTATTATATCTTACAAAAGCAATGTACAAGTTACATTGGAAAAGGAGCCAAAAATCCCATGCAGATGATTCCAGTAAGCAAATAAATAATACAACATACACCACAAACAGTTACTTGCTTTCCTGACAGTAGTTCTGAGACAGTCTCTCAAGAAACAAAATGCTCTAAAAGGCAGTGGGGTCTTTTGGGGTTTAATATTTTAGAGGGCAGAAACACTAAGTTCCCCAGAAGTCTTATCATGTGAGGAAGCAAACCCAAACCCAAGGAGTTTCAAACATCATAACGTCACTGAGGAAATCTAGATATCCAATTCTTATAGAAATCAAACATCCGAGACTTCAGAAAATTTTTGCAAGTCCTTGTCTCAAACCATTAGGAAAAGAGGTTGCTGTTTCTCCTTTGAATACACAAGGCATTTTTTTAAGAGCGCTATACAGAAGTTTAAGTATCAGAAAGCAGCAAAGACAGACCTCTACCATCCTAAGGGATTAATTTTTCTTTTTTTGGTGCACAATTTGAAACCCTTTCAAAAGGGCCAATTCCAGAAAGCACCATGTACCCAGCTTTTGAAAAAGTTGCATGTTTTTCAGGCATTTCATGAAGGGCCTGAAAGACTAACGGTACTCAAAGCAGTAATCACTTTAGAAAAATCCTCGTACAAGATGTACAAGTCATTGGTAAATTCTAAATATACCTTCTGGCTGGCTGACTCTGCCTCTTTAATGGAGCAGAGTCAGACCAGTACACACAGAAACAGTGGATCTGAAAACTAACCCAAAGTTCAAATCAGAGGCATTAAGTTGGCCCAATGTAAAGAGAACATTGCTTTGCGAAAAAGGGGAAGATTTGACAAGACAGAGGATTCTCTTACCTAATCGTATTTACTAAATGTGGTTGAGCATTATCAAAATCAGAGGGGAGGACACACAAAAAAAATACAGCTATAGACACTAGTAGAAAGAAACTCACTCTTGTGATCTGGACTCCAAAATTAGAAGGGTTTGCTTTCAATACATCAGCTGAAAACGTCACATCACAAAGAAAAAAAGAAAGTAAAAATATAACAAGAGTGGAAGAGAGAAGAAAGAAAAAAAAAAAAAAGGCAAGCATTACTACACAGGCTCTCGGTGTGTCTGCAAGCTATTCTACGGAGAGGGAGCTGAGCCAGCGAAGCTACGGGGCCAAGCTTAGGGAGTCTGGAGCAGAAGGGGGGAACGCACATACACATACACGCACAGACACAGCAACGATCCCACCTGGAATAACAGAGCTACTTTCACCAGGACAAGTAAAGGGCTCAAGGGTTTTGTGGTGTATGTTAAATGTTGAATAGTAAGTTTTTTTCCAAGAGGGAGGGGGGAAAAAAAAAAAATGGACTAAGCAATGCTATCAGCTTTTCCATGCTGATGTAAAAAATGTATCTAAAATGCTCCAGGAAGTTAAAGTCACCAACAGCTGACAAAATTATTTAACTGGGGTTTGATGCCAAGTCTCTAGATCACTCATCCATTTGGAAAAAAATACGACCCAGCTATTTACAACAGAAATGAACTGTGACCTTTTACTTTAAAGAGGAAGGTGCAATGGTGCACTCAGAAACCCACCTCCACCCCCGCCGACACGGCCTCAAACATCTCCCCGTGAAGTAAAACAGGCTCAGAGTCAGTTGATAATGATGCAGCTGCCCACAATGCAATCCTGCCTTCATTACAACAGACAATTTTAATGAAAACAGAATTAAATGCCCATTTCCTTAAATGCTGACCTTTGCGTGTCTCTGCTCCCCCAAACCTCCCACTCTCAACACTTATAAATTAGAAGTGATGAAGCAAATGAACTATCCCGATGTACTGCAACTCCAGAATATGCAATACACAGCAACCCCTAGCTACACCGGTATCTGTGCCTTTGGAGATGATAAACCACTACCCACGGTTTCAAGACTGCTGAGAATTCATCACTCTCCAAATCGGGGAAAAGTTGGTCTGATTTTACAAAGCTGACTTTATAAAGGACTAAGAGATCTCAAGGCTGAGTTTCTTTTTGTCACACCGGGGCCAGAGGAAGAAGGGTCTTGCTGGGTAAGTATAGGATAGAAAAGCTCCACAACTGCACCATGCCATCTCCTTGGGTATGTAAAATACAGAACGTAATGTAGCTCAGCACCTTTGATTGACCTAAATTGAGGAACCTATCATCAGAAATGATTTCTCAAGTTTGCAAGGAGCCAAGTTCCAAGAAACCTGTCTGGACTGCATTATCTTACATAAACGCAACCTGGGGTAGGGGAAGGAAGAACGACAGAAGACCAGACCGCCCATCTGTAAAAACAAATCACTGCAGCAGAAGGCTACGTTCACAGGCAGCCGATTAGCACTGAACTTTTAAAATAGCCAGAACTTTTCAAAATATCCTGTCAGAGTATGTTACCTCACTCATTGTTTCAAGTACATAATTGAATCCAGTCATTTATCCACGCAAAGAACAGTGAATAACCAGTTAACTACAGCTGTGCCTACCCTCCTCTCCCAAACCTAACTGGGGTGAAGCAATTAAAAGCCTCAAGTACAATTTCACAGTAGTAAAAGGAGTATATCAAAGCAATGAAATGCTTTTCAGCATACTCCAGGTCTCAGCCTTTCCAGAAAGCTGTTTGAACTAAATTGATATTTAAGCTAGGCTTACACTAAAGAAATTTCCATCTAATCCTTAGGCAAGCGTTCATTACTCTAATCCTCCAAAATCTCTAAATTACTTTTTGGACCACACCATATGTGTGGGTGTTCACAGAGGCTGGACAGCCGCGGGAGAGGAGTCGCACAGCTGCCCCTTCCCCCCAACACAGCAAAGAAACTTAAACAAGAATTTAACGTAGCCACTCAATCATCCTCAGGGAGCTTCCCACAGTGCTCAGCAAGACTATAATTTCTTCAACAGGAACAGAGCCACCAACCTGTATTAAATCAAACATATAGCTTCATGCCACTATAGGATTTAAAAATTAGGAAGCATTTTTTCTTCATAGGCAGCGTGTTTTCTGAGGAAGCAGAAGGTTTATCTAAGCAGCAACACATTTACATACTGTGGGATGATGGTGACAACGAAGCCAAGAAATATTATTCTGCTGGTTTATTACTTCAGCTATAAGAAGGGTTACGTCAGTAAGCCCAGTGACCAGCAAATAAGGACCCAAATCACAAGCACTTAAATAAAGTTCGTCCGAATTTCTGCACGCTAGAAGCAGTACTTCACTACCTCAAGCCTTCCTTCAGCTTGGTATTGTGTTTTATTAATAGCTGCCACCCACCTCAGCTTTGTAACAAAGAATAGTATTTTAAGTTTTCAGCCTTGTTTCTAACAAAATTACTAAGACGTCTCTAAATTTCAAATGGGAGTGCAAATTGAGCTCTTAAAAGGACAGGTTTTCTATAAAATCTGCAGCTACCTCAGTACTCCAGCACAAAGAGGCTACAGTAATGGATTATCTCCCGATCATTGCATAGCTCAGGAGGGGCCAAACTGGCATACAGCACCATTACCTTACAATTCTCTTCAAATCGGCTTAAATAAGCTGCACTCCGGCATCATTTAAAAGCTCTAGAGATAGCCCATCACAGACGCGCGAAGATGGTTAAATAAAAGGGGGATGATCAGGATTCAGAAACTGTTGTAACAGGAAAAAACTCAGCGCACGCTGTGGCAATCGTGCATGAGGTTTTGCTGATGAGATGGTATCGAGGTAAGACCTCCCCAGTGCTGAACTGGAGCGCACTGCTTTTCAGGTTCAGGACCAGTGACAAATGGATTTTCTCAATTTAAGTTGACAAAGCCATGCAATTTTTGAGGCCCATTTGAGAGGCATTCTTTGCCTAAAATTGCAGAGCAGAAAGAGATTGTGTTATTCTCAGAATAAAAAAAGCACTCCGCTACACAGCTTTCCTAGACCTGAAGATCTGAGACTTCCATGACAAACCTTATATTCAGGAGAGAGGGACAGACTGGATCCACGGACACTGAGATTTCTGCATTGCCTTGGGACAGGAGGCAGCTCATGTGACAGCACAATCCCATCAGAGCCTACCCCTCCCCTGCTATTGTTCTCAAGTCTCTCTGCCAATACCTATTAAATAAAATAATAATGTACTTTTCATTACATGCCAGCAGATTTCTGGCTTTCTAAACTTTTGACGTATGCTTGATTCTTTGCCACAAAAGCTTCTGGGAGCGAACTACGCCATTAGCTAAATATGAGCTCAAAGGATGGCAACCTTTATAATTTTATATAAGTGAGAACACAAGCCCTGCTTATTTTTAGTAATCAACAATCTCTGCACACTCATAAATGAGGTGAAAAGATCAGAAGGGAAATGGCACACAACTGCAGTTTTATTCCATCTTAATTTCTTCCCTGACACCTCATTTTCAAGTTAGGAAAATATACCACGCATTAATGCAACACAGATAACCCAACACGAGTCTGCCTGCCCTTCAGGAGGTTAGCATCGCGTGTAAGCACAATGTCCAGGCCTCGCACGCTGAAGACTTATTTTACTGAACACTCTCCGTGTATAAGTGCTCTTCTCCACGTGTTTACCATCAGCAAACGAGCAGCTGAACAGCTAAAACTGGGTTAAGAAAAATACCATGGGTTTTTTGAGGGTAAAGCATTTCCAGAGTAGAAAAGCCTCCCATGTAACACCAAGCATCTTGGAGATTCTCTCTTCAGTCTTCTACACTCAAGCTGTGCTTGAAGATACAAGTTTTTAGAAAACACAAGTCCAATTCTCCCCAAACCAGAAAGTTCAGGGTTTGGGAATTAGAGTACTCATCAACCACAGCAGTCACTGTGTTGGTAATTTTATTGTGCTTTAACAGATCCCTCCCCCTCAGCATTAGAAGCAAAGATCCAGATAATTAGGGCGTGAAGAGAACTGCAGATCTACAGTTTCAGTTCTTAGTTCCACCCTCTTTCCCAAAGAACTTCTTTATGGAAATACATTCCCTTTGTCCTTTTATAAAGAGAATCTACGCAGAATTAATCATCTACACCTCCAAAATGCCACACATTTAGAAATAAATAAAAGGAAAGCTACATAAAAGACTGCATTTCAATCTTGGCTAGCGTTCTCATAGTTAACCTGGCAAAAGTTCACACAGGAACACGTTTGTTTTTCACACTGAATTCAGAAGGTGAATGTTTTTATTCTGTTGGGTCAGTGACTCAGTGAACAGCTCAACCCTTCATCAGGCATGCTAGCAGGAAAGAGGTGACCATATATGAGATTCTCCAAGTAAGTCTTGGATGAAGAAAGAAAAAGCAGTAAAAGCTGACTGTAAATGCTACATTACTTACACATAAGATAATTCCTACTGTAATAATTTTTGCAAGCCGCTCTAAGCGATGGGCAATACAGATTAGGTTTATTTGAGATGAACACACAAAGTGGGTACAAGCCCAGATAAGGTGACCCACATTCATCTTCATGCAAGTCTAACATGAAGTGTTCTATCTTGATGCCAAAACCCAAAACCGAATTAAGGGCCCACTTGGATGTAACGCCCTAAGGATACATCCCCACTAAGTCCAGAGTATTCTAGGACTGTGGGAGCTCTCAAGCACCTGGACATCACATATCTGCAGGAAAGCAGCACAAAAATACACCGGGTCCATCTTTGCTACCCAAGTTCCTTGCTAGCTGCAGGAGAAGTTTTCTTTGCTAGCTGCAGGAGAAGTTTTCTTTCTACATTTGCCTCTCTTGCATTTGTCTGTTAATTATTATTACTCTGTCGACAGTCAGGACTGCGCAACATCAGAGGTGGGGGTCTTTCATAAGCTACCAGTCCTTCCAGTTACCAGGCTCAAGATCTTACAGCTAAAAAAACCCATTAAAGATATAAGTAGCTTTCTAGGGTACAAAAAGTTATGACATTTATGGTTACAGCCTTTTTCAGCTGCTCACTGAAGGATCTTTAAGGGAACTGAGTTTATTTTTCCTCTTGCAGTGGAAGTCCTCTGTATGAAGCCCTCTGGCTTCCCCTGAGAGGAACTGACCGTTTGGTGACTAGATAGGGTTACTGTTCTTTAAAAACATCTGTACTTCTCATTTCAAGTATCAACCTAATTAAAAAAAAAATCTAGAGAACAACATTGCACACCTCCAACAAGATGTCTGAAATACAATGACTTAAATAGGCCAATGGTTTGTGATAATAAATTGAAGATTATTTTCCCAGTTAAGGTAATCTAGAAAAACTGCCTTTTGGATAGAAACTTGGTATTTAGGTCGATCCAGACATATCCGAATGCGATATGAAACCAGCATAGTCAGAAAATAGTAATAATAATAATAATAATAATAAAACCTCCCCTTTAATTGTTTGGTGTTGACAAGTTGGTGGGTCCAAAATTTACCTGGTAGGGATCAATACACTTACCTATCGTCCCTGTATCGCAATAATCCTGAGTTCCTTCCTGGAATACAAGACAGTGTCTTTATAACTTGGGAGCGGAAAGGGATCTGAGGATGGAACATCTGTTTACAGGGACAGCCTAATGCTTACTGAGCCACAGAAGGAATAAGCAAACACTTCAATGTCGTGGGTATGTGTAACTAAAAATACTTAAAAGCAAAAATGATCCCGTGGAAATCTGTTCAACAAGCTAAGAAAAAGGCAAAAACGAAGCACTGTTGCCTCAAGAATTACTGCTGAGAAGACAAGACATTGCAGATAATAATTACAGCAAACCCGCTTGGTATATATCTAGGATACCGTAATGTCTCATCTTTCCAAGAGAGCCTATTGATTAGCCTATTTTTAAGAAAACTTCATGTTTTTCCTCAAAAAATTTATGTTAGCCTTTATGTAACCTTGCCTTCTTGTCCAAAGAGGCAAAATATGAAACAACAATGTGCAACGTATTATGAAAAGCACAGCATTTTCTTTTTTTCTAACTACCTTAAAATTTAGAATAGACTTAGAAATGAGCCTATCTTGAGCGGTAATGAACAACAGAAGTGAGATAGTGTTACTTACGCAAATTTACCTTCATTATTTCTAGGTAGTTTCAAGTTCACTTACTGAACACTGACCCAACAGGGTGACACACATTTCAGCACGACATAAAGCTGGACAAGCCATTTTTTCCTTAAGCAAAGCATGATTGCTTCTCGTTTAAATCCCCGTGTAACTAGAAATTAATGCTGGATGACGCAGCGCGAGTTTGAAGGCTCATTTTCTCTAAAGCCTGCCTGAAGTTACTGCATTGGATGCAAATTATCCAAGAACATAAATTCCTTTAAAAATAATCAGCAGGACCAAGCAACCCCCAAATTCTTTCTACCGATCAGAAGATTATGCCACCCTATGTGTTCCCAAGACATTTTTCTTTCAGATCACTCTTCTTGCACCCCTACTGATGACTCCTTTTATACCAATGAGGGGTGGTTGCTTTCCACAGGTTTGTTTCTTCTTCCACAGCATCTCTAGATGCTAGAAAAACTCTCAGCCTTGCCAACCTCATGTCAGTCCCCCTATTAATCACCCAAGGGTTTTAAACAGTTGACATAATCATACTCCATCACCACGCTGTAAGAATGTGACACAAACAGGTCCTTTCACCTCCTAAATAGATGCATGTAACTGCACTCAAGTTTCAACCAAGTTGATGGAGAACTTTAGATAAAGTACACTGCTATCAGGTATCACGACCGTGCCACCAGCTCGGTCAAAGCAGCCCGTTTTCCCAAGACAAAGTAAATGAATGAATTTCTGCTCTTAATTCTATTAAACCACAATTCATCACAGTACTCAAACAGAAACTGCTCTGCCATGAGATTTCCTGTTAGTCACTCCCTTAGTGAATTTACTTTGAACTATTATATCCTATATTTAATACACAAAAAAAAAAAAATCATACTCTATAATGCCATATTCTTGTTTTTAAGCTGTTGCTTCACTGCTGTTTTGCAAGATCTAGTACTCTACAGCACACCCTCCAGAAGTTATCAGCACTTCAATGATTGTATTGTTAGAATTTATGACTAGGAATATCAAAAAACCTCCTCTGAGCAATTTCATCTCTAGATGAGCACAACACTGCTATCTACTGTACATTTACATCTCATTTAGCAGCTTCAAATGGTCAAATAGATCAGGCTAACACATGAACTTTTATTTATTGTACAGTATGAAGTATCATGTAGATACTATAGTACATCCCTACCTTGGGACCAAAGCCAGTTCCACACAGATTCTGAATCCGCCTTCTCCTGAGGGTTACAGAATTTGGAAAGTGCTCCTTTTTTACGATTCCTTTGACACAGCCCATTATTTCCTAGTCTGTTTTCAGTAACTTGACAGAACACAGACTAAAGTATTAAAATGCGCACACGTGGCATATCAGTCTCTAAAGTTGTACTATGTTAAAAGCAGATGCAAACTAGGAGCCATCCATACCCATCTGCACTCTTCCCAGTTTAGCAGCAGCCCATTCCTGCCCGTGGGTCATTCAAAACTGGGCTCCTTGATGCCAACAGCGAGTTGGGTTTTTTGTTTGTTGTTTTGGGTTTTTTTAAGTGTATGGTGGGCATGAGAATCTTAACCAGTGACATAAAACATCTATCCCTGGGGCTATAAGGAAAACAGATACACTGGGGAAATTCAAAGTATTAACCACAAACAAGACCACTGCAATGAATATAAAATTGATGAACTGTGCTATCAACATTTGTTTACCTGCTTGTGAGCATGATCGTAAGAGTTTATGTGGTTGTCAAACTCTTGATGCTTTTGATACTGCTTGTCACAGAGTTCACAGTAGAAGTTTGCTCTGAGATCTTCCAAAGCTTTGGCAATTGCCTTTTCTTTATCAACATAATCCTGCAAAATTAACACGAAAATGCTTCTGTTAAACTTCCTGCAAAACAAAACTGGAAAATGATGAACTAGTTCTTAAGCAAACGTTAGTACACCAATGATTATATTTATTAAGCTGACCAGTCTTTGCAAATTAAAAGATATGAAGGATAACTTCGCAACACTACCAACCTAGCCTTGACCTAGTTCCCTAACATAGAACATAATCTTGTCACTAGCACAGGTATCAGTAAAAGGAGACTGCTTAAAAAAAAAAATCTAGTGCTGATGGCAGGAAGGCAGTTGGGGCTGCAAGAGAAGAGCCTGCCAGATTGTCTGAGGTAAAAAGAGAAGTTTCAAAGCCTCAAGCTAACACATAAACAAACTGGCAGCTGCCTGCTCACATAAGATGCACAAAATACACATATGAACAAAGGAAGATCACTGCTTTTGGAACAGAATCTTAGAACTTTAAATGCTGATACTTCCTCCATTTTGAGTGCTAACAGATGTCTGCTTGATCTCACTTTGTCTGCAATTCAATAGGGAGGACCACAGATCCGCGGCTGGGAAAGCACAGTTCAGAAACGGTTGAGCCTATTTCACTTCAGTGTAATTTTTCAGTTCGTGAAATCTTCCCAGGAGCAATGCTGTCCATTAAGCTGAGCTCAAATACAGTGATTACACTGGGAGTGGTACAGGTAGTTGCCATTTAATAAAAAAGGGGAAGGGAGATCGCCTTAGAGGTTGCAGACAGTATTTTTTTCTTATATATTTCAACATTTGTACAGGTGCAAAACCAAACCTCCGAGCAAAGGTGAGGTGTCTAAATTGGCAACGGTCATGTCCTCCCCTCTTTTGCGATAAGGAAAAGCAGCAGCTTTTGGCAGTGGCAAAAAGCTCTGGGACTCCGTGGAAATCCCAGTCCCTCAAGTGGCTGTAACGGCTTGAAGTCCCAGTGCCTGGAAGCGAGCCTGCGCTGCTCCACCAGCCCCGTCCCCAGGGCACAGCCGCAGCCAATGCAGACCTGGGGGGGCTCAGCAACTGGGGGGGGCTCTGAGACGCACCTGATGCTGAGACACACACTAATCTCAGGCTAAGCAACTTCTTCCTCTAGCCAGGTTGTTTCAATTACAATCCCACTGGCAAAATTAATAAAACATCGCCACTCTTTAAAAGCAAGCTGGGGAAGGCTTACTTTAACAAGATGGAAGCACTTACACTGATGCATACAAAAAAAAAAGCTACAAATGCTGTATTACAAAGTACGCTGTACTAACATCAGCATACCCCATGTAACTATTTACCATATGCATTTCAACTGGAATAAAGAGAAATTATGTAAGAAAACATAGCCTAACATTTGAGAAAAAAAAACCACTTAAGAGTTTAAGATTCTGTCTTCAGTACAAACTTCTTATGGGAAAGTTTCCTTGCATTAGCAAGAGGAGGTAGCACACATTTAAAAAAGATATACTATGAAAGCTTTTTTTCTTTTTATTTATCTTGTTCAAGGCAATATGGTTTATCTCCCAGTTACCACATCAAAATTACATTAAAATAATATTGCTGAGCATGTTTTCTATAATGCAAAACTCATGTAAAAAATTCCAACACCCGAGGGGGTTGAAATCTGAAAAATTCTACTGCTAAAAGGTTTTTTTTTTCCCCAATTTAAAGTACTGTTCACCTTCTAAATAAAAAAAATCTATTTCATGTTCCTGCTTCCATCTATTACCGGAGGCCCTTGTTAAGAAGAAGGAAAAAAAAAAAAAATCAACACAACTATCTAGAGGTTTGAGCCTGAAGCAGGTCCCCAGGAAGACAAGAAAGGAAAACAGAGCAGCGTGAGATCCACAGAACAATGACATTTAAGGTTCCTCTGAAACCCTGAACAAGCTTCCTGCACCATGTGTAGGTTTGTTTTTTTTTTTCAAAAAGCATCCTGTGGCTAAACAATGAAAACACAGCCATTTGAGTGATCAGAATCTATACAAAAGAAGGGAATTAAAGAACATTTCTTGCTTGCTTCTTGGTTGCAGAGTTATCTGAAATTCCTTTGAGACTCATTGAATGGCTAATCAGGATGCGGCCACAGTTGGCAATTACATAATGGACTCCTGCGGAGCAATGAACAAAATTACGCTTGCAGAGATTTTCACAGATTAATGCAGAAATTCAAGAGCCTAACGATAAAGCATGCTAATAAAAACACATTGGAGTTGGGAGAGACTCTGCTCCACAGAGTTCCCGGGGAAAAAAAAAAAAAATCCGTGCTGAATAATGGCAGGAAGACAAAACAGTCTGAGAGCAACGCACTTTCAACTGCATTTGAAAAGACAACTGCAAAACCCAAGAACTTTACCATAAATCGCATTGCAGACCTGAGACAAAACATCATTACATGCAATTCACACAAGAGCTCCTACCAACCACTCTGAAACGAAGAAATACTTTGTACTCGACAGCTGCTGTCTGATGCCCGGCATCGCAGCTGGGGGTTTGCTGCAGAAAGGGATCCAGGCTTTGGGCCACACGCTGCCCGAGAATGGCCAATGTCACGGCCAAGCCTTCCCTTTGCAGCATGTGAGCAGCATGCGGCCCAGCAGGAGATTAAAAACAACAAAAAGGAGAAACATCTTCGAGGAGAACGTGCACCTGGACGTAGAGGAACTGTTCAGCACCGGCTGCATAAGCCCATTTAAGAGCACACTTGTACTTTAAAGTGTGCCAGAAGAGATCATTAACTGTGTTCAGCTCCAAACTAATAATTAGCTTGAAGAGTAATTACAATGGCTTTTATTTTTAAATGAACAAATATACCAGCAATTGACTTGCCAAGCAAGTCAAAGTCTCAACTTAAGGGAAGAAAAAAAAAAATCAGGAAAGGAGGCTATAAATTTTTGTAGCTGGATAAACTGCCTGCAGTATTAACCGGTGAACCGGTTGAAATGGAATTTTAGATTTGCCACGGTTATGTTTAATTTTAATGGAATTGAAACTACTTTTCCATTATTCCTCAAAGAATTAAGATTTATGCAAAACTGGCACTTTATTCTAATGTCTAGGGCTCTTCTTCAACCCCAGTACTTCTCAAATCTCAGGACAATTAAACAAGCAGGCTTTCCTAAGACTTGATGTACTTTACAGGCTGGTAAGCCGACGAGTGGATTAAAGGACCAGCAAAGACCATGTCTCCACAGAGAACTCGGTTACAGCTAATCCAAGTATGCTCCAACACGTCATGCTCAATGCCAACACGATGGCCCATTTTTATCATTAAAAAGATAAGTCTTTGGCTTACAAAAAACCCCACAGGTTTTGTAAACCCTAAGGAAATACAGAATATGTATTTTTTTTTAATGTTGCCTGAGAAATTCTTCCAAAGAGGTACAGCCTATCGATTTCTCAGAACTGGAGCCAATGTCCTACCTTTTCAAAGAAAGCAGGATTTATGCAACAATATCATAATGCACTACTTACTGCTTGCTCAGTAACAACAGGAGATCTACTCCACTTCCAGCTGATAACTGCCCATCTAACATTTGCATCTGCAGATTTTGCGCTGACAACGTGGCAGGTTCACTAGAAGAATTTGGCAGCCCTGGGTCTAGGGAAGGAAGTGTCCTGCTTACCCTAGGACTGTTCTTCCCAGAACAGAAGCAAAGCACACAGAGAAAGCCCTGCTGCTATCCTGTAGCTCTTCAGCAGCTAAACAAACATCAAGGTTAATTCCAGGAAGTGAATAACCAGTTCGTTAGAATATAAATAATCTCAAAAATGGCAGAAAACAATACCTAATTCCTACTACCATTACCTCAGCCTAATGAGAAGAGCTCTGTCCTACCAGAACAAATCCTTTCCCATTCAGCCCACGGGAACTTTGATGTTAATGCCCCCGTTTCAGTACCTTGTATTTCTGCCTCAGCTCCTCGGTGTCTTCTTTCTCCACCTCCAGTACACGCCTCCGCTCAGTGGCATCTTCGGCATAGTCAAGCTTTTTTTTTTTAAAAAAAAAAAAAGATGCAATTTGTCCGATAAATACTTTGCACTACTGAGACCGCCAGAATGTGTAATTTTAAAAAGACGAGGTTTGAAACAGAATCTTTGCATATTGTACTTCACTTTCCCTCTTTTGTCATCCCACAGTGTAACCCACGCACAAAATAGTTCATTAATCCTTCCGAGGTGGAGGCTCCCGGCAGGCCCATCCACTGCCGGCAGTAGCCTCAGCTTTGTGGAAGTGAAATTGCAAAGCCCAGGAATTTCAGATAGCATCCAGACCTCAGAACTCAGGTACCCATGGGTAAACAGAGTACGTATTTTGAGGCAAAGTGTTTTCTTACTGTGTTGATTTAAGAGCAAGTTTTTCTTTACCTTTGATGCACAAATCCTCACTTTTAAATTTCTTGCCTATCAACTCCCCGAGAGCCACACAAGGAGCGACAGGGTGCAGGGCAGGAGCCAGAGCCGGGCGAGCTTACCTCCATTTCCATCCGCCCCATGCCCATGACATCGTACTTGACGACGATAGGGATGGGATCTGTCCTCCCTGTAAGAGGAACACACACACAGGCGGTCAGCGGCCGGTCCGTCGCCACAGCTCGCTTTACACATTGGGTTTGGGTGGTTAGAGATCTTGCCTTGGAGTGCAGAGACCAGAAAGCTACAGTGAACCAAACACAAGCCATTCTCACAGCTTACAGCCAAACCTGCCTCTCAGCTCCAAACCGGTTACAGTTAAATGCACCTTCAGTACTGATAAATGGTATTTTCTGAACATTAACTGGTCACGTAAAACATACTTGTGGTTAATGTTCAACCATGACAAGTCCGAGGGCAGGGCTGTTACAGGACTTGAGAACTTAACCTTCTCCTCAACGCTTCCACATCAGGCAAGTCATTCTCCTCATCTTCTGATGCAAGCGAAAAAGCTATTAAATACATTTTACTGCTCTACCACATTAATAATTGATTAGGACTTTCCTGTAAAAGATGTGGAAGCCTCCCTCCCGCCAACTTTTGTCCCTTCCCAAGAGTAAGGAAAGCTGACCGAGAAGCGTGGCACAGAAGCCAAACTTCTTTCAGCCAAAAGGACCGCCCGGCCCAGGCCAGGTGGTCAAGCACCTGCCTCCCCAGCTCCTGCAGAGAGATGCTCTAGCCCTCGCTGTGTCATCTGTAAGCTGTGAAAAGGACTAGTTGCGAAGAAAATTGACTTTGAACTAATCAAACTATGCTGGAGATTTTTTTTTTTTTTAAAAAAAACATATCTTTAATCCACTCATAACCAGCCAAACAAAGCAAAATGGGGCAGACAAGCACTTTACTACCACAGCTTTTTTTTTTTTTTAATTATTATTATTTTTATTTTTACATCACAACTCGCGCTGTTCGTTGTGATGTAAGCCCACTGAAAAAGTACTTACCTTATCCGGTGCATACCTTGAGTAAAAAAACAGAATGTTTACTTCCCTTATTATTGCTCTTGTTTTGGTGTAAACAACTGTTTTGTTATACACACATACACATATATTATACCTTTGGGCTAAAAGATCTACAGGTTTTAATCATGCCAAAAATTTTCCATTGCTATCCACATGCGCAAAAGGTTAAAGTCTTTAAAACTGCCTCAGAAAACCTGTATAGGCATCGACTTCTCTCTTCTCCAATATCAGCTTTCTCTAACTCCTGCAAAAGCGACAGTCCACAGATCTCGGACTCCACAGAGTCCTCAAAGGGAACCTACTCTGGTCAGACTTGTGTCTTTTTAACTCTTAAAGTACAGAGGCATGTGTTTTTCTTTCAGAAACAAGTCCATTTAATTAATCGCTTTATGGTTTTGTTTATACGCCCATAAATTTGACAGGCATATATCCACCAAGTCCAAAACCAGTGTGTGACACTGATCCGAAATAGTATTTTGAATTGAGCTTTCGTTTGTGTATTTTAAGTATTCTCTGTTTGAAAATGTTTCTCTTACGCCCAATGGTATAATAAAGTAAGCAGTGACTGCAATTTTTAGCAAAAGGACCAAATTAAAGACAGGTTATAAAAATGACTTCCTAAATGCAATATCACTTTCATAACGTCTCAGCCAGGGATTTACTGGTAAGTGGTGAACCCAAATGGAATGGCTGGCAGCAAGTGCCAACAATTTATATTAATTTTTTTTCAAGGTTTTTTCTTTTTGGTTTGGTCGGGTTTTTTTGGTTTTGTTTTTGGGTTTGTTTTTTTGTTTGTTTCTCCAGCAATCGAGATCTTTTGATGCAGCCTCATTGCCCTGGTAAACCCCTGCGTACAAACAATGCATCAGTACTTTTGCCTTCTAAGGCAGTCAAAGTTTGTTTGTTTGTTTTCAAAATCTATTTGGAAATTGCAGTAGCAAGTGCTAGTGCCCATCGTGTTGGGGAAAAAAATCAAGTTTGGACAGTATTAGAAATTTATGTTTAAACTGATTTTGGCAGTTCTAACACAAACAGAAACATCCCTTCTTAGCAATACCCTTTAATGAACAAGGATCAGACAAGTGTGCATAAAGAAAGGAAAGGAAAGGAAAATGAAAGACCAAGCAGAAGGATGATGGCTACAACAGAGAAAGTAAGCCTAACATATTGGTGCACTGATGACAAAAGGAGTAATTCAGTCTGAAAATAAAAAATTACCACTGCTAAGTTTACCATCACCACAACAAGTCCAGGATCATAACGCTGTAAAAAAGAAACACCATTTGTTAGGCAGAAACCATTAGGGGCAGAAAATAGGCCGTTTGTAGTAGGCAGGTAGGATGGGTTAAAAAAAAAAAAAAAATATGAGGCTTCTTCCTCACCCCTCCACCCCATCACCATGCTTTGCCCTGTGGAATCAGGGAGCGGGTAGACTTTGAGCAGTTATTGGTGTTCAGAGCTGTGCTCGCAACCTGAAATTTTTGGGTGTTGGAAGAGGTTGAGCTCCTGGCAACGGCCCAATTTAAAAGAGGCACTGAGGCACACTTAAGCAGGCAGTTTAAAAAGGAAACAAATCAGGATCTTAAGGCAATTACAAATATTCTGGGTCAAAAGGAGCTCTGTTTTCAGCTAAAAGGGAAATATTCAATGCGAAAAGCAATGCCTTTGTTTTAAACTTAACCATTATTTCATTACGAATGAAACACCACAGCAGCCGGCCGGCGCAGCCGCCCAGCGCAACATCCAGCCAACAAATGCCAAGCCTGAGCACGTTGAGCACGTAACACGGCTACGGGCAGCAGTGCTCATCCCCACCACCCAAACCATGGCTCCGTCCAGGGCAGCAGGACACGCTGCCGGGCAAAGCGCTGGGTCATCGGGGCCGCGGGAGCCTCGCTCCGTGTCCTCGGAAAGCCACTTCGGCTGCGGGAAAGGAACGGGCTCTGTGTTGCCAAAGGGCCACCTCTCACCCCGCTGACTGCCAAGCGGGCTGGGCGGAAGATGGAGAACAGCCAAAGGGGAAAATGGGACTTTTTAAGTTAAGCTCTTTAAGTTCTCCTTTTAAAGAACTTCCTCAAGAAAATTTATTCCAGAGCTACTGTGCATGACAACGGGATCTTTACCAGCATGTAAAGGAGGTTCTCAGATGTTGTGGGACTCCCAGGTTTAGGGTTCCTGCTGACCCTTTTCGGGTACACCGACATACTTTGAAGGGAAAAACTGAGCTTTCAAGAAAGGGCAAGAATTCCTACGCTTCATGCCACTATGCGGGGTTGCAAGCACTGCCACATCGACAACTAAGCCCCCCCTGCAGTACATCATGCAGAACACAAAGCTGTGTCCGTGCCCTGTCCCCCTACAACCCCGAAAAGTTATTTTCTTTCTGAATCAGGTCACAAACTCTTTCCTTTACAGACTGGTCACATTACACAGGTTACAAACCCCAAAGCAGAGAGGGTTATTGTATAAAACGCTTCCACGCAAGGGGAAAACCTCTGTGGAGAGGACAAATCTCAAGCGGGATGGGAAAAACAAACAGCTTACACGAGAGTCGCACCTTAGAAAATCCAATCTCTTAAAGTAAATTAAGTTTGTAATTATTTCCTTAATTCAGAAATGAAATGAGATTTCAAAACTGACTAGATATACTTGTTTTGCTTTCCTCTTCCCAAAGAAATAGGGGAACCTTTCTCCCAGCTTGTGAAAAATTGCTCACCCCCAAATGCGCCCCGAGAGCCGCCCCCCTTCCTAGAGCCCCGCGCCTGCCCAGGGACCGGCCAGCGGCAGGGAGGAGGCAGACGGCAGGCAGCACCTCGCCGGGCAGGCTTCTCCAAATTCACTCCTTTTTAGTTGCACAACGTTATTGGATATGAGCAAATACTTTGCCAGCAGTGCTATAAATTAACAAATCTTGGGAAAAGAATTAATCCTAACGCTTCGGGGCTTTAGTATCAGACACCAAGTCGTGCCGTATGCAGAGGATTATCGTTTCACAGTTGCCAGCCGCAAGGTGCGTGCTCCGTCTCCGGACACAGCGGGAAGATGCTGCTCTGTTCTTCGGAACAGGACGCTGCACCAGATGGACCTGCCATCTGAGCCCGTCTAGAAATGCTGGCGTTGTCAACACTAGTGCACATTTTATCTTTTTTTTTTTTTTAAAAAAAAAAACCAGTCGAAACAGAAAACAGTTTTCATCGACAATTCGCAGATTCAGAAGAACTCCTCCCTCCAGCAATGTCTTGCACTGCAATAGATACAAAACACTTCTGAAGGTCTGTTTAAAGAGAGACAAAGAACAGGATGCTCCCAATGAAAAAAAGACGCACCCCCAAAATTATGCATTGACATAATTCAATCAAATATATTTCACTGTATCACTTATGTATAGCACGTAAGCACCAAGAGGTAACAGAACAGCCTTAATCCTGCTCACTACGCTGACATCTTAATAGAAATTCCTCCCAGGTAGAAGGTTTGTGGGATATAATCCTAGAGGACTGATTGAAATCACACTCTTCATTGGAGGAGAATTGCATGAACTAAGCATCTCAAGAGGATACAAACAATGGGACGTGACCTCTCTGAGCACAGAGGATTTTTACTTATTTGCTATCTTTATGCTACAACCGAAAACAAAACCAGGGTAAGAGACAACCTTCTAGGAGGTTTTAATTGCTCTTGGAAAGGGACTGCCGCAGAGGTTAGAAACACGGCTGTGTGAAGGCAGCACTGGGGAGTTTCATGATCACATCGCTGGATTTGCTCTGGTGGATAAAGGTCAGTTTGTTTAGTCACCTGCGGTACAAACCCCGCTGCGGGCTGTGAAAGGTGAATAGGTGCCCGGAGCCGGGTATCAGCGCCCGCAGCAATGCGCCACAGACACAGGGCGTGATCGCCATCCAGCTACACTGGCTCTGTGCAGAGGGTGAGAGAGGGAGGAGTTCCATTTTCAAAGATTAGGATTTTGCAAGCTCTCAAAACTTTCCTGGGTCTACTGCATGTTTCGATAGCCCAACAGCTGTCACGCTGAAAATTCAGACTCCTCATTCAGTACACCAAGAGGGGAGAGATGAGGAAATCCAGTAATTTTTACAGGTGAACAAGCCTTGGCGTGCTCCGTGGTGCTCCTTGCTGGCTAAAAATGAAACTACGTTATCAAGCTTGTTCTGATCGCTGCAAGAAGCAAACAAACAAACAAGGGCAACCTTTTAACCTGGTCTCCTTTGGGAATTAGATTTGCAAGGTCATCCTGTTTCTGTCAAATTTCTGGAAGGGGTCAAAAACAATCAAGAGATTCAAATGAAGTCTGAAACATCTATCATCCTCAGCGACAAGCATCAAGTCCCAGTGAGGAGAAACTGCTTTCCGAGTACACAAAAACTGCACTGTGAACTCAATCCTTACTAAGCAGCAGAGAAATGACAAGCGAAAGACAAGTTGCAAACGCCCCAGTCACAGGGAAAACTGCAAACAGGACCTCAAAACTTTCTTAGACACACAAGCCAAGGGTGACACTTGCAGAAAACCAAGCAGAGCTCCCTGAACTTCTCTAAGGGAAGGCATATAGCAGAGTCTGGGCCAAAAAACATCCCTAACCCAAATGATGATCGGTGTCAAAGAACAACATGGAAGACGTTAGAGCAAGAATATAAATCTTGGTTGATCTAGAATAGAAGTCAGAGATGAGAGTCGCTGACTTACTTCATCCGGTAAGTGGAAAGGGCTAGAGAGCCCTGTCTGTTTTAATGCTACTCTGCAAGAGCGGGGGCAGGTTGTGCACGGCCATGACTACTTGCTTCCCACGCACACATCCTTCACGGTTTTATTAAACTGCTTTAACATTATATGAACACAAAGGGCAATAAAGCCTGATCCCAAACCAAAAGAAGGCCGTCTCTGTCACAATAAGCATGTGTCACTGAAAGAATAATGATTTCATTGACTACACACACTCGAGTAACCCATAAACTTATCACCCGTAATCGAAGGAAGGATCTTGCACATTCAAAAGCAAACAAGGGGGCAACTGCTTCCCCCAAAGGAGACCAAGGCATTAAGTAAACCCTTCCTTTAGGTCTGCGGTCTTGTGGATTTTGACATGGTAATGAAGATTGGTGTGATGATAGCAGGCTTTCAAAGCCACATTGCCCAGGTTTTTCAAAGCTAACTTCACATGAAAATATTAGTCTTAAAACTATTGCAATGATTTATGATGCAAACACAAGCGTGGAAACACTAGTCTATGCCAGAATTCAGGTTCCCATGAGGACATGTTAAGATACAAGAAGATAAGATTGTGTTCACATCTATTTCTTGGGTAAGACTGCCAAATCATTCCATAGTTAATGAATAAAGGCACTGTTAAATATTTTTATCTTTCTCTTCCATATTTTCTTGTATTTATTACAAAGCTTCAAAACCCAAAAAGAAATATAACATTCCTCATTTCCTCGTGGTGTTTTTCTCAGATGCCCATTGTTCCATGTTCTCAAGGCCTGACAAACATCTACTCTGTCTGCCTTCGTGAGATCAGAGGATTTAACAAATGGAAAAAATATATTAATATATTAGCTGTAAGCCATTTGGCGAACTGGTGACAGAGGGAGGATTCAAGACCTCTGGAATTTAAACTCTGAGTTTATTTCTCCAAGCCGCAGCTGCCAAGAGATCACATTTGCGACTGATCTCAGTTGCTTGAGTGGTTAAAACTCCGCTTATTACTCCCCACACGTCTAATGAAACCGGCATCCAGAAAACAGTGTGCATCACTCGCGGCCACCTGACACAGTCTTGGAATAGTGAGTCTTAGTGAGCTTGATCTCAGAAATGAAAATTACCACAGAGGCTGCCAGAGAAAGGATATTTCCTGCCTTAGCCACAGGATCACTTCTTCACCTGCAGGCCCTCCTCCTCTCTGCACATCTTCTAGCATTTCTTTCAGACCATTCTGTTCTTTCACTCTACTCAGCCTTGATATTAAGAGGGAAAACAAGAGCTCGTCATGTGAAGAACATGCCAAATAAGAACTGCCTCGTAGTATAACTGAAGAGGGGAGGGGGGCAGGGAACGATGACTATATTTATCGTCACAGAATTTGCAAGTCAGAGCAGAAATCCGCTAGTGCTTTTTTTTAATTGAAAATCATGCAACAAAAATACAGTTAGATAGAGGAACTGAATTCTAGCATTTTCTAACAAATTTGACATACCTGACTTTACTACCTTGTTAGATAATTTATATGCTCATGAAAGGATAAAAATAAAATCAAAAGTTCTGTTATGCACACTTGTAACCGCTGCTGTCTATGTGTCACAGTACAAATTATACCGTGAGTTTGCAGCACACCTTGATCAACAGAAACAGCGCTGTCTTGACAATTTGTAAAGGGTTTATCGCTTTTAGCCTGAGTGGAAGAGAAGCAGCATGCAGGCAGGAGTTCACAGCTTTACACGGCACTGCCAAGAGCCCCCAGGACACTGAACATGGCTCTGCAGGCAGCCTGCCTCCTCCACGGCAGCATGACATTAGCATTGCTGCTCTCCAGGAAGAGCCAACCAGCCTTTCAGAACAGTCGTGCTGAAACGATGCCAAAACTTTGCTAAAAACATAAGCAAACAAAAGGAAGTTCTTACTAAATAGGAATAGGAATCAGGGGACAGAAGGCATTTCTTCTGGACCAAAGGCTACAGGTAAAGCTACTGCTACTTCAACTAACTGCCCCAAAACCGACCTGCCTTTTCTAAACACAGCCACCTGCTGCTTCTATTTTCCAAAACTGAGATGACCCAAGTACTAGTACAAAACAGTATCCCACCAAGCAACATTTCATCACAACAATAACCAAGTGATGAAAGGGCTGCCTTAGTCCCCTACAGACAACCGAGGAGCAAACTTACATAAAGTTTCAAGGCTCAATTCCAGTTCTACACAAAAACTCCAAATTATCTAAACAATTTGATTCAACAACATAAATACTTAAGAGTAGCTATGCCATGACAAAAACATGTTGTCTGTTGCCACAGCAAAATACTAGATTCTGATTCACTTCTCAGAGATACCACAAGAGACCAGGATAATCCCAGTCTTGGGAATACTGTGGGAGCGTGAATTAAATCAATGCTTTTAAATGTATCAAATTAAATGCACACCACACACTGTGTGTGAAGGGAGATAGCTGGTGCTATAGGGACACTTAACTGCTTTCTGTACAGGTGTTGGAGCAATTTTTAAAGCATCAAGGCTGAAGTCAAACACATTTCCGTAAGAGAGGACTTTAAAAAGGAAAATTAAGAAAAGTATGTTTAATAATTACAGTTATTACCCAGTACCCATTCATGGGGCGACTAGCTAAGTATGAGTTCTACCTGTCCACCAAAGCTGGTCGATCCTTCCTGAGAGTCCCTTCCATGTGACCAGTAAACATCAGACAAACCTTCCTAACCGACCAGTCTGCACTCTCCAAACCACATCTATTTGCAGCAAACCATCCCTTCAGGGCTGCCCACCCTCCTTCCACGACAGAGAAAGCAGCCGGATAACCATGAGAACAGGAGGATGGCTGTGAACTAGCTCAGCAATATCAGAGATGGGGGCATTAATGACCCCTTAAAGCCTGCCTGCTTTTAGCTATCAGGTCTACCCTGTCCAGATTTACCAGATATTCCCCACCACACACACGCTGTAGTCCTGACCTCATCCCAGAGAGCCATCTAAAAACATCAGCCAGTCTGAAATGCTAGGTCATTTCATCCTGTGTCCTACATGTTATCCTCTTTCCGAGTGCATCAAATGAAGTCACATATTCCCATCATTTCTGCCAAAGCAAGTTAATAGCCTTTTGTCTTTCCTAAGGATAGCGCTCACCTACTCTCTTCAGTTTTCCCTAGTCTAATTCCATGAGGTTAAACTACTGGTTTTAGTCTTGCACCTATACCTCTAGAGTACTATTACCTCATACTAAACACACAAGTCCAAAAGAGAAAACAGAAGTTTTCAGCACAACTGGTTTTTTTTTTAAACAAGAATTGTCAAAAAATTGGAAACACAGGGAAAATGTGACGAGCTCATAAAAATATTTTCAAATACATGATTAAAATTATACCACTTCTGCATGTCAATCTCTCAATGCTTTTCATAATAATACTTCAACTTAATACGAAATACTTATTCCAAGATTAGAGTATTTGAATTCAAGATCTCACTCAGCCCTCTCATTCCCCTTCTGACTCTTATGTAACTCCTGATTTATTCACAATCCTCAGTCTCTTTTAGCACAGGACTTCACATGAAGGTCAGCCAGCATTTTTAATCTTTCGCTAGTTTTATTTTTTTCAGTAGACCACAGATTTCTAGATTATCAATTACACGTGTTCTCCCCAAAGAGAAAATGGTCTACAACCATTTTCCAAATTTTCCCATTTGTTGAGCACAAAACATCACACAATCTCCACAGAAAAGTGGTTCCCCAAGCCATACTTTCCAGATTAAAAAAGTTCCCTGTCAGCTAGCAACCCCCTCTTCTGCTTTTTCATATTCATTGGCTGTTAGCAAGTTGAAACATCATTTCCAAATATAACACAAGTTGTTTGTGGGAAAAAATGTGAAAAACATCAGGAGAAGAGATGAGCAGAGGGACGACTCTGCTGAATTCATTATGAGCTTCTCCGAACCAGTATTCTAGCACTCGCATGGTCAGAGACAACAGCACTATCCCTGTCTGATACTCCACTCAATAGGCATCTAAAGTAAAACAATGCAGATGCATTACAGTTAGAATAACAGCTCCTCTTACGACAGCTACGTCATTAAGGACATGGATTACTTGCTCTCTTATCCAAGTAGCTCAGTTCTTCCGCCAGCATTACAAAGACGCCTGGTTAACAAGAGTTACACCACAAGGCAGCAGCTCCGGTAGGTACAGAACTACTCTGCTGCTGAGATTTTGCAGAGAATGAGCCAATCTGCTGTGTACCTTTGTACTACAACAGCACATTTTTAACACCAGCAATTGGCAAGTGCGAATTTTAGGCTATTCCAGCTACCATCCAGAGGAACAGTTCAGCACGCTCACCACTGGATTATATCCACAGTGGGTAGTTAACGCGAAGGAAGCCATCACAACGGTACAGTCCTGCAGCGTGAAGTTCTTGTTGAACAACAACAACGTAGCGGCCTTACTAAAAGAAATAAGTATTTATGACTGGCAAGTATAATGTAGCGTAACTTTCAGATTCACTGAAACTAAAGAGGGAGCCTCAGTTCAGATGAACATCTAGAATTAAAAGCTACATAACAAAAATAAGCACACCAAACTCATCAACTTCCTTTTAAATTAAAGCCAACCACATGGAAAAAAGATCAATGCAGTATCAATTCCATATATGTAACCCAAAATTTAGGTTTTTGAGGGTTTGTTGCAAAAGCCTTCTGCAGCCAAATGCAGGAGGTCAGATACCATATCCACAGCTACTTGAAGTGGTTCTGCTTCTGCTGCACCTCTTAACCGTAGGCTGTTTAAGATTTTAGGCTCAAGCACAGCACGAAGCAAGTGGAGTTAACAACGGAGATGCTCCGCATTTGCTATCCTTACATCTCTTTAGAAATCTCTCCTGGTCTTTTCTGAACAAGAAGGGAGCATGGAAGAGGGGAGTAACTTTCTTGTTTTGCTCTTCCATTCTCAGTGCACATCAAGTGACTTTACTCTTCAAACTCCTAGAATAAGATTAAAATTGGATGCAAATGTTTCCTTCCTGGCAGCCTGTATTTGGATTTTGGGACAATCTAAGATTCATATAAAAAGGTCACTGGATAACGAATTAAACACTCCCAATGCCACAGGCATTGATGTCTTTGTCGAGCAGAAACTGGAGCAGCAGCGCTCCTCCGCATCCTCTCCACCTCAGCCGGAGAGGCTGTTTGTCTGTCTGTCAGATGGACAGGGCGCTGCTTTCCTTCCGAAAGGTGACAGGCACTATACAGTTACTGCACGCTCTGCAAAGCCTACGTTAGGAAGGTTTCAGCACCTATCTGGGTTAAACTAGACAGGCTATTTTTACTCCTGCATTTCTATTAAAATGCAGGAGGCGCAGGAAAACCCTCACAGCCCGTACCCACAATTCGTCTGTAGTTTTCAGACAGTTCAAATCACCAGAGCTTCAATAATACGTGAGTAAGAGATACAGTACAGATTCAACGCTTCGAAATGCACAGTGGGAAAATCTAAATCTGGACAAGTATCCACATGCAAATGCCTGATCAACCCCGCGAGCAGCCCTGGCTTTCTTGTCCTCAGGACACGGTGACACCACCCTCTTGCCTCAAACTCAAGACTGTACAGTCATCTGCTGTTTACTCCGTCACGTCAGTGCCTGCAACATCACACAGCACAGGGCCCCTTGGGGCTGTGCTTTTGAATCCGGCTGGGGCTGGGAGAGGGCTTTAGCTTCTTTCAAGTCTCCGTGTTTCCACATTGGTGACGCACAGAGCAATACAGGGCACCCAAAAGAGAAAACAGACCAAATTACACATCCAGTGAATGCCATGCCAAAGCAGAAGCCCAAGAGGTGACAACTACAACCACGGCCTGAGCTTTGGCACCAGCACGGGACACGAGAGGACTGTAAGAGTGCCATGCATTAACCAGAGGATTTCGAATGAAACCATGTTAGAGGAAGCAAGAAGCATTAACCACCAACGCAGTCCTGCCTGAGAAGTTAGAGTGCCTTAGTCCAAGAGATTAATATGCATTCCAAGAGTTCAGAGAACTCATTACCTCTCGACAGTCCTCCACAGCACAGAAATACTGATCTCTCTAATGGGCTCACTGTAGGGCCATGGAAGTCCAATTACAAGCTCCCAGGTCTTCAGACTAAGGGTATGGGAACACGAGTAAGTTACTCGGAGGAACTCGGGGCGCGCTTGAGTTTCAAACACTTCAAGAGGTTTCTACAGAAACTGTGCGAGCACAGAGTCTCGTGCCTGCTGTAAATACTGAGCACCTCACTCCCAGTATCAAGGGCAGACACCGTATACGCAGGCAGTTCATGAGGAGTAACTGATAGGAAGCACTACCTTCAGTTTTTCTCAACCTAACAGGGTTGTGTGCTTTCACCCTGGCTAGGACCTCTGCAAAACAGGAACTACTGGCCAGGGGAACGGCTAAAGCCACCCATGTGAACTGGGCAGCACTGGCTCAATTTAAATCACGGGATTTAGTGTGACGGGAAGAATTCAGGCTGAAGACAGCGCGAGGACTAGGTGAATTGGTTCAACAGCACTACGGCGTCTCAAGGAGATTTGCTAAATCCCTGACAAATAGACTGCTGGGGAATAGAAATAAGTCAAGCCCATGAAAGCCCTCTGGAGAAACTAGAAGTGAGCCTCTCCCATCCATGAGAACCTCTGCCACCACCTTCAGTCTTCAGTGGGCCCTTTTACTCGCCTTCTAATGGCTTCTGACACCACTGTGAAACATGCACACAGATCATCGTAACTAGCTTGTATTTTTAATTCTTTTAATATCAAAGCATCCAGCCAGCAGAATATCATTATAGTTTTAGAAGCTGCACAACTACCTGTTAGTAAGTAGGCAGTTAATTCACCTCCCTCCAAAAAGGCCAAACACGGTGATTCTTACACGTACACGACACACACACATCATGTCTAACCTGTACCAATAAGTGAGGCAGCAGCTTCCACTTGCAAATTGCTAAATATGAAACTCAACAGTGCATTTGTTTGGATATATTAATAATGGAAAGAAAATCTAATCTAGGAACAAAAAGCAGAAATAATTTTGTTAAAGACTGAAGCTGGTGTTGAATGTTTCAGACACAAGCTACTGGACTTACCCTGCAGTGACTTTCCCAATCCCTGGCCCAGCTTCCACCCATGTTTCTGGAGTAAGCGGTGTCCAATATTATCCTGACAGACAGAACAGAGAAAACAAACCAAAAATATTCCAATAATATATTCTTCCCTTCCCGCTGACATTTAAACATGTGATGAGCAAGAGATTTTCTACATATATATGCATGCAAAAAAATGCTACTGAAAAGGCAATATATGCCCAATAAAAGGGAAAGACAAATGTCAAAAATTGCTGGCTAGAATTTTTCCAGGGGGATGGGGTATCGGGGATGGTCACTTTCTGATGGTGTGCTGGGCAACTTTTGTGCATCACGTTTAAAATAAATAATAATAAAAAAAAAGCAATGTGGGAGAAAATAAAGTGTACCAATAAAAATTGACAGTAAAAAGCATAAAATCAAGCTATTTATACAATCATATCCATCACCTAAACAGCACCACTTAAGATTTTTTGTAAAGAAAATCTACAACGTGTTTAGTCATTTTGTTTGTGTGTCAGGCTTTTATAATACTGAGTAAGTTGTAAGTGCAAGACTGCCCCACCACTAGAAACCAAAACACAATCATAGCAAAATCCAGGCTAGACTTGATTGGGTTTTTTTATATATGTATATATATATATATAAACTAGCATGCAGCCAATATTAAAACTGAAAAAACAGTGAGGTTAGTAAAACAAAAAAAAAAATCAATTAAATAAAATGAGCTCAAGCACAGACTGGGTGATGCATTTCACATGTAAACTAACAAAAATACTAAGATGTTAGAATGAAACAGGCCTAGCAATAAGTTAACAGCAAGGAACCATTAGTGCATGTAGGGGAAACAATAAGCATAATGTCTCATCTTCCTAAAAAAAAAAGCTATTTCGGAATAAGTGGAAATGTACTGACGCAGCAATTAAGTGTCAGCTTTTGAAAACAGGGCTGAGCAGGGCTCTGCGTGGAGTTCATTATGTTTTTATGCAAGATTTCTTCCCCCAAAGAACAAGAGTGCTAACGGCACCCTTGTAACCATCTAAAGCTGACAAGCTTATCCCTTATTGATCAGTTCACCAGTTTGCTAGCAGTGACCAACTGTCAACTCCTCAAAGAAGGACTCTCGGTTAGGACCGTGTTCACCTTCTAACCATAAAAAATAAAAATCAGGTATGTATTTGTTGTTTATTAATTGTCATAAGGCAAACCATAACTCAAGATATCACAAATATCCTGAATTATAACAGGCTGTGAATCCGTAACCTTGGGTGGTACATGGAATCTTAAAAAAAAAAAGATATATATGCTGCAGGTTTCTTTAATTAAATAACCAAGTCGTCAACAGAAATCAGAATAGCAGTGTTTTTTTCACTCACTCCACATTGAAGAAAATGACCACACGGTTTGCAGAACTTTGGTGAATCAGCTTGAAAGACACAATCTTCCCAAAGATATTGGCTGCATGGATACATTTTTCCTCAAAAAGATTCTATCAAGTATAAATTTAATTTTTTTTCTGATACATCAGTAAAGCAAGACATTTCGTCTCGCTGTATTTTTCAAGGCAACAGTGTGTATCTTTCCCACACTACCAGCTCTCCCCCAGGACCATAATTAGGGCTACATGGAAAAATAATTAAAAAAAAGGAGAAGTAAGGAAATGTCTGATTACAAAAGCTTAAATCAGTATATGGAAAAAAAGGAAAAATGAACAAATATGGATTCCAACCACAAACACCATGGAGAAGACTATCGGTTTGGAAGCGTAGGAAAACTTACCTGCAAACATATCTGCTGCAGACCGTTTCTCTAACGGCCACAACAACTGCACAGTCCTTCATGCAAAAGGGGCCCGAAGTTCAAAGGTTTTGTGGATAACGCACTAATTATTCTACCATTAGCACTGCAACTGTATCTGACAAAGGATTGTTGAATCCGATTTTAAAAGCCGGTGCTGACAAAAATGGCTGCATTTTCAAAAAAAGGACAAGGAGTACTTTGCAATCTTTTGCTAAGTGGAGATGAGACATTGTGCTGACTGTGTTGTGTTATGAATGCACTAAAATAAACAGACAGATGAAGCAGTATGCTATTTCCAAAAGCAGTGCAAGTGGAGTGAAAGCATTTCCATACGAACCTGGCTTTAAAAACTGGGCTGTCAAAAGAACAGTTAAATGTAACACAAAGTAAGAAACTGTCCAATCACTAATGGTAGTTTTTCTTTTGCTTTGTTTTCAATTCACTGCTTGCAAGTAATGTATTTATTAAAGAAGAGTGAAAGCATAAAATAAATTCAACAAGTCAAGACCAGCTGGGAGATTCAAGAGCAGTGTGTTGTGACTGACACAGTGAAGGGGTAAACAAATGTTAAAGGGAAAAAAGAAAAATTTAGAAGGGTTATACACATTAGCACCACTTTTACAAAACCACTCAAGAGGATGGTCGCAAGTTGTTTGACATAAATTGGAATTACGCCTGAACATTATCCTGTCTCGGTTCCCAGGAAGGGGGTGTTTTTCCTCACCCGATTGCTTCCATTTGTTTGCTTAAGCAGTGAAACTACTTCCTAATTTTAAATATTACTGAATTGAAACGGAGCTTCTTCTATTTCACTGAATAGGGAGAACAACCCCATGAGTTAATATTAACATTTGAGTTGGGAGCTAGTCATTAGTCTCCTCACGACCATTTCTAGCCACATTCTACCTTCTTCCTCCATTTCAAATCACTATCACAGATCTCTCACAGAGGCAGACTGGCAGGACTGTTCTTCAGCGTAAATGCTGCCCTAAAAATTACATTATGGAAGGCCGGGCTTGCTAGGCTCCCACTGAGGGCCATCCTGCAAAGCCTGTCGGCCTGGGGAGTGGCCAGGGATATTAGGACCAAAATTTGACGTGGGGCAGCAAATGTTGCAACAGCTGGTAGCTTTTTTTTAAAAAGCATTTTTAAGTGAAAGTTCTGTAAAAGTGTGGACTCTTTCACATAGAAAAGACGTCTTTTTTTTTTTTTTACACCAAATTTCCTGTCAAGATGTCAAGAACGGTCATTCTTTTTGAATAAATTATCCTCACATTACAGCAATTTTCCTACAGGAGGAGTTGCAGCCATCTACCAAAAACACCAACAGCCCAACGAGGAAATTCCCCCATTTCCCAGAGGAGAGGCTGGCACAAGTCTCCTCACTTCCTTACGCTATCGTTTTGGAGCTCCTTGCGTTACAGCCACAATAAAAGTTATTGAGGCAGCCAAAATAAGTCTCCCAATAGGTGTTTGAGTGAGCAAGTGAGCTCTCATTTACCGTCCAAACTACTCCCAACAGCAGCGCTATCTGTCTGGGCAAACAGTCATGGAGACAACACTGGACACCAGGTTGCAGGATGCTCAGTGTAGGACAGAGTAGCTCGGCAGGGTCTTGATGGAAAAATTTATTCCTCCCGGCATTACCTTCACCACTTTGGAGCTATTCAGTAGTGATCATTTCTATTTACAGATGGGGAACTTTGCCTTACAGATGAAGCGTAACTTTTGCAAAAGCGTGTAGGAAATGTAAAGGTCTTGACTTCACCAAACCGTCACGGGAGTTGGCTAAGCTACTTTGGAAAATCTCATCCAAAGTAACCTTCTCCAACAGCTCAAATTGGCCTCCCCAACTCCCCATCCTGTGCCCTGCCAAGACGCCCTTGATTGCTTTCCACACGTATCAGTGATTCCTGGTACCAGGATATCCCCAGCACAAATTTCTGACAAAAGTCCTGGCCAATAGACAAAAATTGGCATAGCATACAATGAAAAGATGCATACAAGAACTGAAAAGTTTTGATGATGTTGTATGTGGGATATAATCCGTAGTCGATGGATTGAGCTGCACTACGGATAAAACAAAACACTAGTTTTGCCTAATACAGGTTTTCAAGAAGATCCCCACGCCACCCCAGGTATCGTGTTCACATTGTTCATCTCTCAGCATCGGCAGGAACCATACATCTCTTGAGTGGATTGTAAGCTGTGCTGACTGTGTATTGAGGAATCTATAAGCAAGGATCGGATGCTACTGGGTGAACCCATGCAAACAAGAGGTTGAAAAGATTCCCAAAACAAAACCTATAGCTCACTACAGATGACACAATGAAGACTAGAGAGAAAAGCCAAATAGTAATGCTACACCATTCAGCTTCAAGAAGCACATTATTTATAGCGCTGTCCACATATGGCTACTGCTAAATGTCAAATCAGCAGCCTCATCAAATTACACTTTGGAACTAGTGGAGTCCACAGATCTGTACAGATATACAGTGCGACAAAACCCATCTTCAGCTCGTACAGTCATCTACAACAGCCTGCGATCGTCAAACAACTACCAACTGAAGCCTGAAACCTTGTGTAGTTCAAGGACCTCCTCGTGTAACTGAGCAGAATTAGAGAGAGGGGGGGAAAGGGACATTTGTTAGTTATGACAAGGACAAACTAACAAGCTCCAGAATAAGTGGGTGATACGCAGTCTCGCCTCCAACCTGCAACAGGCGACAGCTTGGTTCGACTCCCTGACACTATGCATACTGCCTGCACGGGGAAAGGGCTGCCGTCTTGTGTAGGCTCTAAGGGTGTATTGCTATCCCCCTACTTCATCTGTACTGCTGGGACAAAGAAAACCATAAATTCACAGCAACAAGATTCAGTAAACAAGTAGAAATAAGGGATTAACGTGAAGGAAATCTGATTCTATTAAAGCTGCAATACTTTGTGACTTCCCATTCGAGTAGCTGAACTCAGTGCACTTAAAATATTTTAAAACAAATGCATGCAGCTTCTTGAATTTAAAAAAGGGTTAAGTGCTCTGATTTTTCAAGGACACCAGACACCAGTGGCTCCACTGACGTGAACAGCCAGTGTAAGTGCAGCATCTTTCAAACCACAACAAAAAATGTTACTGGGGGAGGGGAAGGGGGGGGAAATATCAGTATTTGCAGCTATGAAGAGACCATTGATATGAAATATTTTCTTCAACTTAGTAATGGAAAATAGCTGGCTTCTCGTTTAGGCTACGTACATCCACTAGCTCGTGTCAGCTCTCTTCTCCATAAATGTACTTTGGTTATAGTCGCATGTTTCAGTCCAGACATCTTTGGCCTAAACAAGCTGTACAAAGCAGGATTTCCACAGGAACAAAAATACTAGTACGCTAATTGAGGACACGTTTCAACATTGTAATGATCTGTAGACTCCCAAACCTATTTTTCCAGCCACCTTTGAGTTGCATGCTGTAGCAGTACAGTCAGCACCTCTCAACAGATAATGCTGCAGAGATGGATCTCATTTAGCGGTGATTGTCAAATGTATACTTCAAGTGAAACCCTCTGCCCCCTGGGATTTCCAAATGCAAGCTACCTTTAGACTTTAAAGCGTTTTCATATCACTAAGATGTGAGAAGCTGCAAGAAGCACATTTAAGAAAATATACTTAATACACTCTTCAGTCTGTAGAATAACCGAACTTTAAACTTTTAGCTGGAAAGTGCTTTGATCTGCTATAAACACCCTTCCTCGCACAAAGACATTTGTCATCCAAACTATTTCCATAATATGAAGCATAGGCTCTTACTCATTACTCTGCGCAGATTCCTTTTTAAAGGT
Organism: Calonectris borealis; assembly: GCF_964195595.1. Classification (NCBI taxonomy): domain Eukaryota; kingdom Metazoa; phylum Chordata; class Aves; order Procellariiformes; family Procellariidae; genus Calonectris; species Calonectris borealis. The sequence goes on along the minus strand of NC_134333.1, from coordinate 5,559,519 downwards.
CACTTGAATTGCTAACAGAGAACTGGTTAAGGATCATAAAACAATTTGTGAATAAATGTTAATATTGCAAATATTTAGACATGTGGTATTTGCAAATTATATACTTGTCCTTACTCCTTCCCTCTTAATTTCAGTTCAAGGATGTTACCCGCTTCCAGGGGAGCAAACAGCATAAAATACAAGGCGGCAGAAAAAGCAGTACAAACACCTTTTTCCTAGTGAAAAATCTTGCAGGAGAGATACACCACTAAACTCTGACAAGAAAACCATTCCTTCTTTTAATGTGTGTAATTTGCCAATTTAAAAAGCACACAGGTCATTAATAGTGGAAGCAAAATCATTGCCAGGAACTGACAAAGTTATTTATGCTTCCCAGTTACAGATTTTCTTTTAAGAATCAACAATGTACTTAATGAAGATGATGTGAAGATTAACTTTAAAAGTGATCGGTTTGTTTCTGACTGCAGTTTCTGACACCAGGCTTGTTCATGAGACAAAAAACCACCCTGTGCAGCAGCTGTAGATTTTAAATTCTGGGACTAGCACGCGAAGCCAGCTCAGGCGTGCTCCGACACAGATCACAGCTGATGTGACAATGCAGAACATACTCAGCTCTGTGACTCCTTCCAAGAGTTTAATGTCCCAGGCTAGGGGTCTTACACCTCAAATGCTTGTTTCTCTTATTACAGACAACAGAAGGGTGAAGCAAACTGGATTTTGAAGTAAGAACAATTGGAGGTTTTAATTCTTTCTCCTCTCAAAGAGGTAAGCCATTCTCTTGTCCTCTCCATCAAGCTGTTTTCAAATTTAACCATAAAGCTGAACTGTACGTATTAAAACCTACAAAAAGTTGTAAAGATTAATAATGTCCCGATATTTGGATGGTGATATATATATGAATAAAATATTAAAGCCGTAATTGAATCTAATTTTTCTGCCGCAGTTCAACATTAATCAAACTGCCACGAAGTATTACATCTGCAGACTATCCAAGCTGCACTGTGAGTCCGTGTGCCCGTGTTGTTGGGTCCAGTGTACTCGTTCACATTTTATGTATTTCTGCAGGCATCGCTCCCTTCAGAACACCAAAGAGATGTTATCTGTGACCACTTCTATTCCTCTGTTTGGGAAAACACTTTCAGAAATCAGATAACTAGCCTAGTCTGTAAGTAGTGTCCTGAATTATTTAAAATGCTAATTTCCAGCGTGGCACAGAGTAGGCTACCAGCAAGTATTTCTCATTATATTTACATAAGGACACAAGCTTGGTATTGTAACTAAAATCACCATATCACAACGTAAGATCGAAGTATTCAGGAGAACATTGAATACGAACTCCCATCTCTGCAGCATTATCTCATGCGTCATCAATTACTGCCATGCCTAAATCTAGCATCATGCCAGCACATTAAGACAGTAGGTACTATATGCAGTGTTCACTGGACCAGAAGAACAGAAATAAGAAGGGGGAAAGGAAACCCTAGAGAAGAAATTAAAAAAGGCAGACCGTGCAATACAAACCAGATCATGGCTGCTTAGCTAATATGGGCCAACTGCTGCGGAAGAAAAATGTCGAACACCCCAAGTTGTGTAAATTTTTTGTAAACATCTAACACGCACACAAACACACACAACACCAACCTACACATGAATGAAAAAATATATATTGATCTTTTGCTAAGTTTCTTCTAAGTGCAGACTAACATGAAGAAACTTTAACAGAGAACTTAAATTATTAATAGGGAAAAGAAATGCTTGAGAAGTACTTTCTTAACAAAAGTCTAGTCTTAATCAGAACACCACTAAGTGACCCTCCATTATTCACTACAAGTTTTCTCGCTCTCATACTGAAACTGCAAATGAAACTTAGCTAGAGCTAAGTGCCAAACTTAGGTCCAGTTTAGGCTGAACATGGTATTGTGCCTGAGACTAGCAGAAGATGCTTTGCAAAGAGAAAAAATTAAAGGCTCCAAAAAGCTTAAAAAGGTAAAACTAAACAAAACTTAATTCTTCCCCATCTTATGGCTGGACTCTCCACACCTAATTCAACGTAAAGCAATACTTTAAAGAAACTCACAGCGCAGTTTCAGATTCATGGGGAAGGACTGCTGTACTAATACTGTAATGCATCCGTGTTTCCGTACTGCCAGATGTCATTCTAACACTTTCTTTAATACACCAGTAGTTTTCCAAAAATATAAACTAAAAAAGGATCAAAATATATTCTACTACGCTATTCCATCAGGTTCACATATGAATTAAACTGATTCTTCAACCAAAAGTATAAACACTTAACAAAATAAATATCTATGAATGAATGTATTATTTTAAATAATTTCTGAAATACCACGTTGAACTAAAATTTAGAGTCACCTATAGTTTTAGGAGAACTACTTGAAGATTAAATCCCAAGCCCACTTAATCTCAGCATGCAATTTACCACACGAAATTAACCCTGTACTGACAAAAAGATGCCCCACTCCTATCAAATTTGACTGCATTCACATCAAGTACCATCCGATCACGGCCTAATTTTTGGTGGGTTGATGATGCTGATAAGTATATATCTTACCGATTCTATAGGCTTGTCTAGAGATGCTTGCTCTATCTCCAGGTGCCCTTCTTCGTATTGATCAAAGTGATTGCCCTGTAAGAGAAGATCACTGTTAGCTCTACGGCAGAACACATTTCCAATAGTCTAGTTTCAAGATTCAGGTTTGTACACGGCATTGTATTTTATATAATTTTGCTAGCAAAACAAATGAACTTATTAAATACAGGCTCAATTCAGTATATAGGCTATAAGAACAAAAAAAAATTATTCTAAAAACTAAGCCAATTTGATGATAATCATAAACTACAGAAGTTGGCAAAATATCAAACTTACGATGACAATACTTTGGGTTTTTTTCTTTAGAAAGTCTGTGAAAATGCTGAACACAAGCACCAGTGCTGGCCTTAAAACCACACAGGACAAGAAGCAGAAGGAATTGACCCCACCACCACTATAAAGGGTTTTTTTGTTGTCTTTTCTCTTTTAAAGAAGAGTAAGGCTTTTCTTGCAGCAGGAAATCCAAATTGCTTGAGGCATACATGTGATTTCACACACCTTAAGTCAACAAAACCCCACAGTGGTACCAAATGAAACCCCTCCCCGTGCCCACAGCACTTGTTCATGGTCTGAAGCAGCCCCTTCCTTGAATCTAGGCAGCTGCACAGTGAACTGTTAGCGGAAGTGATCCTCCAACATGCAAAAAAGCCGTTCGTTTCAATCCCGAGCAGTCCCCCCGAGCCAGCTGACCACGCAGCCACACAAGCACATGTGGTGGCACCAAGAATGCCAGGATGCAAACACAGAACTGCTTATTCCAAACGCACCAGCTTAAAGCATTTGTGAGCACAGTTCCTAAAACTGCTACACAAAAAATGACGGGACTGAGGAACACGTCTGAGGAAAGAGAGACGGACCAAGAGATACACGGGGAAGTGCACTAATAAAGCCTGCAGATACTCACACGGCAAAGAAAACGCTACCAAGAATGATAAATCCAAGCATCTTGCTTCCTCACACTCCCAGAGCAACCCCATGAAACATCTTTAGTCCTATAGACTGGCCACGTATTATAATTAAAGTAGATAGCAAAATTAAATAGGATTGTTATTATGGTGTAGTGTGCCCAGCCTCCACCAACGAACATCATGCACACCTCTAGATTGCTGATTTCTGAACACGGCAACCTCTCCCCTGTCCAGCGGTGCCTTGTAAGCGCAGTGCAACACACCAATGACAGCCACTGGAGACTAGAGCCGAGCAACCCTACTAAAGCATCTGCAATGCAAAATCCAATCTTCCCATGCTTTTGCCAAGACGTTAAGCATACAGGGCTCATGAGCTAGGAAGGCAAATGGCAGTTTCTGTCCTCCAGAATAACCGTTGGTGCTGGAACACCACCAGTGTGAATGGCCATTTCAGGAAAAAACAATTCTCTGTTGTAGCTCTGTTGTCATTTCTGAGGTTTCTGAAACCTCAAATTCCTGAAATTGCAAACATGGTGAACCATTTTTGGCCATTCAATAGGTCCATGGTGTAGCACTAATATCCACAATTGCTAGCACAAGCCTGGAAAGGAAAAAAATCTGACTTTCTAGCTGCAAACTCAGAATCAAACAGGAGAGATGCCTACAGCTGAGATCAGCACAAAAGCCACCAAATGGGTGGCTTTTCAGCGGGCTTTCCTACGTTCCCGGGGCACTGCTCAGTGTCACAGCCCTGTGAAACCCCAGGAGGTGCTGAGGCCTCAGCTGTCACCCACTATTCCTCTCCCAGGCCCCGCAGTGCCACTGAAATCCTTCTGGCTGCTCAGCGAACACCAAACACCCAGCAGTTTTTATTTCCATCCCAGCTCCGCAATTACTTTGAGCAGGAACACCTAGCACCACTGCCAAAAGAAACATGTTGTCACTCTCCTCCTTCCTACCAACACCAATTTTTTCTTCTGCAAGAATTTTAATGAAAGCCAGCATGCGAAAGAGCAAATTATAGTTGTAACGGACTGCCTGTTGGAATTTTACAAGCCAGGCACCAGCCTCCAAAAATCCTCTGGAACGAGCGTTCGTATCCAGTGATGCAAATCTGCAAGAGACCATCTTGACAAAAACCTGTTGCCAAGAGAACGTGCTTTGATGCTGGTGCCCCAACTGCCAGCCTTATACATCATCTGCCGTCCACAGCGATAATTCGCCCAGGCCACGCTCTGCTCCCAGTAGTCTTCTTTCCCACGGCCTCTCCAGAGCAAATCTGGGGCTTAACGGGCAGGCAGCAATCCACTCCCATCCATTTTTTTTGGACAGCCTTCAATGAACAAGCTGAAGGCAAACTTACCATGCACATGCAGTGTCGTTGAGCTGCCTAAAAAGGCTAGTAATTCTTGAAGACAGGCACAGTGTAGATGTACAGACTGCATACGTGTGCGCTGTGAAGTCAGGGAGCCCAGCAGGGAGAAGACAACATAAAACCTGCCTCAACGGCAGAAGCCCAGCCTCCCAAAAAGTAGTGCCCAAGAGAACAAAAGCAGTCAAGAGTGCACAGGCTGCTAATGAATTTGCACTGTTGACTGCTGAACGCTAGTGAAAACACATTATTAAGACTCCATATATAAAAAAATTAAATCCACATAACATTTAGTTAACAAACACTTGAAACGCTCTCAGCAAAAACAAAGACATGCTTCCCCCCCGCCTAATTTCACAATGTGATTTGCTGCCTGCAGATAGCTCAGAATATGCCAACTAAATTACCTGGAGCTGGCAAAATATTTCTGCCTACTCACCGTCTCCTTCAGCGCACTGCCTGCCAAGACATTTAAAATTGTTTTTACAAAGGCAAGGGTCAATTCCAGTCTGAAAGCACGCCTTGCTGATTTGAGGCTTTACAACTCGATTCTTCGGTGCTTAAAAACAATGTCTCCTCCCAGAAACTACGCGAAAGACTGAACACTCATTATGTCACAGCCAAATGCAAAGAAGTCAGAAAGCAAATAAAGCCATTCTCTCTAAGTTCTAGTGATCCCACTATTATCCACTTTATATATTTTGGTTTTTACTTAAAATATAGATATATATTTTTTGGGGGTGTGTAACTTAACATATATATTTTGCGGGTGTGTTATTATCTACTTTATTTTTATCTACTTTATAAACCAGGGTTTATTGTTGCTTGTCATGGGAGCGGGGAGGGGTTGCTTGTTTTTACAAACAGCAGCAATACTAATACTAGAGCTTTCAAAAGAGGCTGGGTGCTTCCCATCACCTTGAACTCCTGGGCATGCAAACGTCACCCGAGCACACGGGAACAAGCCCTGGTGGGACGCTGACAAACTGCTGGCTCTATTAGGAAGCTGACTGTTACAGGCTTGGTAATTTAAGGCATCGGAATAACGAAGTGTCCAAACTGAACTGAAATCAATACCCATCACAGAGACTGTACTTTATTTATCAATACTTCAAACAAATGATAAAGGAAAAATTTCCCTTCCACCATAAAGTAGCTCGCCCTGGAAAAAAGCAGGAGGATAATCCAACAGTCATACTGAGGTCAAATTTATGCGCGTGTTCAGCCTGATGGTGCCTAACAAGCAAGGAGAAAAATGGTTCTCGCTTCCAGGGCCACGACAAACGGCTTGTTAAGACGACGCTGTCTGCTATCGTGGCAATCACAGGCCTTTTGGAGCCGGGACTCTGTGGGACTGGCGGCAGCACAGTCTGTCCTTTGCCTCCTCATCCCTGGAGCTGGCTAAGGAACCAGTTGGGGGGAATTCCATCTGTTTTCCTTCTTTTCCAATGCTTCAGCCTGGCACATCGAATGGATCCATATAATATTTCTGTTTTGCTGTATCTTAAGACAACAAATCAGGGGAAGGCAAAATAACATTTAAATCTAACAATTAATTAAACCCTAAATGTTGAATCTGTTGAGAATAAACTACATTTCTGGCAAACATGAACCGTAAGCACAGACCACATTTTAATATGATTTTGATCTGTGTCTTCTGCAGGCTTGAGGGATGCTTCCCTCTTCACAGGAAACCTTTAAGTGAAAAGAAGAATTCAATCCCTACAAAATGGATACCAAGCCATAGAATAACAGCTGCATTAAAACCAGTACTATTCAAAACCTATTCCCAAACCTTCTTCCCTGTACGACTATTATAGGGACACAGTAAAATTCTGGCCCTGCTAGCTAACGACAAAGTTTCCGCCCACTCCCGTGGACAAGGATGAATGCAGTGCCCTTCTCCCTCTCATCCTCTGCCCCTCCATTTTAAAGCTGCCTGTATCAGGCCTTCTCACTTCTGCTTTGTAAAACAAGATGTGTTGCCCTGCATATATCACTTTCTTACAGATGCTACCTCCATCCTAAAATAGCAGAGCAAAGAAGATGAGAGGCTTCCACTTAAGCATCATTTATTGCTATTGCTTTGTGCTACAGCAAGTGCTCCAATGCTAGGTGCTTCACTACAAGCGTACTGAAATTCAATATATTTTACTACTTAGATGAGAAGCAAGGACAACCCTTCAACATCTAAACGTTCCTTATTATACACCGCGCACTCCATTTAGTTTCCTTGTTGCATTCATCTCCAGGAGCCAGTATGTTTGTGTCCTGTAATTCTTTGTGTAATATCATCTGAACTTTGGCTAACTACCCATTTTGGTTACTCACAGTCACATGTCCTCTCCTCTCTCCTCCACTTTCCCACTGTTTGATCTTTGCACATGAAGCTCTTCGCCAAACCTTACATCTTGGAGGCCTCACACACTTAACCGCCCAGTTATGAATACAGCACTTGAAAAATCAACTAACAAAAGCTGCCTCCGTGCAGGATTTTAGACCCCTATTCTCCCTTATTTGGATTGTTGGCCCAACAAATGCTATTTTGTCCAAGATTAAACGTAGCTGAGTCACTGCATTTTCTGAAACAATTCAAGTTAAATAGCTAAGGGAAAAGAGTATTGCTGGTTTTTTTCTTACTCACAAGGTCTCAAATATTGTTGCAGTGAGACCCAGTCAGTATAATTAAAAAAAAAAAATTAAGAACTTAATCACACTTTCATCCCAAAATCTTTAGCAGCAAGAATTGTTGCCAATAAATGACTCAATGCAAGTGAAATGAATTGTTGATTTAAGCCCATTTATCAGTGTCGTGGTTTAAGCCGGCAGGCAGCTAAACACCACACAGCCACTCGCTCACCCCTCCCCCATAGGATGGGGGAGAGAATCAGAAAAAAAGTAAAACTCATGAGTTGAGATAAAGACAATTTAATAGGACAGAAAAGGAAGGGAAAATAATAATAATGATAAAAGAATATACAAAACAAGTGATGCACAATGCCATTGCTCACCACTGCTGACTGATGCCCAGCCAGTTCCTGAGTAGCGGCCGTGCCCCCCCCAGCCAACTGCCCCCAGTTTTTTTGTTCAGCATGATGTCATATGGTGTGGAATATCCCTTTGGTCAGTTGGGGTCAGCTGTCCCAGCCGTGTCCCCCACCCACTTCTTGTGCACCCCCAGCCTCCTCGCTGGCAGGGTGAAAGAAGAAGCTGAAAAGTCCTTGACTTAGTGTAAGCACTGCTCAGTCACAACTAAAACATCAGTGTGTTATCAACATTATTCTCATCCTATATCCAAAACACAGCATTATACCAGCTACTAAGGAAGAAAATTAACTCCATCCCAGCTGAAACCAGGACACAGAGTAAGTTTAGTATCACAGAATTCATCCTCTCCCCTACATGAGGCACCTTTCCATTAAGATGGACAAAGACAAAGCATCTAAAGACACACAGATATTACCGGGGTGGGGAACTTTTAAAAGCATCTTCGTAACTACAAGGCAGAAGAAAAATATGCTCTCTCCTTCCCTCTCACTTCCTGAAAAGGGTGTATCCAAAACCAGACCTGACTTCTGAGCATTGCATTTACTAAGTCACCTACAGCATCATCAACACAAGGAGGAAAGAACAATGAATCACTTCAGCTGCTTCAAGGCTATTAGACCTCCCCGGATATTAATTACTGGACTGCTCTTTCCAATCTGTCCAAGCACAGGGGATATTAAGATGTCAGCGTTCAGAATACATTCCGTATAATGCACATTCCTGACAGGAATTAGTGGTTTCTTTTATGAACAGCCCTAAGTTATCCATGTATTATTTCAAACGAAAAGTAAATGTGGCAGTCTACATTTCAGTAGCTAGGCCAAACCTTGAAACACGGCTCTCATACAGAGATGGGAGAAAACTGCAACAAAGGAGTATAATGGAGACATGAAAGCAATGGTTTTCTTTCAGAACGCCTTCATTCAGCTGTCCTTTCACTTACTGCTCAACACATGAGCTCAGTTACACAAGCATTGTATTAATATGAAAGCAGATGATGTAAGTTACAAAAACCAAGAGAAGTCGGATACGAAGAGCCTAGAATAAGAATACCTGGGGAAAACGCTGCCTGCTCCACAAGTCACAGGGATGACACCTTTAACGGTGTGAACAGAGTAAAATAAGAAAAGACTCCAGCATAAAACCCTGCACCTATGCCTAAGAGCACTAAAACCAGCAACGACTGGGGAGGGAACATGCAGAATGCAGTTGCTGAGATGTCAAAGCAGAAACAATCTATTTATGTCCATACGGAATTTCAGGACCAGCTTAGGAAGGTGCGCAGAAACACGTGTTCCCGTGACCATGCAGAGAATCTAAAGAAAGTAATTTTGCAGAAAAGCCTCACTATGCTCACCATCATTATTTCTTAACTGCACTTGAAAAGAGCACGCTGTGCTCCTTAGACACTCAAAAAATTAGTTTTACATGGACAGAACATCAGGAAAAGACTCATGAAAAATAACATTTATATTGCATTTACTTTAGGAAATGGAATTTTAAAACACTAAAGCAAATCAGCACCATTTGTGCACATTCTATTTATCCATCAATTCAATCAATAAACCTTAAACTCCGAAAAATATTAAGTCAAGCCATAAAATTCAGGGTTGTTACCCACAAGTGCCACTTTAAAACATTTAACCAAGCCCAGTCGCCATTCCCGAAAGCTCTGAAGGCATGAGGCTGTAAACCACTAGGAAAATCTAAAAAGAGAAAAGAGTACCCACAAAAAAGGCCATTTTCTAGTGTAGATAAAGCCACGGCGGACCACGTTAGCTACAAATCACAGAATATTTTGCAGTGCCCTCCGGTCTCTGCTCCCACTGCTGGAAAGCACAGCTGACATTTCCTGCAGCCATCTCGGGACAGGTCAGCACAGATGCAAGGTCTCAACAGTTGAGTGCAGGAAACTGAAGCAGCTTCTGAACGCAAGCGAGCAAATGCCACCTCTCCAAAATCCTTGCTGCCCGCACATATATGGCATCTTCACGGATCAAGAAAAAAAAAAAAAGACTCTCTGATTCCAGAAGCAAATATCCTATGAAATTTAAAATTTTCTTTTTTAGAGGAGGACACCGAGCAGTTAGGAGACCTTTAGGAGGATAAGGCACCTTAACATCCATCGGCTTTTCCCAAAGGTGGCTCCTAGAACAACTCTTGCAAGCACTCCGCATCCAGGACACCTGTGTGAACATTGCTAGTCCAGCACCAGTGCAGTGGCCAGGAGAGACAGACATAGGAATCACTCTGCAAGGACCTGACAGAGCACCAGACTCTTGCCTAACCCAAAGACTAGGAACTTCAGCAAATCACAATCAACATTCATCTCATTTTATGTTGCATTTTGCATCTAGTTCTCTTTTTATAAGTCTTTCCGGCTTGGTCAGCTGTTACCAGACCTGCCAGTTTGCACAGCCCCAGCTCAACGGACCCACCTCTCCTCACACTGCCTGAAGGTGACACATACCACCGAGCGCGGCTATAGGGTTACACGCAGGGCAGAGACAGCAGAAGAAAAACCGACTCTGGACAAGGATCAAATATGAAAGGTATAAGCGACAAGGTCTGCTAGTACTACCTCTTATTTTGTTTATTTGTGGGGCTCTATCAACTGCATCACCTGCTAAGCTCACCAGTAAATTTCAGCCAATACAGATGGAAGAGGGAAGGTGTTAAAACCAGATCCAGCTCACCATAACTAATCAACTGTTTATTACACACAAATCAAAACGTAACGGGTTTATAATTTCTCCGCAAGATCCATACAAGATCCTATGTACGCTGACTACGAATCTGAGACAGTAATTTATGCTGCCCTTTTAAGCTAAGCAGAACTTGATGACTCTATACGATGGAAGATCTCCAAAACGTAATTGATGCAGACAACCGTGTTGATGTTTAGAAATCCATCCAGAGAATTCAAAAACAACTCCACAAAAGCGTAGCTTAGGAGTGTTTCTTTAATATTCATTATGCACCCACAAGAAGACACATTTTTAAGACCAACACACACCTAGAAGACGACTCCATCCAACCCTGCTCGCACTGGAAGCTTTCTTGGATAATTTTAAAGGCCGTGTGGTTTCTCAAAACTATAAAAAGCGATACAAAAGCAATTTTGTACTAGTACCTGGAAAGCCTTTGCTAATGCTTCCCAGAACAAAACCATCCTTTTTCCTGTTGTTCCCTGTACTGACTGTAAAGACGGAAAAAAATTCAGTTATCCTTTCCCAGCAACAGAGGTAAAGCATTCACAAACAACAGCTAGCGTTTTCATAGCCTTCCGCATGTTATAAATTGCTTTCCCAGTCCCTTCCCTGTAAATAAGCAGTACAAGTGGTAAGTATGGACGCTGCACATCTTCACACCTTCCAAAATAGCTTAATATTTACAGTCAACATCTTGTGAAAGCTGCAGCAAAACCTCATTTTAGGCACACACACATCAATTATTTTGCGAGGATTTTCATTTTAAGTACTCTCAAGTCAATACAACAAAAGCAATCACTTAAGATTTGGATACGAATTTAAGTTGGCAACTTTTGAAAGAAGCACCTTGTAATTACACGTTGAGAAGTTGATGGCACCTTTTGTTTACCAAACTAAAACTTAATTTTGATGGCAAAATTCTACCTGTTAAGTCCAAAAACACTGAAAAAACACCCGCCAGAATACATTCAAGACTACTCATAGGTCAAGAGCTTTAAACCGTCAAAATGTGCCTATAAATACCTCGTTAGAGCTGTCCAATTAAAAACATGTTCTACAGTTCAGAGATAAACAGCTTGTACAAAAAGGAGTGGAAGCCAGAGGCAGGTCCCTGCTTCGCTATGCTTTGCATACTTTGGCACCAAACAAGACCAATTTAATGTCTTTCAGATTCCTTCTGCCGCTACCAACGCCAGCTATAAATCTGTTCCAGCACACGAGGGATGCTGTTCAGTTCTTCAACGCTTCCAGCAACTGTACCGAAGAGTATTAGGATTGGTCTCACTCACCCAATTTTCTCTCAGCCATTTCCTAACATACCTCAATGCAGAAGATGTTGCAGCTTCCAGCACCCGCATCCTCCTGACTAACAAGGACTTTCAAACAACAGACAGAAAATACCCAGATGGGGTAGGGTGCCAATCATTTAATATCTAGGGTATAATTTATTTACTACCTCAAACTTCCAAGCTTTTGTAGTACAGTCTTTTTTCTTTTTTTTTTTAATTCATACGGTGTTTGACTTGATAAAGGACTGTTTCTAAACCAAAATGCCACAGAAAATCTCACTCAGGAGCACGTTAACTGGCTTCAAACTCATAACTCATTCCACAAGACTCGGTGCCATTCAACATTTTTATCAATGACCAGAGGGGAAATAGAGCAACTGCCGACTCAGTTTGCAGATCATGAAGCCCAGCAAATGGTAAGCAACAATGCGGACAGCGTGTTTGTACAGAGCAATGTGACCCGTGTAACAGCGGCCTGAACTCACTAACACAAAGTCTGTTTTCACAGAGCCCTGTACAAACACACCTGCAGCACAAGGCTGCACCCCAGCAGGCAGGAAAAATCCAAGTTAAAACCTCTTCATGCCATGCAGTAGCAAAAAGGATAAAAATACAGTCCAGGGCTGTGTAACAAAGGAACAACAAATAACAATAAAGTAGCAAAAAAGATGTTTATCTCTGTACATTATACAGATGGAGTCTATTCTAGACTCCTCTATGCGAGTCTTCTAGTCACAAATGTGGAAAATTTTAAGATGCAGCAAGCCGTAACAACGCAAAGGGAATGGCAAAATGTCCTACAATAAGCAAATTCAGAGATCAGACTGTTAAGGCTCTCAAGAGGTTAGGACTAAGACAGAAATGTTATATATGCCCTCACATAAGAAGAGGCAGTGTACTAATGTGTGCTTGGGCATAGTAGAGAAGGACATAACAAGAAGCAAGAGCTAAAAGCTGAAAACAGAAAAATCTAGAAGAAAAATAAAGGAAAATACACCTCTCATTGACCAAACTACCAGAACAATCTATAAAGGAAAATGTTCACCATCACCAGCTGTCTTCAAGAGAAAGAGATACTGTAGCCAAGCACTAATTCCTGGACTCAAAACTGGGTCAAATGATGGAAATTGAAGGGTAAGTGACACCTGGATATTTAAAGCAGACATCCTAATATCAACTTCTGGCTGTAAAACTGTGAACAGCTAAAATCGCAAATTAATTAATTGCTCATAGAGCTGCTTGAAAGTGGAAAGTGCCAAGAATTACTATGGGTTTAAAACCGTACGGTAGGGAAAAAAGCATATGTCAACTGAAGAAATGTTGGCCCAGTACTGCCAACACTTTTTGATCACTTTTTGATCAGATGAACTCCTAAAGCTCTACATCCCCACATAGTGAGTGTTAGGAGACTAGTTAGGAGGGTTTGGTTTTGTTTCAGAGGGGGTGGGTGACTCAGAAGAAGCTGAGATAGCTTAGACATGGTTTGTGGGACTGTAAAATAAAATGTTTCCTTTCCTAACCAGTTAACCATGGCAATAGAGAACATCACTGCACGACAGAAGAGAACAGAAGTGACACAACACAGAGCAGGGAAAGGCACAACCCAGACAGGAAAGAAGGTCCATATAAAATTAACTTACCACTTGAGTTCCAAAAACTCACACTGAAGATCAGATTCTCCTGTGATCTCTAAAAATGGAACCAATACTATGCAATCTACTTTTTAATGCATTTCCCCCTAGTCTTCTCCTCCCTTCCTTGCTCATGTAGATGGGCAAAAACCAGTCACGGTTCTGATGTTCTGCTTTGCTCAACCAAGAGGTCAGCATGTCTTGCCAAGGAGGTAAGAGCAGTGTCCTTCCTGGGCTGTGCCTACACCAGAAACTTAACCCTAATCGAATGATAAATGAGGGTCTCCAAACAATACTAACAGGTTTTAGAAAATCTCAGACTAATGCTTAAATAAGAAAACATACCATAGAAAGGGCTACCTCCCGGACTGTTCTCAACTATGTTTGTCAAAGGCAAATTCATGCACCAGGATCTTGTACCAGTTGGAAGCTTAGGATAACATATTTTGCAGAGAATCCTATTCTTTCCCTCATTCCCCCACATTAACTTTTTCTTCTTCCAATTAGTAAAACTAGGCAAAAGAAAATGACCCTATTTATTCTCTTGCAGCATGGAGAAAAGCCACCAACTTACTTTGCCACGTGACCCATGAGCAGTCATGGCCCACTGAAGGATATAAAAATCAAATACATTTGCCTTAGGCAGCACCTAAGAAGCTAGTCCAGAGGAGGGCAACGAAGCTGGTGAAGGGCCTGGAGCACAAGTCTGATGGGGAGCGGCTGAGGGAACTGGGGGTGTTCAGCCTGGAGAAGAGGAGGCTGAGGGGAGACCTCATCGCTCTACAACTACCTGAAAGGAGGTTGTAGCGAGGTGGGGGTCGGTCTCTTCTCCCAAGTAACAGTGATAGGACGAGAGGAAATGGCCTCAAGTTGCGCCAGGGGAGGTTTAGATTGGACATGAGGAGAAATTTCTTTACTGAAAGAGTGGTCAGGCCTTGGACCAGGCTGCCCAGGGAAGTGGTGGAGTCACCATCCCTGGAGGTATTTAAAAGCCGTGTAGATGAGGCGCTTAGGGACATGGTGTAGTGGGCATGGGGGTGTTGGGTTGACGGTTGGACTCGATGATCTTAGAGGTCTTTTCCAACCTTAATGATTCTATGATTCTATGAATTGAGGTTGAAGCCACTGACAACACGCACTCGTTAGAAGGGCAGATTTTAAAACTCCATGCTGTCGGCCCAGATGTACAGTAAGCCAGACTGCCTAAGCTGCTTGGGAACAAAACTTATCCCTGACATTCTGCCAATTAAAAAGCATAAAATCCCCGTGCCATCAGTGCTCAGCTCAACTTGCTGGAAGCGGCAGGACTAGAAGCACAGACCAGCCAGTAACAGCGATGTGCTCGGTTAGCTCTTCGAATCCTTTGAGGGGGTAAAAACCTACCTATCTTCTTGGCATAAGCAAGAATACCAGAACTGAGGTTCAGACTGGCCACATTTCGACCCAGTTTAGAAAACCAGGCATTTCTGCTTGGAGAAAGTTATTCGATTATACAGGCTATACAACAAACTACAAAAAGAGAGACGAACAGTTTGTGTTCCGTCTGGCTAATGATGCAAGTAAGTCAATGTACGTAGGAAGAGGAAATTATTGTACACATATACACATATGGCTCATAATATTTCAACAATGAAAAGGAGAAAGATAGCAAGAAAAGATTTTCTTAACATCTGTGAGTAACTGGGAGCTCCACCGGATTTCAGCAATATGGAGACATCCACAGTATTCATTCTTTGAGTTCAGTATAGTTAACCTAAAGAATAAAGTTATTGCAATTACAAAAATAACACTAAAAAATATATTTACTTATTGCAGCAGTCTCATGCATTCACACAGCTTTCGCTAATGCTTTTACAATATTCTGTTAGCATAACTGACAGCTATTGTTCATGATTACTTGAAGTTACAATGGTTCACAAGTTTGTCTCAGCCATGGGGAAGACAGTCAATCAAGAAGACGGCAGAGGCAGACAAGTGACAGACATTCCTGCGACAGATAAGTAGTACAATCTTTTAACCAAAGGACCAATCTTGCCAGCAGCCCACTCAAAAATAACCCCTCCAGCAACAGAAAAGGGAAAAAGGTTGGGATTTATTTGGGTAAGCCACCCAGCAGACTTAACTTACAATTTCAGAGCCTAGAGAGAGGAAAGAGAAGGAAGGTCAGTAACATCCTTCCTCCTTCAGTACTTCATTTCACTGCCTAAAGCCTCCCAAACAAGCTGCTGTGCTGCCCTGGTCAGGGAAAGATGAAGTATTACTGGACAGAGCAAAGCTAAATGCCTTTCACTGGAGCTGCCCTCAAGTTCAGCACCTGCAAAAAACAGTCAAAAGCAGGGGCTTTCCGTTAGGTTTTTCTAAGGTTTGGGAGCATACAGCAAAAAGAGAAGAGGGTTTACGCCCTTTGTGCGGCTTCTAAAGCTACACAGCACAGCAAAAGCAAGACAATCCTACAAAAAAAAACCCCAAAGCTGCTTAATCACCTCATTGCGGCGATATCCTCCGATGCCATTTCCTGCTCCTTTGGCAATTTCAACTTTCAAACCACCCTTAGCTTTGAGGTTCCTTCCACCCTACCATAGAGAGGACTCGCAGTAATTTCCAAGTACATAATCTTTCTCCTCCCCCTCAATACCACAGTCTTTATCCTTAAGGATATCTGACTTTCTTATCCTTATACTAGCTACTCTTTTCCACAGGGTTACTTATAACCCCATGATAATGTCTCCACGCCCTCTACAGCTTTCTTTATACCCATCAGATTGCTTTGGTTGCAGTTATGGGGAGGTCCCCCACTCCCTCTTTTTTCTCCAATCCTCAGTTGATCCCTCTGCTCAACAATTCTTCTCCCTTCGTCACCTTTTTATGCACTTCAGATCATTCATATCTTCTTCTTCTCAGCTGGTTTAGGTCCTTTCCTTCCCAAACCCATTTCCCTCCAGTGCTATACGTTTCCATTCCTGCTTTCCCCAATGGCACTGAGCTTCCTTTAGTCAGGCACAGGGGAGGGAAGAATAGCTCTCAGCAGCTCTCTCACCTTTAATCCACTTCTCTCCAGCATGTCAGAAGCTCAGGAACCTGAATATCACCTCTGCTAACCCTGCATTGCTAACCTCATCTCTCCCCTGCCCACATCAATGCTCAACTCGCACTCTTGCCAAACTAATCCTCCCAAACCCAGAATCTTTCCAGTTTCTTTCCAGAAAGAAGGCTGGTAACAATAATGAGAACTCTAAAATGTTTTTTTTTTTCATCCAGTGAGCCTCTTCCATTAGCCACATCACTAATCCCAAGGCATTCCTTCCGAACAGCTAAAAGGCTCCTTTGACCCATACGCTTTACTCCTGACCTTTTGTTTCTCTTCCTCTCTCAAGATGGTTACATATCCTTTTACTTCATCAAGATCACAAGTAGATCACCCAGGAACGAAACTCTAGGGATCTCTATAGCCTCCCTCCCCCTCGCCACACCACATCCATCCCTTCTTCAAGCCGCGTAATTTTAGAGCACCACCTCCCTTTTGTCGTGCCCTCTTGGGTCTCAACAGACTAGCAGTAACACAGGGTCACATTTTTAGTCACACTCGGTCAAAGAACAGAAATTTCACCTGCTGAAGCTTAGAATTAAAACTGCTAGAAATTGCATGAAAAAGGCATTCTTAACACCAACAGAAACACTCCTACAAAGGGAGCCTGCATACAAATTTGTGACTTCACACTAACAGAGTGTCTTATTTTTGCTGTAGTTTTGAGACCCATATTTTATAGAGATGATCAAAGCTGCACGCTGAAGGCAGGCGTATTTTTACCTATGCTTAGCAACGGTCCCAGCGCAGCTTTCACTCAGCATAGCAAGCCGTTTCCTCTATTGCACACCGGTGTTATATCACAAGTGACCTCGGTCTGAATATAGAGAAAAAAATCAAAAATCTTCTCTGAAAGTGATTTTGATGAAGAAGAAGGAAAAACAAGGTTTAAAAAGCCTTCTTCCACCAATATACTTCAGACAAATGATTAGACTGACCAACTGTCAGGGGTACGTCCACAGGCACTTGAGCTCCCACCAATTCAGTGTGACCTTGGCCAAGATACCTGGGCCCAGTCTCCCTCTAATTACCTCTTTCATAGCTCATCGTTTTCACGTTCAGCCCTCTGCAAGCCTTAACCAACTCCAAACTCATCTTCCCAGAGGACCGATTCCCCTTTTCCCTCGAAGGAAGCTTTAACACACAAAATAAAATGTCTTCTCACTGGTAAATTTTCAGGGAGAAAAGAACAGAGAAGTTACCCTACTATAAAAACAAACCCTACCTTTTTATTTTTCACTCAAGTCTATGAGAAAGACAATGAAAGCCTGATATTTGGCATGGATAAAGTCCCAATTAAAAATAGCGCCCTTTCTTAAAGTCAAGGGAAAACAGGGTTGTGACTAGATTATTGTTTTCAAGCATGCTCTGCAGCTTTTAAGATTTCGGCAGCGGGTAATGGAGCCCTGTTTCCTCTCTGACATCACTACACATTCTCCCTGCATGACCAGAGCAATGACACAGTAACAGGTTTTGCTGCTACAATTTTTTTTTTGCGAAGGGGTTGCCCCACAAAAGGACAAGAACAAGGACGCCCAGCAAAAAGCACATGTGAACAAGTTGTGCAATACACAATACAGAGCTAACCCATTTCTCGGGTATATCCTGCAGTACCCGACTTGTTTTAGGTTCCCCATCTCTCCCCTCCCCTCCCGAAGCAAACTATTATGAGAAATGCATCTTCAAACCCAAGATCTGGCTCGCTCCACTTCCTGAAACAGGAACTTCAAAACCTAATCAGACCATTTCAGTATTAATTACGACTCATTTCTTCATTTAAGGAAATAAACGATGCAAACCAGCCCCCATGTTTCGGCTGCGTTAGGAAGCCATACCTACAGTCCACTGATAAGGTAATGCAAACGGTGCCGTCAGCCACGCTGATACGTATTTTCTCATGCGTTTCTAACACAGTTTAATAACGACTTATGAAGCGCGCATCCCCTAAAACACCCAGAAGGAACAACATAAATGAATTACTACTGGATGTCCCGACCATTTTCAAGATTGCACCTTAATGCTACATTAAGTAGAATTACGCAAGCTCCGCAACTATAAAAAAGCCTCCAAGACCTTTAGATGAAAATCACGGGTTTAGGTGAAAAGCACTATTCCAACTTCGGGTTTCCAAAACAAAATGACACATAAAAGCTCATCAATAGCTGTTCTCGAGCTGCGTTTATTCTCACTCCTTTTGTTTTTCTTTCTAACCTCGAGACTCTCTTGGGCTGAAGTCAGAAAACAAAATGTCATTGTTTAGGCTTAATGAGTCAACGTTAATTTTCCCATTGTTTAGTTAAATCCCCTCTAAAACATCAACAGTGGCGTTAATTACGTCGAAATACTAATGCCTTCTTGAGGGGGGGATAGAAGAAGGAAGACGCGTTTTCCACAATGGGGGTCGCTGGCACATGCTGGGGGCAGCCGGACCGCCGGGGATGCCTTCGCCGGGGTGCGGGGCTGGGGCGGGGGCAGCCCCCGCCGGGGAGCGGCGGCGGGCAGGTGAGCCCCGCGGCCAGGCGGCGGCCCGACCCGCATCCCGCCGCTCCCGCCCAGCCTCCGGCCTAACAGACCAGAAAAACGACCGGAAAAAAACCACCAAAACCCACGCTCCCGCGGGTGAGGGTTACCTCAGCGGGGCGGCCCCCGCCGGTCCGCTCCCCCCCGCCGCCGTTACGACACGGCCGCCCGCTGCGCCCCTCCCCGGGCCGGCCCCCTCCCGCGGGTCACCTTGACAGCCCGCCCCGGTCCCCCGCGCTCGCGCTTTTGTGTCGTTACCCGCCGCCGCGGAGCGCCGGGCCCGCGCACAAAGCCCCGGCGGGGGGCGGCCCGCCCCGGCCTGAGGGGACCGCGGCCGCCTGGGGTAGAGTGGGGGCCCGCCCGCCCCCGCGGCGCGGCCGTTACCTGGAAGTCCCTGTCCTCGTTGAAGCGGGAGAACCTGTCCGCCATTTTGCGCCACCGCCTCGCTCAGCCCGGCCCGGCCCGGCCCGGCTCGGCCCCGCGTCTCCGGCCGCCTCCCCTCAGCGCCGCCCGCGCCGCGGCAGCGCGCCCGCCCCGCCCCCGCCGCACCGGGCCGCTCCGCGCATGCGCGGCGGGGCAGGTCACGGGGACGCCCTCACGGCGGCGCCACCGGGCGGAGCGGCGGGGCGGGCAGGGGGCGGCTCGCTGCTAGGGCTCGGGCGAGACGGCAGCGCGAGGGCCGCCCCGCTGACGGGCGGCTGCCGGGGGAGCGGAGGGCGGCAGGCACCGCCGGCCGCACCGTTAAGCCTCCGCCGCGGCGGGTCGGCCCCGCCCCCCCCGGGCCCCGCTGCGGTTTGGCACGGAGCGGGCACCACGCATGCGCCACTCCCCGCCTGCGCGCGCACCCTGGCAACCAACGAGGGCGCGAGCTGCTGTAGAACCGCGCAGCGCCCCCGCGTCCCGTTCTGCGCGCATGCGCAGAGTCGTCGGGCCGCGAAGATTCGACCCGGGAGACGGGAGGGCGCGAGCCCCGCTGCAGCCTTCCCGCCCTCCCGGCCCGAACCAATGGGGCTGCCCCAGCCTCTTGAGTGATGGCGGTACGAGCCAATAGGAGCACGGGCTCGCCACCGCCCCCAGGCGTGCGCCGCGGGTCACGTTGGCTGCTGAGGGGGCGCGTGCGCAGACTCTCCTCCGAGGGGCCCTGGCGGGAGGCGGGGCTGGGGGGCGCTGGGAAGGGGCGTCGGGACAGCCCAGCACCCCTCGGGCGGTGGGGAAGGGCCCCTGGCCCAGCTAGCCTGGGGGCCTGGGGCCAGCCCCGAGGCGGGTGATGGTGCCCGGGGCCGGCCCCGAGGCGGATAATGGTGCCCGGGGCCAGCAGTGAGGTAGGCCATGGTGCCCAGCACAAAGCCTGAGCTGGATCACGGTGCTCGGAGCCAACCCTGAGGTGAAGCACTGTGGCCAGGGCCAGGCGGAGCCATGCCTGTAGCCCTGCTCCCATCCCAGGCCTTCAGCCAGGCCGTAGGGGCATTGTTTCACCTCTGAGCAGGGAGGCGTGTGCCTGGCTTGCACAAGCGTAGCTAGGTCCTCATATGTGGTGATGGAGGAGCAGCGCCCTGGGCCTGCATGTGCCATGCGATGCCTGAGGTCTCTGTCTCACAGCAGCCCACAGGCCTTGGAGGGCAGGGGCCACGGCAGATGGGGCCCTGCCTTTCCATCCATCGCCACAGCTGTTACCAGCTGTCTCTGAGCATGGCGGCGTGTGTCACCGTCTCTACGCTGTCCCTGACAGCAGGAAAACCGGATTCCATCTGTCTCTCCATTCATTCCTTTTCTTTCTCTCACCAGAAGCCTCGCTGCCCGGATCCTGCTTGCATGCTGCCCTCTGCCGCCTTGTCAAGGCAGGGTGAGGAGAGAGGAGTTTGGAAACGGGTCTGTCTGAAGTGTGTTCACCAGACCGTGCCTCCGTGTGCGCCACCAAACCTGCCGATGAGGTGAATGCCTGTGACGGCAAGCCCTGCGCAGTGAGGCTGTGGGTCCGGATGCAGGGGAGGCCGAAGCGGTGGTTATGCTTTGTGCTAGGCGGTGTGGCTCGTAGCAGAGCTGACTTGATCTGTTACTGCAGTGTGCCAGGCTGGGCTGCGCTGCCAGAACTCCTCCGTGGAGCTCCCTCACGCATCTGCCTCTAACTTGCCAGGCGGGATGCTGCTCTCATCCCACTGCCCACCTCAGCAGCCTTGCAGAAATCCCCCCAGGAAATTCCCCTAATCTTGGCTTTCTCCGGGGACCAGTCAGCGCTGTGTTTGTGCTGAGAACCGAAGCAGCCTGCAGAGCCCTCCTGTCATGCTGCTTGACTGTGCTTTACTCTGCTCCCCACAAAAACCTCAGCGCTGGGGTTCACCCGTCTCGTCCTGCATCAGGGCTGTGTGGTCCCACCCGTCGTGGGACTGCAGGGCCACTGCCTGGGCTACCGGTCCAGGGCTACAGGCCTTGCCCTGCTCTGCCTCTCCTCCACGGGTCGTGGTCTCTCTCCTGACATCCCCATGGCTCCTTGTGCCCCGAGCCCTGCCCTGCAGCTTAGCCCTTTGGAGGGTAGAGAAGCTGAGGCACAGAGGGGAGCAGCCTTTCTCCTTCCAGGAGTCACCGCTGCATTTTTGGAGGGGACTGTCCCCCCTTGTCCTCCCAAAGCACCCAGACGGGTCCAGGTGGGCGGGGTGGAGCCGGAATCCCTGCCCGGGGATCCCTGCCCCGTGGGCGGCTCGGTTGAAGGGACACGCGTGTCCTCCAGTCACCCCACCCGTGGGTCCCGGGCGGGCACCCTGGGCCCTGCTCAGCACCAGGGCCGTGCCCACGAGAGGGAGCTCCTGCTCCACCCAGGCAGGCAGAGGGACCCCCTACCCACACCCTGGGACCCCCCACCCACCATGGGAGGTCTGAGCTGGACGTGTCCCCGCAAGGAGATGGAGCCGTTTCGAGCTGGGTGGGACAAGCCCCGGGCAGGGAGCATGGGTGCCCGGCACCCCCGGGGAGGGTGGCAGCTCCCCCAGCAGGACCCAGGAGTGCTGGTGGCTTATGCCCCTTCTCAACATGGCCACCCTCACCCCGCTGGGTACACGAAGCCGGTGCTCATCGTCACCGATGGGTGGGGGGCACCCAGCCCTGCCTGCTTGGACTTCGGGGCGAGGGGCTTCTGGCACCCTAGGCGTGCTGAGGTGGGGAGGAGGGGTGCCCCCCACACACACCCTGGGACTGGATGAGGCCCCTCACCCCCTGCCTCAGTTTCCCTCGGTGCTGCAGGGCTGAGCGGAGCCCGGCTGTGGCAGCAGGGAGCTGCGGCAGGGACTCAGCCTGCTTTGGGGGGGTCAGCCCTGGCAGAGCTCGGGCTCCTCTGGTGCCCAGGCCAGGGGACCCCCGACCCCGAGTGTGTACGTGTGCGGCGTGCACCTACGGGTGTGAGTGTGAGTGCGTGTGCGAGCAGGGGGAGGCCGGGAACCGGGAGTGAAGGAGGCCCCTTTCTGTGGGCCAGGGGCCGGGAGGCGGAGGCCAGCGCTGCGGCCGCCTGGGCCCCTCTTCTCATGTAAAGCAGCTTTGTGCGGGGGCTGCGGCCCCCCGGCCCCCGCCGCTTGCCGCGGAGGAGGGAGCCAGTGGGGGCCCAGAAGAAACGGGTCCCCCTCAGCTTCTCCCCACAGCGAGGGCCCATGCCTGCTGGGGACGTGTGCCTGCTGGGGGACAAACCTGCCCCACTCTGCCCCCTGGAAGCCCCTAGCCTGGAGGGGCTGGTCATGGGGACAGCTCAGTGTCCCCTTTGGGTGCAGGGACAGCTCAGTGTCCCCATGGGGCACGGGCACAGCTCAGTGTCTTTGTTGGGCACAACTTCATACCACCGTCAGGCATGGGGACGGTTCAGTGCCACCCTTGGGGACAGGGACAGCTCAGTATCCCCATCAGGCATGGGGACAGTTCACTGTCCCCATCAGGGACAGCTCTGTGTCCCCACTGGGCATAGGGACAGCTCAGTGTCCCCTTCAGGCACAGCTCTGTGCCCCCTTTGGGCACAGGGTGACTCTGTGCCCCCGTGGGGCACGGGGACAGCTCAGTGTCCTTGCTGGGCACAACTTCATGCACGGGGATGGTTCAGTGCCACCCTTGGGCACAGGGACAGCTCAGTATCCCTGTCAGGGACAGCTCTGTGTCCCCACTGGGCACAGGGACAGCTTGGTGTCCCTATTGGGCATGGGCTGTGCCCACTTTTGGCACAGGAGTGACTCGGTGTTCCACGGGGACGACTCAGTGTCCCTGGTGGGCTGGGGACAGTTGGAGTGGCCGTGAGACACGGTGGAGGCAGGAAAGGGCCTCGTGGTGCTGCTGCAGCCCCCCCACCATAGAGGGGGATTTGGGTGGTGCTGGGGACAGGCGGGCACCCAGGGGACCCTGAGGGCCACCCTGGGCCCATGACATGGGCTCGTCTGTGTCCCCACACCCAGCGCTGGCAAGGGCCAGGTATAAATAGCAGCCAGCTCTGTCACCTCCTGTCACATGCCCGGTGCTGGCAGGGGTCCCCCCGCCATCGGCCAGGGGCACAGCTGTTCCCAGCATGGGGAGGGAAGACCACGGGGGCACCCCGTCCCCTCCCGCCAGCCATGCAGCAGGGCACCCCCACCACGGGGGCCACCGGGGCCATCGACCCCCACCCCATACATCAGGGACAGTCCTGGGGAGGATCCAGGGGTCTGGGCCGCCCGCGTGGGTCATCGCTGTCACCGCCTCGGGAACGCAGACCCTGACCCAGCACGGGGCCCTGGGACAGAGCCAAGATGGCCGGACACCCCCCCACCCCATGGGGACCCACTGCCAGCGCCGGGGGCTTCCCTCCCTGGGGACAAGCAGGACATTTCCGACCCGCAAAGCCTCCCGCCACCCCCACCTCGCACCACCCGCTCCCATGGGCAAAAATTGTCACCGCTCGACCTGCCGGTCCCCGAGCGACACTAAAAATACCGCGTCCTCCTGACAGCGACAGCTGAGGGACCGGGCGGCGGATGCCTTGGGGACCCGCGGGGGGGCCGGGCCGTGCGGAGGAGCGGGGCTGCCAGCCCTGGGTGCCCCAACCCTCTGCCCGCCCGACCCCCTCCCAGCCGGGACAGTCCCTCTCACTTCCCATGCTCCATTTTGGGGAGCCCCCAGCATCCCGCCCTGCCGGGCCTGGCCCACTGCCCCCTTCTCCCACCAGGATGCAGCGAGACGGTGGCCGGCGGCACTGTGCCCAGCCGTGCCCGCTCTTGCCCAGCGGCCGCCGGCACAGAGCCTGGCCCCGGCACGCTGTGGCGGCTGCGCCTCTTGCTGTCCCCCCAGCCCTCCCCGAAGCCCCTAATCCATCTCTCGCAGCAGGAGATGCCTAAGCTGCCTTTTCATGCCGGCTCCTCCGCGCGCGAGCTCGCCGCGCTTTCAATACCGGGCGCTGGCAGGAGATGTGTCGGACAAGCTGAAGGGATCCCTCCCCTGCCAGGAAGGTCAAGGTGTGCTTAAGCCAGCTTCCCCCCGCGCGCCGGCACGGGCCGGCGTCCTGCCAGCCCGGCTGGGGTGGGCTTTGTCCCCCACTGGCACCGGGTGGAGGTTGGGGAGGCCCCGTGGCATTGGGGTTCTGCCATCCCCGGGGGTGTCCGGGCAGTTGGACCCTCATCTTGGTGGGTGCTTGTCCCCCCTTGCTGCTCACAGCCTGCTCTCGGGGTCACCCATCAGCCCTCTGGCCCTGTCACGGGGACCCTCCAGGTGCCGGGGTTTGGCTAACGCGCTGTGCCCAGTGCCTGCCAGCGCCTCCTGGGTGCCCGCTGCAGCCACGCCGGCAGTGAGGGCTGCCCCTGGGGCTGGGGCACCCCATGGGCCACCCCACAGCTCACCCCACGGGTACCCCAGGGCTCGGCTCGCCCCACAGCCCACCCCACGGGTACCCCAGGGCTCAGCTCACCCCACGGGTACCCCAGGGCTCGG
Organism: Calonectris borealis; assembly: GCF_964195595.1. Taxonomy (NCBI): domain Eukaryota; kingdom Metazoa; phylum Chordata; class Aves; order Procellariiformes; family Procellariidae; genus Calonectris; species Calonectris borealis. The sequence goes on along the minus strand of NC_134333.1, from coordinate 5,534,419 downwards.
CTCGCCCCACAGCCCACCCCACGGGTACCCCAGGGCTCAGCTCGCCCCACGGGTACCCCAGGGCTCGGCTCGCCCCACAGCCCACCCCACAGGTACCCCAGGGCTCGGCTCACCCCGTGGCCCACCCCACGGGTACCCCAGGGCTCGGCTCGCCCCACAGCCCACCCCACAGCTACCCCAGGGCTCGGCTCGCCTCGTGGCCCACCCCACGGGTACCCCAGGGCTCGGCTCACCCCGTGGCCCACCCCACAGGTACCCCAGGGCTCATCTCGCCCCACAGCCCACCCCACAGGTATCCCAGGGCTCGACTTGCCCCACGGCTCACCCCATGGGTACCCCAGGGCTCATCTCGCCCCCAGCCCACCCCATGGGTACCCCAGGGCTCGGCTCGCTCCCAGCCCACCTGGCCAGTGCTGCTTGTGGACACCTCCCACCCCATTGCAGACCATTAAACCAGTTTAGACCAGTACAAACCAGGCCTGAGAACAGCAGGCACTGGTTCCTGCCCTCCCTAACCCACAGGATAGCATGCGTGCAACAAAGCTGGGCACGGGCGTGCAAACACACGCGCGCACACACACGTGCCAGCAGACCTTTCACACAAGCACCCCCCAACGCTGTCAGCCCCCAGCCCCGCTCCCATGTCCCCACGCTCGCCTCTCCTGCGGGTGCTGTGTGTGCACATGCACGCGTGTGCACGCGCGTATGTGCACGCGTGTGCCCGCTCACGCACGGGGGGTGTGGGGGGCCCCCACGGTGCCCGTGCCGGGGGCCCCGCATCCCTCTCTGTTCCCTTGGTGACGGACCCCCATCCTCCGCTGGCACCTTGAGCCTGCCGCCAGCCAGGGCTTTTGTAGCTGGTTTTAATTAGAGGCTCTTAAGTGTGAAACAAAGCCGAGGGCAGGGGCCGGGGGGGCCCTTCCTCTGAGCTCCTGGGGGACCCCCTGGGGTCCCCATCCTGCCTGGCATCGCCTGGTGCAGCTGCTCCGTCCCCCAATTTCTGTTTCGCCCTTCTCCATGCCCATCCCCAAGGGATGGGGTGGTGGGAGCTGGTGTTGCCAGAGCCTCCCCCCTCCAAAATATTGCCCTCCCGAGCAGTGTTGGCCACCAGCCCAAGAGCGGGGCAGTGTGCGGGGCCGGTGCCAGCTGCTGTGCCCACCCTAGCGGCACCCATGGGTGGGCACTGGGGCTCCTGTCCCCGGGGAGGAGGCTCAGAGAAGGGCCAGAGCTGCCCATGGCTGGGCTGCGGGTGCTGGGCACCGCTCGGGGTGCTGCTGGGTGTCCAAGGCCGAGACCTGGGGGGTTTCCAGCTGTGTCCCCCATCCCTGGCCCTCCTGCGTGCAGGGAGGACCTCACAAGCACCCTGGCACCCCGTGGCACTGGAGGAGTCCTAGGGGAGAGGGGCTGCACAGGCACCATGCCCTGCTCCAACAGGGACACCCTCCGGAGGTGGTGGCACCCACGGGCCATCCTCTGGCAGGTGGTGACCTGGGGACCCCGGGGTGCTGGGGGCAGGGGACTGGCAGACCGGGTGCTTACCAGCATCCCCCAGTGCTGGACTGGGATGAAGTGAGAGCGGAGCAGTGGGGGGATTGGGTCTCCTGGGTGCCCCCCACCCTGAGCAGCTCCTGGGGGGCTGCAAGGGGGATCCCTGGGGGGAGCTGGGCTTGGCCCCATACTCCCAGTAATGCCCAGCCTGGCCTGCTGGCAGCACCACCCTCTCCTGCTGGGTGCCAGGATGGGTCCCTGTCCTCGCAGTGTCCCCTCTGCCCAGGATGCCAACCCCACACCCCCACAGGGAAGTTTTTGGGGAGGGGGCAGGACCCTCTCCCACCCAGCACGCCCCTGGCAGCACCTGGGGACCAGGCTGGGAGCCTGGTGACAGGGATGAATGGGACCAAAGGGATTCCCCGGCCACCCTGCATGTCCCTGCGAGGGGACACCCCTGAGCAGGTGGGACCCCACCGGCTGCCTCCCTGGGGTGTCCCCTGACACCCCCAGCCCACCCAGGGGTTCCTCCCGGGACTGGCTGGCAGGTCTGCTCCAGGTTTCCCCCTCCCCAGAAGTGCTCAGCACCCACTCCGGGTGGGACCACGTCCCCGTGTCCCTGGTGCCCAGAGGTCCTGGGGAACCCCTGTCCCGAACCACCAGGAGCACCCAGGAGGACGGGGAGCATGGGGAGAGCCACCCCCTCTGGAATTCCCCCCCATGCCCGGAAAGAAGCCAAAATCCAAAGCTTTTAGGAAGCCAAGATCCACGTGGCTGCGCAGACACCCCCGCAGCCCCTCCATCCCCGTCCCCAGCTGGCTGGGCTGGGGCGAAGGCCACCGAGGCTGGGGACACCAGGGGGGGATCACACAAGCCAGAGCCTGCACCCACGGAGCCAAGGGGAGCTGCGGCCGGAGGAGCCACCCCACGTCCCGCCCGCAAACGGGGATCCGGGAACGGGCCGGGAGGCAGCCGCTCGCCAGGATCCGGCCTCGACTCCGGCCCCCGCAGCCCGGCGCCCTGCCAGGCCCTTCGCCAGCAGCCTCCCCGGCCGGGGACTCGCTGGGCGGCCGCCAAGCGCCGGCCGTGCCGAGCCACCCTCCCCGACGCATGGCGGCCGTGGGCTCGGCGTGGTCCCCAAAGACAGCACCCCTAGGTGCCCCAGCTGGGGGACGGGTGGGTGCCCAGTCGCTGGCACCCTTCCCACCCCGGTTCATTCCCTGGATCCACCATCCCGGCCTCATCCGGGGCCACGGGTACCCCTCCCTTCCATCCTCGACCCCTTTGCAAGAGGGGGGAGCCCCCAGCATCCCGCCAACCGCCGCGGTGACAACCGGCACGTCCGGGCCCGGGAAAGCTGACGGTGGGGCCGGGAGCGAGTGCGCATCGTGTGTCCCCCCCCCCCCACCCTCAGCTTTGATTTCTGGAGCCCCCCCTGCCCTTCCCCCTCGGCCAGGAGCCGCGCAATGGTTTCAATTACGCTCTGAAAGGCGGTGGGGCCCTCTTTTCACGGCAGCCCGGGTTTCTCCTGCTCACAACAAAAGCTTAAGTTACAGGAAAGGGAGAGAAAGGGAGGGAGGACGGCGGAGGGGAAGGAGGCAGCCAGCAGAAAGCCCCTCGCCCCCCCAGAAAGGAGCGGGACGGGGGCGGTGGGCTGCCTGCCGGGTCCCCCCCATCTGCCCCTTCTTTGGGAAGGGCAGCCTCCCCCCCCCACTCCATCCCACTGCCAAAATTTGGGGTGATTGCCCGTAGTTTCTTTCCTGGTGTGTCCCAGTCCCCCCCGGTGTGTCCCAGTTCCCCCTGATGTGTTCTAGTTCCCCCCGGTGTGTCCCAGTTCCCCCCAGTGTGTCCCATTCCCCCCTGATGTGTCCCGGTCCCCTCCTGGTGTGTCCCGGTCCCCCCCGATGTGTCCTGGATCCCCCCGGCATGTCCCAGATCCCCCCGGTGTGTCCTGGTGTCCCCTCCAATCTATCCTGGTCCCCCTGCCGTGTCCCAGATCCCCCCAGTGTGTCCCAGTCCCCCCCCGGTGTGTCCCAGCCCCCCGGCTCCCTCCCGCTGCCCTGGTTTTGGGGACAGATGTGCCCTTCGTTACGACTGGGGTGCGAGGTGTGGGCCCATGGGGGGGGGCAGGATGCGGGATGTCCCCTGCCACCCCTGGCTGATTTGGTGACATCGGGGACACCCCTGGCTGTGCAGTGGCCTTGGGGTCGTGGGGTGCTGGCTCCAGCCACGGGGTGGTGGCACCGCCTGGGTGACACCCGGGGACCGAGGGGTGTCAGGGCCGAGGCATCCTTGTTCCCGGGGGGGTGGCCGGGACCCACGTGGGTGCCAGGGGCCCACGGGGACTAATCCTGCCCCGGTGCACCCGAAAACAGATCTGGGGACAGCGGGGGACCCACTGCAGGATGTGGGTCCTAGGTTGGGTGGGGGGAGCAGCCCCACGGATGGAGGGACACGGGGGGGTGCCCAGGGGACACGAGGTGGCACCGGGGACACCAGCGGTGTGCAGGGGAAACCGGGGGGGGGACGACACAGGGGGGAGGGCAGGGGTACGGGGGTACAGAGGAAACCTGGGGGTGCGGAGCACACGGGGGGGGCAGGGGACACGGGGGGGACAGGGGACACGGGGGGTGCAGAGGACACGGCGGGGGCAGGGGACACGGGGGAGGGACAGAGGACACGGGAGGGGGGACAGGGGACACGGGGGAACTTTTCACCGTGGCCCCGTCCCGACCCCACGCCGCGGGGGGAGTTTTCACGGCGAGGAAAAAGTTTGCGGCAGGGGGGCCCTCTCCCCCCGCTCCCCCCGCTGCCCGGCCCGGTGACCCCCGGGGGCGGGGGGGGGCGGGAGGGGCCGGGGGGGGGGCTGGGCCCGGGGCGGCGGGGGGCGGGGCGGCCGCGCCGTTTGAATGTGATTGGCGGGGCAGGGGGGGCGGGGCCCGGCGGGGGCGGGGCGCGGGGGGGCCGCTCCGCCCGGCGGGGACGCGGCGCTGCCCCGCACAAAGGCGGCGGGAGCGTCCGGTGCGGCCGCTCCGCTCCCCCGGCACCCCCCGGTATCCCCCCCGGTACCTCCCCCGGTTACCCCCCCCCGGCACCCCGCCAGCGCCACCGCCCGCCCGGGGCTCCGGGACCGGGAGCTGCGCCGCGGAGCACCGGGTCGGGGCAGCGGGAGCACCGGGACCGCCAAGTCCGGGCAGCGGGAGCAGCGCTGCGGAGCACCGGGAGCGTCCGGTCCGGGCACCGGGAGCCGTCCCGCTGCGAACGGTAAACCGGGACACCGGGAGCCGTCCAGCGGGGAACCGAGCACGCACGCTCCGGGCACCGGGAGCCGTCCAGGCGGGACCTGAGTGTATCCAGTCACCGGGAGTCGTCCAGGCAGCACCGGGCACGGCAAATCCGGTCACCGGGAGCCTTCCAGGCAGCACCGGGCACGGCAAATCCGGTCACCGGGAGCCATCCAGGCAGCACCGGGCACGGCAAATCCGGTCACCGGGAGCCATCCAGGCAGCACCGGGCACGGCAGATCCGGACAGAAGGACCAGCCGACCGGCTGGGCACCGGGCACGGTAAATCCGGGCACAGCAGCTCGGGGCACCATGGGCCCCCCCAGCGTGCTGCCCGCCCTGGCCTGGCTGCTGGTGGGGCTGAGCGTGCCGGCGCCGTGCCGGAGCCAGCTGCACGGCGAGAAGGGCATCTCCATCCCAGATCACGGCTTCTGCCAACCCATCTCCATCCCGCTCTGCACCGACATCGCCTACAACCAGACCATCATGCCCAACCTGCTGGGTCACACCAACCAGGAGGACGCGGGGTTGGAGGTCCACCAGTTCTACCCCTTGGTGAAGGTCCAATGCTCGTTGGAGCTCAAGTTCTTCCTCTGCTCCATGTACGCGCCGGTCTGCACGGTGCTGGAACAGGCCATCCCGCCGTGCCGCTCCATCTGCGAACGGGCGCGCCAGGGTTGCGAAGCCCTCATGAATAAATTCGGTTTCCAATGGCCGGAGCGATTACGTTGTGAGAATTTCCCCCGGCACGGCGCTGAGCAGATCTGCGTGGGGCAGAACCATTCGGAAGACGGCGGTTCGCCGGCGTTGCTCACCAGCGCCACGCCGTTGGCTGGCCAGGGCACCCCGGGCATCCCTCGTTACGCCACCCTCGACCACCCCTTCCACTGCCCGCGGGCGCTGAAGGTGCCCAGCTACCTCAACTACAAGTTCTTGGGTGAGAAGGACTGCGCGGCGCCCTGCGAGCCCACCCGTCCCGACGGCCACATGTTCTTCAACGAGGACGAGATCCGTTTCGCCCGTATCTGGATCCTCATCTGGTCCGTCTTGTGTTGCGCCTCCACCTTCTTCACCGTCACCACCTACCTGGTGGACATGCAGCGTTTCCGCTACCCCGAGCGACCCATCATCTTCCTCTCGGGGTGCTACACCATGGTGTCGGTGGCCTACATCGCCGGCTTCGTGCTGGAGGAGAGGGTGGTCTGCAACGAGCGTTTCCAGGAGGACGGCTACCGCACGGTGGTCCAGGGCACCAAGAAGGAAGGTTGCACCATCCTCTTCATGATGCTCTACTTCTTCAGCATGGCCAGTTCGATCTGGTGGGTCATCCTCTCCCTCACCTGGTTCCTGGCTGCTGGCATGAAGTGGGGCCACGAGGCCATCGAGGCCAACTCCCAGTACTTCCACTTGGCTGCCTGGGCCGTGCCGGCCGTCAAGACCATCACCATCCTGGCCATGGGGCAGATCGACGGGGACCTGCTGAGCGGCGTCTGCTTCGTGGGCCTCAACAACATCGACCCTCTCCGGGGCTTCGTGTTGGCCCCGCTCTTCGTCTACCTCTTCATCGGTACCTCCTTCCTTCTGGCCGGCTTCGTCTCCCTCTTCCGCATCCGCACCATCATGAAACACGGAGGGACCAAAACGGAGAAGCTGGAGCGGTTGATGGTTCGCATCGGGGTCTTCAGCGTCCTCTACACCGTCCCGGCCACCATCGTCATCGCTTGCTATTTCTACGAGCAGGCTTTCCGCGAGCACTGGGAGCGCAGCTGGATCAGCCAGAACTGCAAGAGTTTGGCCATCCCCTGCCCGCTCCACTTCACCCCCCGCATGACCCCCGATTTCACCGTCTACATGATCAAGTATCTCATGACTCTCATCGTGGGCATCACCTCCGGCTTTTGGATATGGTCGGGTAAAACCCTGCACTCGTGGAGAAAGTTCTACACGCGACTCACCAACAGCAAGCAGGGCGAGACGACGGTGTGACCCCCCCCCCCCGGCCCGGCCGCTGCCGCCCTTCGGCTTGAATTTTTTGGGGGGGGTTTATTATATATATTTTTATTTTTAGATTTATTAACGTCTAAGGGGTGTCTCTCTTTCTCTTTGATTTTTTTTTTTTTTTTGTAATTAAACCTGTAAATAGCATTTGTAAATTTAATTATATATTTCTATTTAAAATGCAAAAAAAGAGGAAAAAAAAGAGGAGAAAAAGGAGAGGGGGAAAAAAAGAGGAGAAAAAGGAGAGGGGAAAAAAAAGAGGAGAAAAAGGAGAGGGGAAAAAAAGAGGAGAAAAAGGAGAGGGGAAAAAAGAGAAAAAGGAGAGGGGGAGAAAAAGGAGAGAAAAAGGACAAAAAGGAGAGAAAAAGGAGAAAAGGCAGAAAAAGGAGGGAGAAGGAGGGAAAAAGGGAGAAAAAGAGGGGGAAAAAAAGGAGGAAAAGAGGGGGGGGAAAGGAGAAAAAGGGAAAAAACCCTGCCGAGACTGGGAGAGGGTTCTCGCCCTCCCTCTCCCTCCGCTACCCGGGTTGGGTTTCCCCTCCCCGCGGAGCCGCCGGGGCTCTTGGCGTTGGCCGAGGGGCCCCGGCCGGGCTCCGGGAACGGCCCGCACCGGGCCCGCTCCCCTGCCCGCACCGGGCCCGCTCCGGGCCCGCTCCCCTGCCCGCACCGGGCCCGCTCCCTGCCCGCTCCGGGGCCGCTCCCTGCCCGCTCCCTGCCCGCTCCCCTGCCCGCTCCCGGCCCGCTCCCTGCCGGCCCCTGGAAAAAGGAGGAAAAAAAAAGAAAAAAAAACCATAAAAATCCCATTTTTCTCCCTCTCCTTTTGGAAACTCCCCAAGAAAGTCGATTTTTTTATTCCCCCCCCCCCGCCTTTGCTCGCTCCCAAAAGATGCTGGGATGGCGCTGCCCCCCCCCCCCCCGCCCACCCGGGGCTGGGGTCTCTGCCTGCCCCCTGCCCGCACCGCCCTGCCTGTACCTCCCCCCCCGGCTTGGCTACAGACTTTTCCTCCCAAATTACTTTTTAAACAGTCCTTTGTAAATACAAACGAGTCAAGCAAACCGCTAACTTATTCCTGAGGGCTTTTTTTTCCCCAAACAAACCAAGAATTAAATGGGGGGGGAATCCCCCTGGGTGCTGGGGGGGGCCGAAGCAGGACCCCCCCCGGTTCCACCGCACTGTGGGGATGAGCCAGCATCTCCCTCCAGCTGGAACAAAGAGCTTTGCAGGGGAAAAAAAAATCTATTTAACCCAAAAAATAAGGATTTTTCAATTTGTGGTGGGAGGGGGGTGCCTCTCCTGTGCCCCCCCCCCCCCCCCGGAGAAAATAGCTCCGGAGAGAAGTGGGTCCCGGCTCCGGTTCGGCTTGTTGGGATTTGGGCGATGCTGGAGATGGGATATGGGGAGTTTCAGCTGGAGGGGGGCTGGCACGGAGCTCGGGAAGGGGAAGGATGGATTTAATCAACTGGATTTAATTGAAATTAAAAAAAAATACTCTTCCCAAAATGGAGCGGGAGACCCGGCCGGGGAAGTGCTGACCCCACAGGCGCCCCAAAACCGGCCCCGGGAAGCCTCATCGCTTCTCATCTCCATCATTTTGGGGAAATTTTGGAGCTTCCGAGCGCAAAGGGGGTTTGCGGGGGGATTGAGCCGTTCCCCTTTCTCCAGCAAAGCCCCGGGACAATCCCAAAACCCCCTTAAAAATCCCAATTCTCCGGCGAAGGGAAAAGCGGGAGCCGAAAGGGTTAAGGCAGCGCCTCTCCAGCACATTTTGGAAAGGAAAAACTCTTTGGATCCGGTTTAATTTTCCAGCGATGACTTGGAAGGGGGGAGAGAAGAGGGGGAAAACGTATCCAGGGTTTTTTTTTTTTCCCCCCTTCCGTGGTTTGGAGAAGCAGTTTGAGGGATGGGATGGCCTGGCCGGGACCCCCCCGGCACCCCCCCACCCGCCTTCGGTGCCTCTTAAAATGGGAATTAAAATGGGGTTGATTTTATCTCTGCCGCTGTCTTTGCCTCCCTCCCGGGGGAAAACCGCGCTGGTGGTGACATTGGCAGGATGAGCCTCGGCCAAGGGGACGGGGGGACCCCCCTGCACCCCTCAACTCCAAGCACCCACAGGTACCATCCTATGGGTGGGTTCACCCTTTCCATCGGGAATCCCAGGGCCGTATCCAGCCCTGGCACTAGGTGCTTTGGCCTGAGGGTGCTGCCCATCGGCTGGTTCTCGTTATCCGGTCAGAGGGTCCCGCTCCCCAAAAGGCTGATCCCACCCAAAGCCGCTTTGTTTTCCGGAGGCGAAACGCGGATCGCCAGGGGACGGGGGGAATGTAAACTCTCCACCCAGGAATGCGGGAGCTGGGAGATGATTTTTTTTAAAGGCTTCGGTCTCCCGGCTTTGGAAACCAGAGCTGGGATTACAGAGGCTGCACCCGGCGGCTGAGCTCTGTGGGTGCTGAGCACCCCATGGGTGCTGCTGGAACCCACCTGGGGGTCTGTGTCCGTCCCCCACCTCGGCCCCGTGGGTTCCTGCGATGTCCCGGGAGGTTTGGAGCTGGAATTGGAGGAGTTGGGCTGGATCCCGCTGGATCCCGTGTGGCTCAGCCCAGGGCCTGTCGGGGGTCTGTTTTGGGGGGGGTTGGAGGTTTTTGGAGGGTTTTGGAGGTTTTTGGCTCTCGGGGCCGTTTGCAGCCTGAGTGGGGAAGGAGCTGGAGGGTGTCTGCAAGCAACGGTCAGCGTGTCCCCTCTCTGTCCCCTGGTCTGTCACCCCAGGGTCAGGCTAACCCTGGGGATAGGTCACCCCAAGGGTGGATCTTCCTGGGGATGGGTCACCCCGGGTCCAGCAAACCTTGGGGACAGGTCCAGGTCACCCTGGGGACATGTCACCCCAGGTCTGGGTCACCCTGGGGATGGGTCACCCCAGGGACGGGTCACCCTCAGGATGGGTCACCCCAGGTCCAACTAACACTGGGGACAGGCTACCCTGGGGATGCGTCACCCTGAGGACAGGTCACCCTAGGGATGTGTCACCCCAGGTCTGGGTCACCCTGGGGATGCGTCACCCTGAGGACAGGTCCCCCTTGGGGTGGGTCACCCCAGGTCTGGGTCACCCTGGGGATGGGTCACCCTGAGGACAGGTCCCCCTTGGGATGGGTCACCCCAGGTCCAACTAACTCTGGGGACAGGTCACCCTGGGGATGGGTCACCCTGAGGACAGGTCACCCCAAATCCAACTAACCCCAGGGATGGGTCACCCCAGGTCCAGCCCAGGGACAGGGGACAGGGACCTCCTCCTTGCACACAGCTGAGTCCCAGGCTGGTGACTCCCATCCTCCTCTTCCTCTCCTAAGCCAAGCGAAGAGGGAGCAAACGCTGGTGGCGGGTCCCACCGTGTCCCCCCGCCCAGCCGTGGCGGGGGTCCTTTGATGTCCCCTAATGAGCCCCGCTCTGTTTTCACAGCTGCCCAACGCAGCAGAAGTCAATTAAAGTGCACCCCGGCCCCTCCCGCCCCGGCAAACGCCCGCCCTGCCCGGCCCCAGAGCACCCACAACTCATCACACCAGTGTCCAGGGAGGCTCACAGGGCTTGCACCGGTGGGGACGGGGACGTGGTGGTCCCCAGGAGGAGCAGCCATGGTCAGGTCAGCCATAGGGTGATGGCACTGGGCTCTGTCCCAGCAAGGAGGCAGACCCAGGGGTGAAACCAGTGCAGGGAAGGGGGTGCTGGAGGAAGGAACTGGTCTCCCTGGGAGAAGGACAGGTCATGGGATGTCCCCAGCACTGGCTGTCCCAGTGCTCCTGTCCTCCAGGCCATGGTCACTGCTGTCCCCTAGCTGTCCTGTCCCCTGGACCAGGGGCTCCCCATCCCCTGGCCATGAGCTCTCCTGTCACCATACCCCTGGGCTCTGCTGTCCCCCTGTCCCCTGGGGACCCTGTCCCATGGGCAGTCCTGTCCCCATGGCCCTCAGGCTCCCCTGTCCCCCGGGCTGTCCCATTCCCTGTCCCCCGGGGGTCCCCCCTTTTGCCCCGGGGGGACCCATCCCACCAGCTCAGCCCCGGGTGACAATTCCCTGGGGGCAGCGGGGTCCCCAGCCGTGATGCTGGGGGTGGCAGAGGGCTGGGGAGGTGACAGGGAGCAGGGAGGTGATGAGGGTCAGCTCGTGGTGACACGTCACGCGTCCCCACCGTGCTCATTTCCGTTAGCCCTTAACGGCGTGACAGGTCCCAGGACCTCGGTGGGGACATCGCTGGCTGTCCCCAACTGGCAGCCAGCTGCCCGCTGGCGGCTCGATGTGCCCTTAACCTCCACGAGGACGAAGCCAGCAAGGACCCAAAGCCACGGGGACCAGCACCCATGGGTGACATGGGCAGAGCGGGCTCCCTGGGTGCTCCCAGCCCCGTTGTCCCCCCCTGGCCGCGGGTGCTGGAGCGGGATCTCGCCGAGGCCGGCCGAGCCCTGGCCGGACGCCAGCGAGGACAGGCAGCCGAGCCGGCTAAATTCGGCTCCTCGCTGCGCCGCTCTTAAAGGAGACGAAGCTGCCAGCAAGCAGGATGTGCTCCCCCGGCAATTAGGGATGTCCCTAACGAGGGTTGGGTTTCCCAAGGCAGATGGAGGATCCTGTCTCCATGCCACCGCCCTGCCCGAGCGACGTGGGAGCCCGTCTCTGTGCAGGGGTCATGCCTGAAGGGTGTGGGAGTGGGGCCACCTCTCCAGCCCGGCATACTCCTGGAGAACTCGGGATGAGTAGATGGGATGTCCTGTCTCATTCCCAGCGTCCTTTCTTGAGAACGTGGGACATGCAGATGTGGTAACCCCATCTCCATCCCAGCATCCCTGCTGGAGAACTGGGGATGGAGAGATGTGGGATGGGTGAGCATGGTAGCCCTCTCCGTCCCAGTGTACCTCCTGGAGAACATGGGATGGATGGACACGGTACCCCACCTCCATCCCAGCACCCCATCCAGAGAACATGGGATGGGTGGATATGGGATGGGGGAGCATGGGACCCCTCTCCATGCTGGTGTAGCTCCTGGAGAATATGGGATGGATGGACATAGGATGGGTGGGCATGGGTCCCCTCTCCACCCTGGTGTACCTCCTGGAGAACATGGGATGGATGGACATGGGATGGGTGGGCATGGGACCCCGTCTCCATCCCAGTATCCCCCCTGGGGAACACGGGATGGGTGGGCATGGGACCCCATCTCCATCCCAGTATCCCCCCTGGAGAACATGGGATGGGTGGGCATGGGACCCTGTCTCCATCCCAGTATTCCTCCTGGAGAACATGGGATGGGTGGGCTTGGGACCCCGTCTCCATCCCAGTATCCCCCCTGGGGAACACGGGATGGGTGGGCATGGGACCCCGTCTCCATCCCAGTATCCCCCCTGGAGAACATGGGATGGGTGGGCATGGGACCCCATCTCCATCCCAGTATCCCCCCTGGAGAACATGGGATGGGTGGGCATGGGATCCTGTCTCCATCCCAGTATCCCCCCTGGAGAACACGGGATGGGTGGGCATGGGACCCCGTCTCCATCCCAGTATCCCCCCTGGGGAACACGGGATGGGTGGGCATGGGACCCCATCTCCATCCCAGTATCCCCCCTGGAGAACATGGGATGGGTGGGCATGGGACCCTGTCTCCATCCCAGTATTCCTCCTGGAGAACATGGGATGGGTGGGCTTGGGACCCCATCTCCATCCCAGTATTCCTCCTGGAGAACATGGGATGGGTGGGCATGGGACCCTGTCTCCATCCCAGTATTCCTCCTGGAGAACATGGGATGGGTGGGCTTGGGACCCCATCTCCATCCCAGTATTCCTCCTGGAGAACATGGGATGGGTGGGCATGGGACCCCGTCTCCATCCCAGTATCCCCCCTGGAGAACATGGGATGGGTGGGCATGGGACCCCATCTCCATCCCAGTATCCCCCCTGGAGAACATGGGATGGGTGGGCATGGGATCCTGTCTCCATCCCAGTATCCCTCCTGGAGAACACGGGATGGGTGGACATGGGATGGGTGGGCATGGGACCCCGTCTCCATCCCAGTATCCCCCCCGGAGGATGGGGGTGATGGGCACGGTACCCCATTTCCACCCTGGGGTAGCTCCTGGAGGACACGGGACGGGTGGCCATGGTTCCCCACCCCCACCCACTATCCCTCCTGGAGAACATGGGGGGCCGGACGCGGGTCCCCACCCCCGGAGCCGCCCCACCCCCGCAGCACCCCCGTTCCCTGCGCCCCCTCCCTGCCCCCGCGGGGCCCTGCCGTGGGGCTGCCCCACGGCCACGCGGTTCCGGCGCAGCTGCCCCGGCCGGGGGGGGGGGGTGGGGGTGCTCGGGGGGGGCCGGGGGGAGGAATCCGGCCTGGCCCGGGCCGGGGGGCGGCTCCGGAGGCGGCGTCGCCTCTGAATGCGGGGAATGTTTGTGCAGCTGGAGCCCATTAGGGCGGGCGGGGCCGGCGGAGCCAGCGCGGGCCGGGGGGGGCGGGGGGTGCAAGGGGGTGCGGGGGGGTGCGGGGGGGTGTGTGTGTGCAAGGGGGGGTGCAAGGGAGGGAGGTGCAAGGGGGGGGTGCAAGTGGGGGGTGTGCAAGGGGGGGTGCAAGGGGGGGTGTGCAAGTGGGGGGGGTGCAAGGGGGGTGCAAGGGGGTGTGTGTGCAAGTGGGGGGGGTGCAAGGGGGGGTGGTGCAAGGGGGGTGTGCAAGGGGGTGCGGGGGGTGGGTGTGCAAGGGGGGGTGCAAGGGAGGGAGGTGCAAGGGGGGGTGCGGGGGGGTGCGGGGGGTGGGTGTGTGCAAGGGGGGGTGCAAGGGAGGGAGGTGCAAGGGGGCGTGCAAGGGGGTGCGGGGGGGTGCGGGAGGGGTGTGTGTGCAAGGGGGGATGCAAGGGAGGGAGGTGCAAGGGGGGGTGTGCAAGGGAGGGGTGCAAGGGGGGGAGGTGCAAGGGGGGTGTGCAAGGGGGTGCGGGGGGTGTGTGTGCAAGGGGGGGTGCAAGGGAGGGAGGTGCAAGGGGGGGGTGCAAGGGGGGGTGCAAGGGGGTGCGGGGGGGTGTGCAAGGGGGAGTGCAAGGGGGTGCGGGGGTGCAAGGGGGGTGTGCAAGGGGTGTGTGTGCAAGGGGGGGTGCAAGTGGGGGGTGTGCAAGGGGGGGTGCAAGGGGGGGTGCAAGGGGGGGTGTGCAAGTGGGGAGGTGCAAGGGGGGGTGCAAGGGGGTGCAAGAGGTGTGTGTGCAAGGGGGGGTGCAAGGGGGGGGTGCAAGGGGTGTGTGTGCAAGGGGGGATGCAAGGGGGGGTGGAAGGGGGCGTGCAAGGGAGGGGAGTGCAAGGGGGCGTGCAAGGGGGTGCAAGGGGAGGTGTTCAAGGGGGGAGGTGTAAGGGGGGTGCAAGGGGGTGTGTGTGGAAGGGGGGGTGCAAGGGCGGGTGTGTGCAAGGGGATGTGTGGAAGGGGGGTGAAAGGGGGGGTGTGTGGAAGGGGATGTGGAGGGGGGGAGTGTGTGTGCAAAGGGGAGTGCGTGTGTGTGCAAGGCGGGGTGCGGGGGGGGGTGTCTGCAAAGGGGGGTGTGCCAGGAAGGGGGTGTGTGCAAGGGGGGGTGCAAGGAGCGGGTTTGTGCGTGGAAGGGGGTGTGGAAGGGGGAGAGCGTGTGTGTGCAAAGGAGGGGTGTGCAAGGGGAGTGTGGAATGGGGGTGTCGAAGGGGGAGTGTGTGTGCAAGGGGGATGTGCATGGGGGGTGTGGAGGGGGCAGAGCGTTTGTGCAAAGGGGGGTGTGTGCAAGGGGGGTGCACAAGGGAGCACGTCTGTGTGCAAAGGGGTGTGCGTGGGTGTGTGCCCACAGGGGGGTGTGCAAAGGGGAGTGAGGGTGCCTGGGGGTGTGCAAAGGGGGTGCATGCTTGGGGGGGGTGCAAGGGGGAGAGTGTGCAAGGAAGGTGTGCAAGAGGAGTATGTGCGTGTGCACAGATGGGGTGTGCAAAGGAGAGTGTGTGTGCAAGGGGGGGTGTGTGCAAGGGGGGTGTGCAAGGGGGGGTGTGTGCAAGGGGGGTGTGTGTGCAAGGGGGGTGTGTGTGAAAGGGGTGGGTGTGTGCAAGGGGGTGTGTGTGCAAGGGGGTGTGTGTGCAAGGGGGGGTGTGTGCAAGAGGGGGTGTGTGTGCAAGGGGGGTGTGCAAGGGGGTGTGTGTGCAAGGGGGGTGTGTGTGCAAGGGGGGTGTGTGTGCAAGGGGTGTGTGTGCAAGGGGTGTGTGTGTGTGCAAGGGGGGTGTGTGTGCAAGGGGTGTGTGTGTGCAAGGGGGGTGTGTGTGAAAGGGGTGGGTGTGTGCAAGGGGGTGTGTGTGCAAGGGGGTGTGTGTGCAAGGGGGGGTGTGTGCAAGAGGGGTGTGCAAGGGGGTGTGTGTGCAAGGGGGGTGTGTGTGCAAGGGGGGTGTGTGTGCAAGGGGTGTGTGTGTGTGCAAGGGGGGTGTGTGTGCAAGGGGGGTGTGTGTGCAAGGGGTGTGTGTGCAAGAGGGGGTGTGTGTGCAAGGGGTGTGTGTGCAAGGGGTGTGTGTGTGCAAGGGGGGTGTGTGTGCAAGGGGGTGTGTGTGTGCAAGGGGGGGTGTGTGTGCAAGGGGGGGTGTGTGCAAGGGGGTGTGTGTGCAAGGGGGGTGTGTGTGCAAGGGGGGGTGTGCGTGCAAGGGGGTGTGTGCAAGGGGTGGGTGTGTGTGCAAGGGGGTGTGTGCAAGGGGGGGTGTGCAAGGGTGTGTGTGTGCAAGGGGGTGTGTGTGTGCAAGGGGGGGTGTGCAAGGGGAGCGTGCACGCAAGGGGGAGGCCCTTGAGTGTGCAAGGAGGGGTGAATGAAAGGGCGAGTGTGTGCGCAAAGGGAGCGCAGAGGGCAGCGTGTGCGCAAGGGGGACCACGCGTGTGTAAGGGGAGCTGCACGCAACAAAGAGCAAGTGCGCGTGAAAGGGGAACACGTCAGGGCACGTGTGAGCGTGCGAGGGGTGTGCGTGCGTGGGGTGTGCGAGCGTGCGTAGGCGTGTGAGGGCAGCGTGCGCCCTCGAGGAGAAATGCGCGGGTGCGTGCACGCGGGTGCAAGGAGGGGACGCCCACGCCACGGCCATGTGCTTGTGAGCGGGTGTGCAAATGGGTGTGTGCAAGCAGGGAAGACCCCGGGGGCGGGGGGCACATATAACATGGGCTATACATGGGACGGCCACGTGTGTGCGAGGCCACGTGTGTGTGCTTGGGGTGCCTGGAGCTCGCCGTGCCCCCTGAGCTCCATCGCAGGGACCCACACGCGTGTGCACACGCGTGTGTCGGTCAGCATCACCGCCCCCGGGCAGTGTAACGAGCTGGCCCGTCCTCAGCCGCCCCCCCCGGGCGGCAGCACCCCTGCGGGCCCCCGGCTCTGACGCGGCCCAGCTGCTCCCGGCCGTGCCGCGCGGCGCTGCCGAACCATTTATAGCAAATTCGGGGCCGCTGCCGAGCCGGGGGAGGGCCGGGGGGGGCCCCGCGCCGTGGGCCGGGGCAGCGGTGGCACGGTGTGTCCCCGGCCACGGGGACAGGGGACACCCGGCAAGCAGGGGCCTGGGGGGGGTGAACGGAGTAGCCGTGCACACACGCGTGTGCGCACAGGGGCATGCACACGCGTGTGGGCACCATGCTGCGTGCGGATGCCTGCGTGTCGGCGTGCGCCCATGTGCCTGAACACGTCTGGGCACACGCAGAGGCACGTGCGTGCACGGGCATGGACACTCACATGCATGCACGGGCATGGACATGCACCCATGCACGGGCATGGACACGCACACGCATGCACGGGCATGGACACGCACACGTATGCACAGGTATGGACACACATCCATGCACGGGCATGGACACACACAGGCATGCACGGGCATGGACACACACAGGCATGCACAGGTATGGACACACACACGCATGCACGGGCATGGACACGCACGCATGCACGGGCATGGACACGCACACGTATGCACGGGCATGGACACGCACACACATGCACAGGCATGGACACACACACGCATGCACGGGCATGGACACACACGTATGCACGGGTATGGACACACACACATGCACGGGCATGGACACACACGCATGCACGGGCATGGACACACACACGCATGCACGGGCATGGACACGCACACGCATGCACGGGCATGGACACACACGTATGCACAGGTATGGACACACACGCATGCACGGGCATGGACACACACACGCATGCACGGGCATGGACACGCACACGTATGCACAGGTATGGACACGCACACGTATGCACAGGCATGGACACACACACCCATGCACAGGCATGGACACACACACGCATGCACGGGCATGGACACACACGTATGCACAGGTATGGACACACACGCATGCACGGGCATGGACACACACACGCATGCACGGGCATGGAAACGCACACCCATGCACGGGCATGGACACACACGCATGCACGGGCATGGACATGCACACGTATGCACAGGTATGGACACACACACGCATGCACGGGCATGGACACGCGCACACATGCACAGGCATGGACACACGCATGCACGGGCATGGACACGCACGCATGCACGGGCATGGACACACACACGCATGCACGGGCACGGACACGCACGCATGCACGGGCATGGACACACACGCATGCACGGGCATGGACACGCACACGCATGCACGGGCACGGACACGCACGCATGCACGGGCATGGACACACGCACACACACACACTGGAGGCTCCCCCATGATGAAGGTTTCCCCATGATGGAGGTTCCACCAGAAAGGAAGGTTTCCCCCCACAATGGAGGTTCCCCCCATGACAGAGGGTTTCCCCATGATGGAGGTTCCCCCAAAATGAAGGTATCCCCCATGATGGAGGATCCTCCCCCCCCATGATGGAGGTTTCTCCCATGATGGGGTTTCCCCCACAATGCTGGAGGTTCCCCCATGATGGAGGGTCCCTCAAAATTAAGGTTTCCCTGGTAATGGAGGTTTTCCTGATGGAGGTTCCCCCACGATGAAGGTTTCCCCCATGATGGAGGTTCCCCCAAAATTAAGGTATCCCCTATGATAGAGGTTCCCCCATGATGGAGGTTCCCCCAGAATGAAGGTTTTCCCCATGATGGAGGTTCCTCCATGAGGAAGGTTCCCCACGATGGAGGGTTTCCACCATGATGGGTGATTTCCCCATGATGGAGGTTCCTTCAAAATTAAGATTTCCCCTGTAATGGAGGTTTCCCTGATAGAGGTTCCCCCACGGTGAAGGTTTCCCCACGATGAAGGTTTCCCCCATGATGGAGGTTCTCTCATGACGGAGGTTCCCCCAAAATGAAGATTTTCCTCACAATGCAGGTTTCTCCCACAACAGAGGTTCCCCCACGATGGAGGTTCCTCCATGAAGAAGGTTCCCCATGATGGAAGGTTTCCACCATGATGGCTGATTTCCCCCACGATGAAGGTTTCCCCCATGATGGAGGTTCTCTCATGATGGAGGTTCCCCCAAAATTAAGGTAACCCCTACGATAGAGGTTCTCCCATGATGGAAGTTTCCCTGGTGATGGAGGATCCCCACCATGACGTTTCCTCCCCCAGCAGAGGTTCACCCTACAATGGAGTTTTTCCCCATGATGGAGCTTCCCCACCAACAGAGGTTCCTCATGATGGAGTTTTCTCTGACGATGGAGCCCCTCCAAGATGAAGAGGTTCCCCCGTGGCGGCAGCTCCCCAGGACCCTCGTGATGGGGTCCAAGCCCCATCAAACCCTCTCTTGGAGCCCACCAGCTGCAGCAGCAGAACGTGAGGCTAAAAATACCCCAGGGAGTCACCATGCCAGGACCAAGCCAAGCTCCACCACAGCACGGACCTGCTGATGAAACCAGCTCCAAACGCGGTGGCTCTGCTACGTCCCCAGGGCCGGGCTGTGGGGTGTCTCCTGCCAGAGCACCCTTGGGGCTGGGGCGACCCAGGGAGGTTGGGGGGACCCAGAGGGCTGGGGTGGTGGTGGGGACGTGCCCATGGGGGACCACCAAGGAGCTCAGCTGGTGCGGCGCCGGTTGGGGAGGGACCCGCGGGGTGGGGAAGGGCCTGGAGATGGACACACGCGTGTCACACACCCACACACGCGTGCATGTACGCCACACATGTGCACACCTGCGCACACACATGCAAATCTCACACACAGTGCATGCGTGCACCACACGCATGCACACACCCACGCACCATGCACACGTGCAGGCCCACATGCAACCCTCCCGTGTGCATGCACACAGCATGCAAATGGCATGCACAGACCATGAACACACCATGCACATGCCATGCGCCATGCACACACCATGCACACGCCATGGACACGCCATGGACATGCCATGCACACGCCATGCACAGACCATGCACAGACCATGCAAATGCCATGCACACGCCATGCACACATGTGCACCCACACCAGCACCCCTGGGCACACCCCACCTCCCTGCGGACACGCTCGCCCTGGGCCTGCGCCCACGGGGTGCCAGGGTGGGACCCCCCTCCCTGTGCTGCGGTGGGTGCTGGGGGCTCCTGCTCCACCCGAGCAGGTTTTTGGGTGCCCTCTGGGTGCGTGTGGGGCTGCCAGGTGCTGCCTGACCTCCTGCACTGGTGGGTGGCTCTGCACCCCATGGGCACCCACTGCCCCGCCCAGCACCCCTGCACGGTGCAGCTGTAGCGTGTGACTGTGCTGCACGAGGCTGCTGTGCAGTCATGCTGCACCCCCGCACTGCACCCTACACCCTCACACTGCACCCCTGCACTGCACCCTGCACCCTCACACTGCACCCTGCACTGCACCCTGCACTGCACCCTGCACCCCTGCACTGCACCCTGCACTGCATCCTGCACCCTCACACTGCACCCCTGCACTGCACCCTGCACTGCACCCTGCACTGCACCCTGCACCCCTGCACTGCACCCTGCACTGCATCCTGCACCCTCACACTGCACCCCTGCATAGCACCCTCACGCTGCAGAGCTGCACTGCACCCCTGTAACGTGCACCCCCACTGCACCCCCCTCCACTGCACAGCTGCCGTGCAGCCCCACACTGTGCACACGTGCTCCTCTGCACACCCACCCCCACACGCGTGCACACCCACACTGCATTCAAACGCTGCAGACGCGCTGCACACACACACGCACACGTGCACACGCAAATGCACACACCTGCACATGCACATGCACACAGACATGCACATGTGCATGCACACCGGCACTGCATTAAAACGCTGCATACGTGCTGCACAAACACATGCACACAGGCATGCACACGCAAATGCACACACCTGCACATGCACATGCACACACACAAACGCATGCACATGCACATGCACCTGCACACAGACATGCACACACAAATGCACACACCTGCACATGCACACGCACACACACAAACGCATGCACATGCACAGACGTGCACACACAAATGCACACACCTACACATGCACACGCATACACACAAACGCATGCACATGCACATGCACACAGACATGCACACACAAATGCACACACCTGCACATGCACATGCACACACACAAACGCACACACATGCACATGCACACAGACGTGCACACACAAATGCACACACCTGCACATGCACATGCACACACACAAACGCACACACATGCACATGCACCTGCACACAGACATGCACATGTGCATGTGCACCCACGCCGCATTCAAATGCTGCACACACACACGTGCACACGCACACGCACACCCACGCGCATGCACACGCACACCCACACGCACACTCAGGCTGTGGGTGCCCCACAGGTGCCGTGGGGCTCCCTCCCTCCACCCTGGGGTGAGGGTCTGGGGCCCCTCCTGGGGAAGGGGGGGGGGAGGGAGAGGAGGAGGGAGGGATGGAGGAGGAAGGAGGGAGGGATGGAGGGAGGGATGGAGGAGGGATGGAAGGAGAGAGAAGGGAGGGATGGAGGAGGGATGGAAGGATGGAAAGAGGATGGAAGGATGGAGAAGGGAGGGATGGAGGGAGAGGAGGAAGGAGGGATGGAGGAGGGAGGGATGGAGGAGGAAGGGATGGAGGAGGAAGGAGGGATGGATGGAGGGATGGAGGAGGGATGGAAGGATGAAGGGAGGATGGAAGGAGGGATAAGGGAGGGATGGAGGAGAGAGGGAGGGAGAGGAGGAAGGAGGGAGGGAGGGAGGGAGGATGGAAGGAGGGATAAGGGAGGGATGGACGAGAGAAGGAGGGAGGGATGGAGGGATGGAGGGAGAGGAGGAAGGAGGGGTGGAGAAGGGAGGGATGGAGGAGGAAGGAGGGATGGAAGGATGGAGAGAGGATGGAAAGAGGGGCAAGGGAGGGATGGAGGAGAGAGGGAGGGAGAGGAGGAAGGAGGGAGGGAGGGAGGGTGGAAGGAGGGATAAGGGAGGGATGGAGGAGAGAAGGAGGGAGGGAGGGAGGGATGGAGGGAGAGGAGGAAGGAGGGGTGGAGAAGGGAGGGATGGAGGAGGAAGGAGGGATGGATGGAGGGATGGAGGAGGGATGGAAGGATGGAGGGAGGATGGAAGGATGGAGAAGGGAGGGATGGAGGGAGAGGAGGAAGGAGGGATGGAGGAGGGATGGAGGGAGAAGGGAGGGATGGAGGAGCGAGGGAGGGAGGGAGGCAGGAGGGATGGCGGATGGCCGGCAGCCAGGCTGCCCAGAGGAAGGTCGGACCTCGGTAGCCACGACCCGGCGCCGTTTCTGTTCCCTGCTCCCCGCTGGGCAGCCACCATGCTGGGGTGGGGACATGTGCCACCCCTGCTGGCGGGGTCCCCAGGCCAGCCCCAGGGTCATCCCCACCCGGAGAGCACTGCCCCTTATGTTCACTCTGGTCCCTACTGATGTGCAGGCAGAATGCTCTCAGTAAGCGAAGCCACGCTTGGGGGGAGGTTAAAGGCCATCAGGGCTGTCCCCACCCTGTCTGGGGACCAGAGGAGCCACCACCGAGGGGACCCCCAGGGTCACTCCCCCTCACTGCCCAGCCCGGTCCCCCAAATCTGGCTCCAATTACCCAGCCTGAGCAAGAGGAAACCTGGGGCTGGGGCAGCAGGGGGGGACAGCACCCTCGGAAAGGAGAACTGGGGGTGACTCCGTGTCCCTGGGGCCACCCATCCCGAAACCCAGCGTCACCCTGAGCGGGGTTTAACCCCTGCACTGCCAGGGCCGCCAGCTCACCGCCACTACCTGCATTTCCCTCGATTTCCACCGCTTTTACCCTAAAAATACCTGATTCAGGTTGAACAAAATGTTCCCGTGGCCCAAATCACCACTTTATTATTATTATTTTTATTTTTATTTTTATTTTTATTTTTTTTTTTTTATTTTTATTTTTATTTATTTTTATTTTTATTTTTATTTTTATTTTTACTTTTATTTTTATTATCGAGGTAGGTATCCAGCCCAGCAAAGGGCCCCGCTTGCCTTCGCCTGCCTCCTGCGGGGGTGCAGGCAGATGCCCCCCCCGTCCCTGTCCCATGGGAGCCGGGGCAGGGGAAGGGAGGGACAGACGGACGGAGGGATGGGATGGATGGAAGGATGGACGGATGGCAGGCAGCGCGGCGGCACCGTGCCTTTGCCTGCACCACCCTCTGCCGCCTGCCGCCACGCACGCCCGCGCCCGCCGGGGTTGGGGGGCGAACGTGGAGGGGATTTTTTTTGCAAACCGTGATTCAAAACCCATTTAATGCTGGTTTTTTTGGGGGTGGATTAATTAAATCCGGGGTCAGGTTTAAGAGCCGGGGCGGGTGGGCTCGCCGGCTGGCTGGGATGCTGCCCGGCACACGCGGGGGTCCCCAGCCGCGGACCCTGATGCTTCGCCCACGGCACCCCAAGCCGGCGGCTCCACCGCAGCTCCCGGCCTTTCATCCACCAAAAATCCCCGCTCCATTCCCCTTTTGAAACCGCCAGGGCTTTTATCCCCCAAATTTGTCATCCCTCCATTTTTGAGGGTTTTTTTTTAAGCGGCGGTTGTGGGGACACAGGGCTGGATCCGTCCCAGTGCTGCGGGATCCGGCTGCCATCGGTGTGATGAGCTGTGCGGCGGGTCAGGTCTCAGAACCAGCCCCGTCGTCTGCTCACCGGGCTTTCCCCACCGCCGGGAGACGGAGCCGAGGGTTGAACGGCCACACAGACACCCACCGACCCCCCGAGGGGGGAACGCAGGGCCGGATGACCCCCCCCGCCGCCCCCCCGCCACAGCCTGGAACCGAAGGTAGCTCTGGCTCTATCCCCAGAAAAAACCCAGACCCATTTCCACCCATTTCATCCCTCCCCCAGCCTTTCCCAGTTTATATTTTCACGGAAAAAAAAATAATCCCCACCTCTGCTCCCTGCCCACCGGCCTCGGGCAGGGTTTATTCTTTTCAGCCCATCGAGGTGTCTCGGCCGCGGTCCCCGGTGCCTCCCAATGTCCCCGTCCCCCCGATTGCCGTCCGATGGGCGCGAAGCCGGTGCAAAGCTTGGGGGGGGATAAGTCACCGCTTTGGGTGCCACCTCCCCATGCCTGTCCCCAGGGCTGTCACCTCTCGGGTGACTCCCCCGTACTGGGATTTCCTGGGAGCGATGGCACACCAGTGCCGGAGCCTCCCCACCGGCCTGGGGGACTGGTTTTATTCCCCGTTTGATATAAAATTGAACCTTCAAGGCATTAAATTTACTTTTCCAGTGGCGGAAAGGCGGTTGGTCTGCGAGGATTCTCGTCCCAGCTCACTTGGGAGCAAGGTGGGGCCAGAAGGAGGGGTGGGGGGTCGGCCACGGGTGGGTTTTGGGGAGCTCCGCAGTGATTTGGGGGGGCTGCTTTCTGCCCAATCGAGGGTGTGAGCCCGGGCGTCCCCGCAACGCTCCCGGGAAGGGGAAGGGGGGTGAAGAGGAGCAGAACACGCCGCCCAGGGCCTCTCCCACCGTGTGCTGCCCACGCGGGCCGGATCCGGTGGCGGGATGGGGGCACCGTGCCCGTTAGCGGCGCCGTGGCCCTGCCGAGGTCTTCCTCCGTTCCCGAGGCTGGCTGGGGCGTGGGGGGGCCGTGGGGAGGGGGATCCCCCACGGACCTGCCGGGAGGACGTAGCCGTCGATGGGGTCACGCCGGGGGGACACGCTCCAGCCCCCCTCCAGCGCTGGCCGGGGGGGTTGGATCCACAGGTGTGGGGGTGCCTCGGGTGGGACAACACCCCCCGCCAGCCCCCCACACCCACAGCGGGACCCCCGGGTGCCCCACGCCGGCTCCCGGTGCCCAGGACCCCGCACCAGGGCCGCACGGGGCCCCACGCCCCGGCCGCCCCCCCGCGACGGGACCCCCCGTGTGCCCCCCGCTCGCCACGTGCTTCCCCACTGCCCCCCAGACCACGCCCCCTTTCCCCCGGGCAACGCCCCCTTCCGCAGACCACGCCCTCCTCCCCCAGCCCCCGCCCCCTTCCCCAGCCCCCGCCCCCTTCCCCAGCCCCGCCTTCTTCCCCAGCCCCGCCCCGCGCCCTCCGCGCCGGGACTACGACTCTCATCATGCCGCGGGGCCGGAAGGGGCGTGGCCTCCGCCGGCCGCTTCCGGGCTGGCGGTGAGGAGGGAGTGAGGGAGCGGTAAGATGGCGGCGGCGGCGGTGCTGGAGTTCCAGCGCGCGCAGTCCCTGCTCTCCACCGACCGCGAGGCCTCCATCGGCATCCTCCACTCCATAGGTGAGGCGCCGCCGACCGCCCCCGCCCCGCCGACCGCCCCCGGCCGCCCGCCGCCGCCTCCCGCCCGCCACCGCCGCCGGCTGCTGACTCACCGTGCGAGCCGGACGGGAGCGAGGCCTGGGCCCGCTCCACCGGCCCCGGCCCGGCCCGCTCCACCGACGCGGGTCCTCCACCCGCACCGCGGGCCGGCGGGCCGGGGCCGAGCCGCTGCCCGCCGCCGGTGAGGGCCCGAGCGGCAGGGAGCTGCCGGGGTGAAGCGGGCGGCCGCGGCGGAGACCCGGTCGGGGAGCCTGTCAGCGGAGCCCCGCGGCTCGGGCCGGCTTCTCCTCCCCGTTCCCCCGGGTGCAGGCAGAGGCAGCGGCGTGTGAACTTGCCTGCCTTGAAGCCCGTGGAGCGGCGTGTGGAGGGGCTGTGGCGGGCAGCGGGGCGGGCAGGAGTCTGCCTGTACCGGCTGTTTGCTTCTGGGCTTTTTGGGTTGTGGTGTTACAGCGTCGGGGTGTTGCGCTGGTAGCGGCGGCCTGCAGCGTGCGGGAGGATGAGAAAACTCTGCTGGAAGTGGTATTTCCTCTTATAACACTAAAATACGCTCGCTGTTTAAATTACCTTCTCAGAGCTCCACAGAAAGTTTTGAGGAGTTTTGGTGTGCGCTGTGTCTGGAGTTTTAACTTCTGCTTATTTCAAAACAGATGCTGTTTGCAGCAGTTACCTTGCCGGGCCGTCCCGGATATTTAGCAGTGCCAGGGAGATGTTGGTGCTATAAAGTGGTTTGTAGGTATAATGTGGGCATCCCTCTTTATTTGGGGGTCAGGGTGTGCAAGGTAGGGAGAGGGGGTGCCTTCAGAACAGGTGTATAAAAGAATAATTCTTGATTCTCGTAACATACGGTGATTTCTGAAAAGGTGCTGTGACCTGCTGTCACCCCGCTGTGTCGGGCAAATAAGCGTTTCCTAGTGGGTTAAACCTTGACATTGGAATTGCTGTATGGTCTTTAAAATTTGCACGCTCCTCTCGGTGTTTCTCTGCTTAATTAGTAGTTGGTGTTCTCAGGCTTGTCAACACACCTACAACTTTCCGTCCGGTCAGGCTCAGTCAGGAGAAACAGCTCCTGTTGCCGGTTGGTGTAAGCTGGAGCAGTCCAGAGAGCGTTGCCGCGATACTTTTCTTCTTGAGAGCAAAGTTACTTTATTTTTGACGCTGCACGTATTAAATGATGGGGACTGAAAGCCACAGCCTGCGCGCAGGGGCAGCGTGGAGGATTTCAGTTCCCTCTGTAGAGCTGGGCAGCGGATTTTGGCTTTGTTTGTGTAGAAGCTGGACGAACTCACCTGCGCAGGGGATGGTGGAGATGAATGTTTACGGGGTGGCAGGGAAGAAAGTGTATTGTTTTGTGGATAACTCACATGAAGTCGATGTTGTGTAAACACAGGTTTGGTGCTGCTGTATGTCATTTGGCCCTTCTGTGTACTTCAGAGCCAGAGGTGCTCACGTTGGTACACGGAGCGACCGTTAGATTGTCGGAGTTCAGCGTGGGAAGGAGCGCTGACTCCTGCAGCAGTTGTGACACCTGATCTGCGGAGAGGGCAGACGTACCCGGCCCACCGAGCCCGATGTTGTTCTTGTGCTACGTTTTGACCACACAACTTAATACACAAAGCGGCAACATCAGAAATCCCAATACCAGAATATCCGACCCCGGAAATCCCATTAAATTTCTTTTATTTGGTTTTGTGGCTTCAGTGGGAGAAGGTCTGTTGGGTGGTGGTGTTTTTTAAATAAAATTTGAACAGCGGGACAAGCTTAATGAGGCTACTTCAAAACTTAAATTATAGTCAAGTTGGAGCATGCAGTTGTATCTATCAGCTGGATTAAAGCCTTCGTGAAGTGTAGTCGAAGTGCTCTTTACAAACGATGCATTTAAACTGTCCGCATAATCTGCTTTCCAGATCTCACAGGCCAGCCTGAATTCACTCTTGCCTGTTATAACAGTTACTTTTTTTGGTGCCTTTCCAGGAGCTGACTAGTAATGATTATCTTCTAACTGAAATAACATTAAAGGTAACTTTTCCACTCTTTTCCAGTGAAACGCGATGTCCAGGAAAATGATGAAGAAGCGGTGCAAGTCAAAGAGCAGAGCATTCTCGAACTGGGGTCGCTTTTGGCCAAGACTGGGCAGGCAGAAGGTGAGCCTGAAATAAGTAACTGAGGTATCGGGTAAGGTACACTCAGATGAATCTAGCCTCCTTATTTAATGGAATAGGAGTAAAAGCAGATTTTGGCAGGAAATGTTCTCTCAGAGACAGGACAGAAACTGAAAAAACTAGATAACATAAAATATTAATCTCTTGTTACTTGGCCCAGTATTTCAAAAGACTGCTGATGCATTGGACAGTTTAGTTTATGACCCTTTGACATGTGGCCATTTTAGTCCAAATGACTAAAGTTTTGTTAAGTTGTCGTGTTTGAGATGAGAAGTTTCTCTTGTTTTGTTTTTAATAATCTCAGAGCCTTGTTTCAAATTGGACAGTTTGTCCCGAAAAGTCCTTTCTCACCAGCAGCTTCTTTCTCAATTAATTGATTTATCTGCTGAAATGTTACATCAGAAGATCCTTGCCCAGCTCCTCACAAGAGCAAGACTTGACAGTCCTTCTGTTGTGAATGTGTGAAAGGACAGAAATGGAGTAAAGTTCTCTATTCAATGATTTTTTGAGTCGAATCTGTTCACGTCTCCTGTTTCCTGGAAAGCTCAAGGCAGTGTGTTTGTTATTTTGTACTCAGCAGTTTAGTTTTGTTTCTTTTGCTGAAGAATGCTTTCGCCTTTTCTGGAGCACCTTTCACCTCGAGCATTTTAGGAGCTGATACACCACGTCCGTACAAAGAGCGTTCTGTCCCTGGCAGACAGTTGGCCATGGTATAGCCCTGATGTTTTCTAACTGTGCGCAACAGTAATTCAGAATGTGAAGTGAAGCGTGTGTGCTTTTAACAGTCTGAAACTGGTTGGGGAAACCAGGCCAGAGAAGGTTTAATCAAACTGAAATTCGACTGGGACGCCAGACCTTACGTTAGAGTAGCTCATGGAAAGCAGTATGAGGTCTCAGGTAGCAGCTGATCAAGATCCCAGTTTTATATTTATTCTGAAACGCATGCTTGGTGTCCTACTGTCCGGTCTTTGTATTTGACTTGGCCATTTAACTGATCTACCCAGGTCTACGTGTGTTTGAGCATTCTGGACGCTGATCCCACTGCGATTTGCAATTGAACAGAGCTTGTGACAAAGTAGATGACTTGCACTTAGAGCAGGGCTGGAAACAAAGGTGCTATTCATCTCACCTAACTATAGGTGTCCAGGTCTGATTTCCTAGTGTGGACTGCATTTATAGTTAGTGGAGAAGAATAAACCCTTCCAGCCCACAATTCATCTCTTAGGGTGAATCTGGAGCAGGACAAATGAAGCCTGCTGTACAAGTGCCTGTTTCTCTAATTGAATATTAAAGGATCTCAAGTCAATTAACTCAGGTATAGGTGCCTGTGCTGTATGGGTGCCCTTTGCGCTCTGATATTTGCTTTTGTAGAGATAACTAAACGTGGCTTTGCTCCTGCACCAAGGAAGATGTGTGTGTTTGGGCTAAAAAGGGGGAAATCATCAGAAGAGTCTCTTCAGGTAAATGTATGGATGTGCTGCTGGTGTGCGTAAGCCTGAGAGAAGAGTTGTTAGGCGCACGATGGCCTCCTTACCGCTGCAGAACTTGGAGTAGTTTTGAGTTTAAGCCGAAGTCTTAGATGAGTATAAAGAATTTCAGTGTATTCTTAGAGCTAGCTAATAGAATTTTGTTTTTTTAAGGCGAAGGCTAAGTAATTGAAAATGACAATGTTAACTCATCAAAACCAGTTTTATGAAGGAGCACATATGAAATGTATTTGAAACGTGTTAAAGGGAACACTAAACTGCAGAGCAACTCTATTCTGAATAGAAGAAAATGAATTTGGCAACATTAAGAAGCCAGTTGTGTACGTGTAGATCGGCGTGAGATCACCAGGCTGTGCTTTCTGGAGATGTGTGCTGAAGCTGGGGGATGAGGAAAGGGGATACCACAGCTTAGAGATGTGCTAGTCCTGCGGGAAAAGACACTGTCACCTTCCCTTTGGGCCTGCTTTCCAGGCTGAAGTAGACTAGTAGGAGTGACAAGCGGTCAGGATCAGCAGCATCTTCACCAGGTACAACTTCACAGAGGTGCTAGCACCAGGCAGACACTGATCTTCGTATCCAAGGGGACTGAATCCAGCGCTGCTTCACCTAACGAGGAAATCACTGAGACTGTGCGGTTTCTGGCCCGAATGAAATGGATCTCATCATTGTAGCTTTTGCTGCACGTGTTTTAGTTTTAACTAATGGAATTTCTTTGACAGGTTCTAGGTGTTGCAGTGACTTGTTGGCTACTTTCAAGCGATACCTTCCCAGAGATGAAAGGGTCTGTGAGGGGCAGCCTACGGAAGAAATCGGCTGCAGTTTGGTGGGATTTGAAAGTTATAACTGCTGTACTGCTGACTGGTTGAGAGTGTAAAATGAATCTGTAGTTTTTAGAGGACTAACCTCTCGTGAACTACGGCCTTTGTTTAAAAAAATAACAATAATACAAATGACCCTCTTTATCTGCTTGGTAGAGATTAAGGATTGAACTGGTAGATTAATTCCTTTTTTTTTAGGACAGTTCTAGATTTTTATAGCATTGCTTAAAACTGTAGGATTGGAATAACTCGGATCAGGTATTCAGATACATGGCGTGTTAGCTTGTGGAAGCACTTTCTCTGAGGATGAGCAGCAGACTTCATTTTCCAGAGCTGCTGCTCATCAGAGCTGTCAATCACACCATTACCAAGCATTGCATTTACTTAAAAAAAAATCCTAAAAATAGTTGACAGTTACATTGGTAAGAAAGAGAAATTTCTGTGGGAACTTTGAGCTTCCATGTCTAAATGTGTAGCTTGCAAAATGTACGGATATTCTAGCTGTTGACTTTGAATCTGCTTTCTAGTGAATTCTCGGGCAGCTGTTGAGCAAGTCAATGGAAGGATAAGTACTGCAGTATTTTTCATGTGATTTTTTCCTTTCTTTTCTTCTAAAGTTCCTTTCCCATGTGGAAGAGTGTGTTGCGCACTAAAAACATGGTTCAGCTGCTCCTGAGAAGCAGCGATGCACAGTATGAAGTACCTTAGGTACATAAGAGTTGATGGATCTCAGAGAAGGTCTCGCTGCCTTGATAAGACAGGCTGAAAGACTGGCAAATTCTTAGTTACAGAGCTCAAAGCGAAGGATGCAGTGCTGTGACCTGACGAGAAGCAGACTCGTTCCCTGTGTTGAATGCGGTCTTTTCAAGCGCTTGTGTTGGTTGCATCAGGGAAGAGCACAAGAACCAGCTTCTGGGCAACCCCAGCTTTAGTGCTGCTTCTCTTCCGAGCCCAACGAGGTGATCTGGAGCCCACCTTTCTCAGCTCGCACCGAGCGGAGGGATGCCTGCGAGTAGCTCTGCGCAAAACTGATGTGTTGGAGGCAGTTCTCTGCTGCTGTCGTGGTAGTTCGTTTACTGTGTGTGAAACCAAAGTGTTTGATTCAAATGATTGGGATTTGCATCCGTGAGTGGTATTGCAGACTGAGTGGACCTCAGAACGAAGGTGGTGTGGGTAAAGTCATCGTCTGCCACGGGGCAGTAGGTAACAGTTCCTTGTTGAAGAAAAGCTGAGCGCTGATTGAAACTGTCAGTCAGCAGGGCTCAATCTTAAATATTAAAGTAGCTGTACTTCAATTCTGGAAAAACCTGCCCATTTATTTACTTTCTCAGACAGAAAGTAAAACTTTTATGAAATCTTAGGCATGGCAGTCATAGCGTTGTTTTGTTCCCTGTACAAAGTCCGAGTGGTTCATTGTAGAAAGAGTCACGATTTGTTGCGCTGCTGTTTGGAAAGTAAGGCTTCTCTAAGGATTCAGGGCGCACTCGAGATAAGTTTCATTTGTTCTAAAACTGGGCTTTCGGGTGTATAAAAATGTCAGTACATCACATGAGCAATTGGATTGGAACACACCGAGTTCTGCGTCTTAACAGTGTAAGAAACGAGTTGTATCAGGCTTGATTAAACTTTTAAAATAAATAGGTTGAAAAAGTGAAAAATAGAAGGAATAATTTTTAGATATTAAGATCTTCTTATAACAATTCTTTTGCATTACTGGTAAATGAAATATGAAAGAAACCTTGTTTTCAACTGTTTTTATTGGAATCCTCCCAAACTGAAATTCTGCTGATGCTCCTCCGTATACTAATTGAAACAAAATTAGATCAGTCTCTTATTTTAGTTTTGATTTTGGTACCAGTTTGGTATAGAGTATATTGAAGATCGCTGAAATACTCATTACAGGTTTTGTTTCTGGTTTTTTTTTTTTTTTTTTTGCTGTCAAATCTTGTAAACATGGTAGTGCAAGATTTAGCTGATGTTTGGGTGAAACTTAAAATTCTGGGGCAAATAAGCTGTGATTTCAGTGTACGACCCCCACTGCTTTATGAGTCAGCGCTGAACCCTGCGCTGGCGCGGTGCTGGTCTGCTGGAAGTGTCGTCTTCCCCCGACTGTAAACAGACATCACTGCAACCTGGTCCGACGGCAGGAGACTTTTAACTTGTGCCGTGCCATCCCAACACGTAACTCCCTTCTGCTTCCGTGAATGCCGAGTCCCGAAACTGCTGTGACATTGACTGCCGCGTTCCTGCGCTCTGTAGGAATGACGTTTTTAGCGTGTTTCTTCATAAAGGCAGACTTTTCCTTGGTGAGCTTGAGACTAGCTGTATAACTCTAAACTAGTAAGGAGACTAGTAGAAACAGAAATGTAGTTAAGTAATGTGAGATCTAATTAGGTAATGCGGGTAGTTAAGTGTTAAGAAATGTCATTTTTTCAGCAGTGGAGCGCGGGGTGTATCTGACTTTCTAGGGCTGGCTAGGTATGGCAGATTAGAACGTCAAACTGTGAGTTAATAAAAACATACTTAAACTATAAACTCTATTGCCCATTTTATAGAAAAATCTCAAAGCATTTAGCAGATGCTTACATTTTTAAAACGTGCCTGAGGCAAGTGTAGTTACAAATGGTGTTATAATTGGGCAAACTGAAGTAACGGGAAACGTATGCTGTGCGGGTGAGACTGGGGCCCAACAGTCACCTTTGCCAGTCCCCGTGTTTACTGCAAGGCATTCCTTCAGGTGACGTTTATCGCTCTTTTCCTGTAAATGATGTTGAGAGACTGCTTATAAAATGTTTGCTGTAATAAATACTGCTGTGTGTAGACGTGTCGGGTACTCCAGCTGCCGCGTAACTTTTGGCTGTGCGGTTGTATTTCATGATTTGGTTTTTCTTGTGTACAGAGCTGGGAGGACTTCTGAAGTATGTTCGACCCTTCTTGAACTCCATCAGCAAAGCAAAGGCAGCCCGCTTAGTCCGATCTCTGCTCGATCTGTTCCTTGATATGGAGGCAGCAACAGGACAGGAGGTGAGATTTACATTTCAGCACTAGTGCATTCCTCAAAAGCCTGTAACGCCATTATCTGACCTAGTTTGCTTCACACTGAAGAATTATTCATGTCAGGAAACATTAATTTAATGCATTTGGATATATTCTATTAATAAAACATTAGATAATTTAATTCACTCATAACCATGCTTTGCTGCAAGCCTCATCCTGCTGCAGGTTAGGAGTAACTCTCACCCTGGCCATTTTTCTTAGATTTGTCTTGCGTGCTGTTAGACGTACAGCGTTAGTAGTATTTTGTAGTGCCATTAGCGTTCGGGGTGCGGGAGGTGAAAGCTGCTGCACCTGCTCCGGGCAGTGGAGGAAAGGTGGGGGCAGCGTGTGGTGGCACAGAGCTAGAGGAGGGAGCGTTCAAGGTCTGTTCAGGAGTTGGTGGGATCAGATGGTGAGTATTACGTAGCGTCTTTCAACTGGAAACGTGAAGGTGCATTGCGTGGAGACACAGTGCAGTGGGCATCTTACTCTACAGAGGGTTTCTGAGGTGTAAAAGTTACTCCTGAAGTGGGAGCAGAAAAAGTTTTGTAGCTACCAAGCGTAAACTACTTCCAATGGATGAAATTCTCCGCTAGAAAACCCATTCGGTCTAAGGTAGTCCCCAGTTAGGATTTACTCCATTCTTATTAGCTCCCTAGAATACAGTTGGTTTTGTTCTTTTTTTTTTTTCCTTTTTTTTTTTCCATCCACATGACTTGTTGGTTATTTGGGAGAAGGGCAGGAGCAACTTTGTAAATGTAAATGATGAGGAGCCACTTACGCACGGCGCTGACCTGCAGTAGTACAGGTTGTACCGGCACACCAAAGCAGTTAGATGGAAAGGGGAGGAAGGGAGGGTCTGAGCAACAGGTTAAGGACAAAGCCCACGTAACGCTACACACAGCGACTGGCAAATGACAGCCTAGAAGAGGTTCTGCCGTGTTGAGAGGCAGGTGGCATTCTCGTTAGCCAAATCAGCGCGGAAGTATCATCCTGTAGTTAAGGTAATCCAGCAAATGTTCTTCGTTTGCTGTTCGGTTCTTGTGGCTTGCATGTCATGTTACTGTACACGGTGAGAGACAGAATCTTTTGCCCCTCTTCTTTAACAGAAGAGATTAAGGGATTTGCAGGTGAGAAGGGAACCCCTTAAGGGGTCAGGGGAAAATGAGTGGCTTCAGACTCTTTCTAAAGGTAACTTGATATAAATGACAATATTTGGATGCAATCCCAAAAGCTGGCATTTTATGGCAGGGGAAGGACTTGGAGCAACAGCGATGGAAATATGGGCCAGTTAGTCCAAACATTAACTTTCAAGCATATTCAGAAGCCAAACCCAAAACCTAACCTGTGAGGTTCTTGATGCAGTAATGCCGAATACTTTCAGAGCCTCAGAAATGTTCAGAGGGTCATTTGTTTCCTTGGTGTAAGGTATATTAAGAAGACTCCCAGGAGTTCAGTAAAGCAATGAAATTAGAGATTTCTCCAGCTCCTAATGCTCCAGCTATCGCTGTGCAATAAATTGCAACTTCATAATGGCTTTTCGTAAAACGTCCCCCTTTGATAAGCAGTGACGAGGAGCTGACGAGTCTTGCAGTGTAGTACAGCTACAGAGCTGCTCCAGAAAGAGCTGCCATCCAGAGATTTTGGGAAAAGGCATTCCTGAGCCTAGCACCTCAGGGTGACTTATTGTATATTATTGGTCAGTACTAAATCGACACCCTCTTCTAAATTGGGGTGGAACATGACTGCTTTATTCATCAAGGGAATCTCGGCAGTCTTAAAAATAAGAGAAGCCATTGGGTTCCTTTACTCTGCTTTGAAGTGATAGATAAAACATCCAGTGTCGCTTACCGACTGGCTCCTGGCGCCTGACTTGGTTGTAAATAGTGGAGCCCAGCACCTCTGTTGCTTTACACTGCTAAAGGACGCACGTGGTCTGACATATTTAGGCCCTAAAACACGTGCACTTCGTTTTCCTTTTTTTCTAGAGCAATTGAAAATACAGTTCTCTCTATGGCTAAATGAAATGGTGCAAAACACGCTGGAAGGGACCTCAAAGTCTTTTAGTTCATCCCTCGCCCGAAGGCAGAATCAGTTCTCGTGTACCCAGATGTTTTTATTTCAAACAAAAACACAGCTGTTTAAGAAATGCTATTAGGATTTCAGCAGGAATTTTTACTGGTGAAACTTTGGAAGCCAACTCTTTATTTTCATATTCCAGTGTGGGAGGATTGTCCCTGGTGGTCAGAAAAAGTTATTGGAAGCCAAATGCATTAGAAAAGGAGTCGAAAAAGGTGGTCTGTTGGGGTTTTTTTCTGATGGCTAAAGCTTAAACTAAACCTTAGTTTGCCTTCTGAACTTTACTTTCTCCTGCTCTATGTGTTATAAGTAGTATAATACTGTGAATGTTGTTAGAAAGTGCAGGAAGTTAATCTAGCAAATAGAATATGAAAATATGTAGCACAAACCGTAGCTGTTCTATATCATTTCGTGCAACATTTCCGTGAGTTTTAAACTCTGGTGTCAACATGATGCAGCCTGAGGCTAAAGCGTATCGTGTGTGGTTACCAGTGAGTCCTTGTTGAAGAGAAGTCGCTTAACCTTCCGCTGTTGAGCTGCAGTTCTCATCAGTGGTGAACTACGCTTTACCCTGCTAATATTAAAGGTGCTCAGAGACATTTGGGGTAGGCACTAATGATGAAGGCTAATCTCCAGGCTCATTTAAAGTAAAGCTAATTTGATGGTTAGCAATGCTGCTGTTCAGACAGGAATGACTTACTTTCCTAAACTACATTGTGGAGATTCAGGCTTTGTTGTGTTTTTGTTGCTTTGTAGGAAATGATTGAACCATACTGCTGTTTTAAAGAGGGGCAGCAGAAGGCTTTACCAATTTCTTTCTGCTCCCTTTAAGGTTGACCTGTGTTTAGAGTGTATTGAATGGGCCAAATCAGAGAAGAGGACTTTCCTACGCCAGGCTCTGGAGGTATGTTACATTGCGGATCCCAAACCTGTGATAGCATCTTCCCTTTATCAGATTTAATACCTGTAAAAGTAGAGAACTTGCAGTGTGTTGTCCAGATCTTTGTCCACGTGTAACAGACGGGCGATAACAATTACACTAAAGTTTGTGACTCTCCTTGAAGGCAAGATTTTACCCGGTGTGTTTAGATCTAGCCGGTCTTCCAAATGGTAGATCTTGCAGAATTGGACCGTATGATGTAGGAAATGCAAACTAATTTAGTGAAGTCTGTGCCGATAAGAATATAAAGTTTTATTTTACAAAATAAATCTGTACTACCTGTCTCTGGCTTTCCTCACAGCAGTTCCTTTTCTGTTCTCCAGGCGAGGCTGGTCTCTTTGTACTTCGATACCAAGAGGTACCAAGAAGCACTGCAGCTAGGTAAGCCTCCCACTAGGTGGTGGTAGCAGTTCTTTGCTTGGAAATTAGTCTTGAGGTTGACAAGGGAAATGATCAACTACGTCATGTTCTTTGATGAGTTTTGTAGGACTTAGGCGTTAATTGCTCGGTGCTGTACCAGATCTGCCATCTTTTACTATAGGTTGGTGATAAAAGCTTTAAGAGATCTCTTTGTTCTTGCCATTTGTTCATTTCAAATAATTTTGGAAGCAAAGACGAGCTGTATCCGGTTGAAGGCCATCAGGTTTGGCTCCTGCTGGAACATACCTAGTACACTGCTGTGGTCAGAGAGGCTGAAGGGAAAAACCAGCTTTCTTCATTTTGCTCAAATACGGCCTCAATAAAAGCAGTAGTAGTGCCAGGAAATGGCAAACCTCTAAGGATGTAATTAGACAAGCTCTTGTGAAGCAGTGTAAAGGTTTTAAGAATTTGCTTCTGCACCACCTGAGATATGGTAATTAACCATGTGAACTCCTCTACTCTGCTACAAAGCAGAGTAAAGCAGGTCATCTTACACGGCCCAGCTCCCTTCGGTGCTTTTCAAATGCTCATTTTGCAAATGACTGCAGTAACGTAAGATGAGGTTTAAGCTGGCTAAAGGGTATTTGTACAGCCCGCTCTGCCAGCTCCGCGCGTGGGTGTGAGCAGGGCTGGGGGCTGACTGCACTGACACGGGCAGCAGTGCTCACCCGGGCGGTGGTGATGCCTCACCAGGGACCCGAAACTCCTTAAAAGTGTGGTGGCAAGAGCATGTGTCATATACAAGTCACCCAGGTGACTCTGGACCTGATCAGAATGCCAAGTTACGTTAAGTGCTCTGATACGTGGAATTCAATATCAAGTTAGAATTAGTTTGCATATGATATGTAATGAACTCAGGTTTAAACTGATCAGAGTCCACACTCCAAAGCTATGC
Source organism: Calonectris borealis (assembly GCF_964195595.1). NCBI lineage: Eukaryota > Metazoa > Chordata > Aves > Procellariiformes > Procellariidae > Calonectris > Calonectris borealis. Next base: position 5,498,105 of record NC_134333.1, on the reverse strand, counting down.
TTAATTAAGTTAATTAATGATGGTGCTACAGCTTAGGGAGTTGTGAAGGCCTGTACTTATAAGACAGCCTCTCTGAAAGCTCTATCGAGATGTCAACGTGTGTGCTGGCATTTCTGTGTGGCTGGCCAAGACATGGTTATGTCCGTGGCCGTGGGGAGTAGGTGCAAGCAGAGAGTGTCTGCGGGATGTTTCTAGGGAGAGTTCGTTCTCTTCCGCCTAGTTATGCCGTTTCAGCTGTGGTTTTCAGCTTCTAAGCACAGCAAGTGAGGATGAGGTTCTCATCTCAGCTTGCCCTAGGTTAACTCTTTCGTTCGCAGTGGGGGGAAAGAAGGGGAAAAGTTTCCTTTAAGGCTGGCTCTTTCTGTCCTCACAAGGCTTTAATGTGACAGTTTATCTAGGCATTTCTTAGCTGTCCATTCCTACTTCCTAAATTTGATCTGTAGATATCTTGTGCTTAAAACGTTCCTTCCTCATCCCATATTCTTAGGAGTTGCTTGAAAATCCTCAGGTCTCACCCTAGGGGAGTGATGCAGGAACGGGCAGTACTTCAGGTTTGCTCAGAGCTCTGAATGTGAGTGGTAAATCACGCTGTCATCTGGGGAAGGGGTACCAGAGTGACCATCTGAACTGCACAACCCATCCTTGACTTTCTGCTGAGTGTCTGCTGCCCATGGTGAGGTGGCAGAGACACGCTGTCCACACACCCAAGTATTCTCGCTGCCCTCTTCCACCTCTAACACAGAACTGGTTCATTCTTCTCCAACTGTGGACTGACACTGACCTACTATTATTTCCTCTCCTTTGTTCCTTCTTGGCAGAACAGGTTGTGTAAGCCTAGCCTCCCTTCCTCAAAGCCAGTACTGCTGTGGGGGAAGAAGGGTGTCATCTGGAAAAGCTTGGTTTGTGAAGTCGTTGATAGCAGATGCAGAGCAGGTTACAAAGGTTCTTGTTCTTCCCCGCTGCTAGGCTCCCAGCTTCTTCGGGAATTGAAAAAGATGGACGACAAGGCGTTGCTGGTGGAAGTGCAGCTGTTAGAAAGTAAGACTTACCATGCCCTGAGCAATCTGCCAAAAGCAAGAGCAGCCTTAACCTCTGCACGGACTACAGCCAACGCAATCTACTGTCCACCTAAGCTGCAAGCAGCGTTAGACATGCAGTCAGGTAAAGCCCTTCAGGAGAAGGGGAAGGTCTAGGACTCATCATGATGCATCTGTTGACTGATATTTGTTCTTTCCTGAGTGAATCATAGAAAATGATGCTAGGTGGGACCTCCAGATACCTACCAGTCTGCCCAGCTGCCTCAAGGCAGGATCAGCTATAATTACATCATTCCTGACACATCTTTTTTCAGCTTGTTTTTGAAAACCTCCAGTGGTGGAGGGTCCGTAACCTCCCTAGGCACTGCAGCATTACACCATGTAATGCACATTGTACCATTGTTCCTGACCTAATTTGCAGGCACTTACCTGAAGTGCCCCCAACTTGTCTTTCTTAACGTCTCCCCTTAAGAGAGGGCCTGGATGTTCTTCTGCTAGAAAGAAAGGGTTCCCTTTACTGAAGTACCAGATAAAGCACTGAGCGACCAAATTGTTTTGTCCTCTTCCAGTCGCGTTCTGAATTAATTCTGATGCCTGCCTGTTTGTTCCTCTCAACAGGTATTATCCATGCAGCAGAAGAGAAGGACTGGAAAACAGCCTATTCATATTTTTACGAGGCGTTTGAGGGATATGATTCAATTGACAACCCAAAAGCCATCACTGCACTGAAATACATGTTGCTGTGCAAAATCATGCTGAACATGTACGTGACAAATGGTTCTGCGAAGAACACTTCCTACATTTAAATGGGAAAGGCTGTTCCTTTATAAGACTCTAAACTAACGAAAGAACTCAAGCAGACAAGCTTTGCTGTTTGTCTTTCTTTATGAGCTAATCGATGCTTCTGACACAATGTTATTTGAATTGTAGTAATTTGCTATCAATTGGGAATTTTTGAGGCACAGTTAGATTTAAGCTGACCGTGTTGTTGAATAAATGCTCTCTTCCCTTCCCTCCCCGCTCTAGCCCAGAAGATGTGCAAGCGTTAGTGAGTGGAAAGCTTGCTCTGCGGTATGCAGGAAGACAGGTATAGAAACTTAATCCTTTCTATCTTCCTATTGTCTCTGAGAATATTGTGTTATTCTTTTTGTCAAATACTTTGGTCTTTTCATACCAAAATACTCTTCACTTCTGAATGTCCTGAACGAGATCCAGAACTGATTAAGTTACCATAAGTAATTACCATAAGTCAATTGCCTTCAAAGGGAATACAGTGACTTTCACCACCTGAGAACCTGGCCTGCTTGCTTCATTTTCTCTGTTTTTCTCCTCCCTGCTTTCTTCATGAACTACTAAATGCCTAATGCCGTAAGGTATTCGTGTCTCAACCCTCGTCAACTGCTCGGCAGCCATGGATCTGATGTATTTAAATCCAAGTTATTCATTGTTTTTACTGGTGGTGTAGCAAGTCCTGAAAATCCATTCATAGCAGTGTAGCTGAGCAGCTTGAGACCTAGATGAGTAAGGTGGAAGCCAAGCAGCTGGGGAGTGTTAAATCAACTGTTTATTCTACCATGTTAACTTGCCAGTCTGTGAATGCCACCCCCGTATTAAATCCAGGGATGCTTATATAAAGTACAGGGCCAAAAGCCAAGCGTGCCAGGGTCTGAGCCAGGCTTACACACTGATGTCCTCGGCGGCTTTGGTCAGCCAGCTATTTATTTTGACGCAGCAGAGGATTGGGGAAGCTATTTAATAGAGGAAGTCAGTGAGCATATGTGCATAGAAAAGAGTCTGAAGTGGGCATATCCCTGTGTTATCCCTGCTGGATCATAAAGGGCAGCCCTGGTCCTGCTTCATCCCCTTCCCCTGAGTGACAACTGGGTTGGAGGCCCCTTTTCAGAGCAGGAGGGCAGCCTGCTGTGGAGGGAATCTCAGCTGTTCCCTGCGCTGTCCTCCTGAGACAGCGCTGATCACCAGTTCCTGCAGCAGCTGTGGAATCTGAGCTTAGGGAGCAGAGAGAAAGTGGGCAACCTTGGGGGACGGCTCGGTGGGAGAGATGGTAGCAGAAGTCTGAGCCTTGTGCGCCGTAGCCACTGGGCTGTCCTGCTTGTCTCGTGCGCTTGTGCCTCTCACCGCTTGGAAACTGTTCTTCTAGTGGTGTTACTATTCTGTTTGGTATAAATATGGTAGTTGGGTTGTGGCTGAGTCTCTTGCTTTGTTTCAGGGGTAGATAAGAAACATTTTCTGATGCTGTCCATGATAGGGTATCCGTAGGACTTCTGCCGCGCTTCTGTCGCTCGGCAGGGCAGTGTGGCATGCCGAAGGGCAGAAACACAGCTTAAGGGCTGAAAATGGCCACGTTCATTAAGCAAGTGCCAAAATGTGCACTTTCCTTAAAAATTGTATCAAACTTGCTCCCAACCTGCAACCTGATAGGAACTGCAGCTGCTGTTCTCAAACCTTGCAAAACTCGAGTTCTTTGTTTCCCTGAAGCTGATTTCATGCTGTGTCCTGCAGCTGTTCTGCGTGTTCTCCTTATTAGCAGCTGTTCTTACTCTGCCTGTGTGCAAGTAACACTGGCACGGCTTTGTAGCAAAAGGAACATTCCTGCTTTGCTGCTTAAGCACATTTTCAGTGCTTAATAGCATAATAGCACTGAGAGGAGAATCCAGAAAAATAACCTACTCTCGTTTTCTTTCTCTGCAGACAGAAGCACTAAAATGTGTGGCACAGGCCAGTAAGAACCGATCGCTGGCAGATTTTGAAAAGGTGAGTCAGGAGGCAGATTAAAAAATGGGGCCTGGCTCGACAAAACATTCAGAAATGCCAGTTTTGGAAAGTTGTAGGAGCTGCTACATCCCACAGCAGGAAACCATAGAAACATTCATAGAAAGCAACAGTGCATCAAGCAAATACCCCACAATAATCAACTGGTTTGGTTTTCGCAGCATGGGGAGTAATAGCTTGCTTGAAACTAGTTTTTCCCTTTTTTTTTTGGAGAGTGAACTCAGAAACAGTTTCCTGTACTTTTGGTGCTGTTCATTGGGATGTATATCTTCCTAAAACTTTTCCTGGCTTCAGCAAGAACACCACGGAGATAACGGAGAGGATTCCCACGTCAGGGAACAATCCTGTTGTGCTGTCTCCTGAGTGTAAACCAGAGATTCTGGCTTGCTAAGCTCCAGCAGTGTAAAGGTGAAAGACGCTTGCTGCACGGTGCTTGAAAGGCTGCTAGGCTGTCGTGACCTCCTGGCCTTTTAGCTAAGTTAGGAGTTTGGATTAACCACTGATGCTTTGCTGGGCAGGGAGGGAAGACTACTTCATACTCGCAGGGCCTTGAGGACAGGAGACCTGTTGCTATCCGAATTATTTGTTCCCACTGTGTCTTCCACAGGCTCTGACAGACTATAAGGTGGAGCTCAGGGACGACCCCATCATAAACACTCACTTGGCTAAGCTCTACGATAACTTATTGGAACAGAATCTGATCAGAGTCATCGAACCCTTCTCCCGAGTACAGGTAAATGTTTCCAGCAAGCACACCGACGTGCTGGTACCCCTGTCTCCTGCTGTCGGTGGCGAGGGACTTGTTCCCACACAGAGTACTTCTTACTCAGAGCTGCTCAGCACTTCCAGAGCTCAGGGTTCATCGTGTTCAGCTGAAAAATGATAAGGAAGGGGCTGAGGGGAACTTTGGAAAACCACATTCCAGAGTCATTGCCCTTTCCACCTGTTTCACTTACGCACGCTGAAAGGCGGACGTGCTTTTAACTCTGAAAGTAACAGTGTTTGGCTTTTAAGGGCTCTGACAGGGTGTGGGTAAAGCTGCAATAATCTTGGAGAAGAAATGTTATTTCATGTTTCAGAGCGAAATGGCTTTAGGTGTCTAGTCCATCTCCAGTTAAAATTGGATGTGAAATCTGAAGGACGTGAAGCTGCAAGGCAGAGAAAGCCATTGGAGATTTTTAGGCCGGAGCGTTTACAGGCCCTCGAGCTGTTCCTTGGAAGAGCCCCAGACCTCCGTGTTGCATGTCAAAAGTACAGCTAAGGATTTACTTAACTCTTGGTCTCTCTTATAGATTGAACACATATCCAGCCTCATCAAGCTCTCAAAGGTAAGAACATCACTAGAAATCAGTGGCACATCTGAAGAGGGCAAAGGAATTGAGGTCAAATGGCATTTGCCACTGGGAAATAAACGTGGGCTATTAAACCTGACAGTCAGCTCCCCAGCATTTACAGGCAAATATCACTTTTGGGAACTTAGCTTTAACACAGACAGTTTCCAGGAGTCGTCGGACAGGCTTCCTCTGCCCTAAGACTTTGCTCTAACTTCGCCTTCCTTCACATGGGTTTTACTCCCTGTGTTAGCACTTGCTTTTTATTGGAGACGGATTTTCCTCTGCTGTAGTAACAGCTCATGTCGTGACCAGCTCAGTCTTCCCCGTTGACCTGTGTTTAATCCTTGTGAGCGTGCCCAGAGGAATCTTTCTTCTCCTTATCCTAAGATACAGCTAATCACTTTGATTGAAGTTTCCTTAGGGATGCATATGTCACGTTGACTATTGCAATAACTGCTTTACAGATAATCCCAACCAGATTAAGTTTTAGGAAAATCCACTGTAGTCCCAGCCAATTGCATCCCGAAGTGCTTTTGTCCTGTATTGCCATTAAGGCTGGAGGTTTGGAAGTGTCGTGAGCCTCGGCCTTTACGGTCGTTGCATTATCTATCCTCCTTTTCTACCTGTGCAGTCTTTTCCTAGTCTAGCCCTTGGTGTTTAACACATACTTAATAGTTTGAGTAAAAGCTGGGCTGCAGCTGTGTGTCCTCTGTCCAAAGAGCAGAAGAGGAGCCGACTCCTGTGGGGCCTTGCCTGGCGCTGGGCAGGAGGTCAGCTCGGTACTGAGTGGCTTAAACGAAGCTTGGCCAACACTTGGCTAAATATTTGCTGAACCAAGCTGGAGTGCTCCAGATCCCCTAATGAGTAATGCCTGTATGAAATGAGGGATGCACCGTCTTCTGTGGAACAAGAGGGCAAGACGTCCTGGTACTCTCATCATTAAAAGCTACTGCTTAATTTCTGATGTCGTCTAAAGCGTGTGGTAGTATCAAAGCAGCGTGCAAGGAGAGATCTGTCCTGACGTCACGTTCAGTGATAAAATAGCTGCTTTTAAGCAGTGCTTATATCCCGCCAGGGCTGTTGAGTGTGGAGTAGTAAAATTCGCATTTCTTTATATAGTTCCGGGAGACTTTTAATTTTTCTGCTTCAATTTCAGGCTGAGGTAGAAAGGAAGCTCTCACAGATGATCTTGGACAAGAAATTTCATGGTGAGTCTCCGCATCCTTCAGTCTCGACTGCTTTGCTGCCCAAGGCCAGGTCGTAAGCGAGCTGTGGATAGACTCCGCTTTATCACTGCGCCTTCGAGCCTCGAGTGTCCTTCTTAGACCGCTCTGCTTCAGATGGCAGACGTGCAGGTTAACAGGCACTATGGGAAGAGTAGTGAGCGGCGGGTTTATTTGTTACCCTGTTGTCATGAAGGCTGTTCCTATTGCTCCTTCCATCTGCCCTCATTAAGCTCGAGGCTTAACTTCTCACAAATCGGAAACCGCATTTAAGCCTTTACTTGCTGCGGCTGCATCCAAGGACAGTTGCAAGCCCCACTGGTGGGCTATCTGGCAAAGATGCGCTCTTCTGCCTTGGAGTTTACTGGAGTATGTCGTCACCTTTCCCAGCTGATCAGTGTCAAGAGCGTTTTGTGTGTTGGTGGGGCGCACCCAGACAGCCCAATTGATTGGTTTGGGTTTCCCTGGGACCACGGGAAGCTGCTTCCCTAATAAGCCCTCAGGGAGACAGCTCTGTTCTTGTTTTCGTTGTCCCTAGTGGCGATTTGGTCTAGCTGAGCAAGATGAATGGCTGAACGAGACGTATCGGTTAGAGAATTGCTCAAAAATTACAGAACCCAGCTGCAGTGCCCATCTGGCACCTGGAAATAGTTTAATTATAAAATGGCTTTTTTTCTTGCCTTGCTCCAGCGTTGTGCTGAGCCATCCTGCTGGGCACAAGGGCCTCGAGGAGGAAGGTAGCGGTTAGGGAACGTGCAGGCATAAGCATCTCCTGGATGTCCTCTCAGGCCCCTCTCCAGGACGTGATTTTTTTCTGGGTAAGCTACTGCTAATGCAGTCCAGACAAAACTCAGTCAGCCAGTCCAGTACAACACGTGAGCCCCTTCCAAACCCAGCGCAGCTGACCGGCCCTTCGCTGGGTAGATCCCTAAATTCCTGCTGCCTGGAAGATGTGATCTGTCGAGCGTTACACTGGTAACCGCAGCTTTGTGTCCGCAGGCATCCTTGACCAAGGCGAGGGAGTCCTGATCATCTTCGACGAACCCCCCGTAGACAAAACCTATGAAGCTGCCCTCGAGACTATTCAGAATATGAGTAAAGTAGTGGATTCGCTCTACAACAAAGCCAAGAAGCTAACATAGGTGAGTGGAGGCAGGAGCCGGAGGTCGCGGCTGCCCCGGACCTATCGCTCCTCCCAGGCCAAGGTGCGGTTTGTGTCCTTGAGGCTTGTTTTCTCTCCTCTCGATTGACGTGGCTCTGTTTTCTTTTGCAGAGTTGAATTTGCTAGCTGTCATTTGGAGAGTGTGTGTGACAGGAGAGTGAAACCTTTGGGAAAATGTTAGGAGACTTTTTTTTTCTTTGTTCTACTTTTCACTCGGAAAGTTTTTAAACTTCCTCATCCGGTGCATCTTGTATTCCATACGATGCGTGTTCCAGTTTCCATGTAATCTTTACTGGCCGAACTTTGTATCTGGGGGGGGAATATTGTTTAAACAAAGAGGGTATTCTAAATAAAAGGAAAAAGGCTTACACTACCTAAACATGTGCTTTCCACTTCCTGAGGGATGGCAGAGAGTTAAGCAGGGACAAAGTTTTGTTACCGATAGGTGCCCAAAACAAGTTTGTTTCATCTCTCCCTCTGCTCTGAAATCTGAGACTTACTGACGGTGTATAAGCAGCCAAATTTATTCCATTTGTACTGAACCAAAAAAAACCCAAAATGTACAGACTGCTGGTTTATTTTTAAATCTTAAAGGCCTCGGATCCCCTCGAAAGCAGCTCAACAATGATTTTCCTGAAGGCTTTCGCACCCGAGGAACCTGCTTCAGAATTGTCATTGTGCTGCGCTAGCCCAGACCCACCCTGCGCAGCCAAAAACCTCGAGACGGCTGCAGCCGCTGTCTAGACCATTAGGCCAGTTTCTAATAAAGGGAACAGCGCAGGTTTCCCCTGGAGGCCTGTATTGCATGCTATTGTTTTAAAATAGACTAGATTTTAAATGTTTTATCCCTCCCCCCCCACCTGCATTGGTAGGAAGAACAGGTGAGCAGGCGTTCCCCGAGTCCTCGCCTCCCTGCGGGAGCCAAACCTCGTCCGGCGGGGAGGCGAGCCGCCGCCTCGGGCGCTGATCAGGCTGTGGTTATTTACCTCTGCTGCATTAGTGTTTCTTTTTGTTTGTTTTTTTTTTTTTTCCCCAACATCTGATGTGAGACAGCTTGGCCCTTCTGGAATAACCTAGTGCAGCGCTCGCTGGGGAGCTTCCTCGTTACTGTTCCCAAGTCATCTACGTGGGGGGTGGAGCACGGTGTATTCCAGCATGTTTCATTTATGGTGAGGTTACTAGCTAGGTTTTAATGCCATTTGGGCAGTGTAAGCTTCTGCATCTCTGTCCTGCTAATCTTTATTTTTCCTTTCCCCTCTGTCTCTCTCTCCCTCTCTCCCTCTCCACGTTTTTCTTACAAAATTTATATTTTGTAAAAGGATTCTGTTTTATCAGGAAATACTTTGCCTTCACACTGAATCTTAGACTGGCTGATTTTTCTGCTTTCTGTTCACATTTTAACCTCTCCGACATTTTATTTTATTTCTTTTTTTTTTTTAACTTTCCATCTCATCCAGTCAGTCGCTGTTTGGGTTTTTGGCACCATCAATATCAAATGTACAAACGGTTCTTGCTAACCAACACCAGGTATATCTGATGTTCAGATGAGTTCCAATAAAATAATTTTTTTTTCAAAAATCTGTCTCCTGTCTTCAGCTGCCGAGGCAGATAACGGGCACGTTCGGTGCGGTTTCTCTCTTCGCGTAGGGAAGGGTGGATTGCAACGCAAGCTGCGCGCCTGGCCGGAGCTCACGAAAGCATCGTCGGTGATGGTATTTCTGAGACACGGTATGTGGGGGACCATGTTTTAAGCAGCATCACTAGAGGTTTGTGGATTGTGACCTGTTCGTGGCACAGCAAGTTTGAGTTCTACCAAATGAAGTTGTATTATTATTATTACCATTATTGTTATTATTATGGTGAAAAATGAATTATATCTGACCTCTTGCACCTCTAGCCTTTCTTGAAAATTCTCTGATGCTGTATCGGAGAGTCTCACGCTGTGTACGGCAACACCGTCCATAGATTCCTCTTAAGGCTAGAGAGGGTTTTTAGGATGTAATTGAACTGATACGTCTTTAATTTTTGTGTCTGAAACTCGTGCATCTCGGACACCGCCTGGTCGAGGTGATGCAGGTCTCTTGGAAAGAAACCTGGCCTCGTAGGCAGAAAAACGTGAAGGACTTAACTCCTGCTTTTAGGCATGGCTTGGATTGCAGGGCAAGTGCATTTCTAGTTTTCTTAATAGGTTTTTTTGAACTATAAATGGCTTGTAAGATATTTCCCAAAAGCAGCTCTGGCCAGTTCACCGTAACAAGTGACATTTTCCCCGGGGATGCTTAGCTGTGAACACGATTTGCTGATTTAGGTTGCTAATCGTAGGTGAATGAGGGGAAATTCATCATGGAAGCGTGTCCTCATTGAGAGCGGTGTCCAGCTCCGTCTGTCAGCCCTCAAAGGGGACGGAATTGGCCCTGACGCAGCAGGTGACGACGGGGGGAGCAGACAAACCCCTGTGCCAGAGGCTGAGGGGACCCGACCAGGAGCGAGGGCGATGCAGCAGGTCCGCAGTGACGCCGGCTCGGAGGCGGCTGGGCTACCTTGCGCGGGGTCAAGGCGGTTTAATTGCACGTTAGTCATTCAAACCGCCTGCGGAAAGCCGGGATTTTCCGAGGCGTCTGAGCGCCTGCCTTCCACCTCCAAGTGTATTAAAATTAGGGCCAAAAAAGCTCAAATGGTAGGGCTTGTTGTTAAACCCTTTTGGCTTAAACTTCAAAAGGCTTAACTTAAAAAGCAGGCTTTCGCACAAAGGCGAGTTTCATGCTGCTTGGGTCCGTGTAATATTTTTAATGGACAAAGGGATTTCTCGGTAACGGCAGCGCCACTCGGGCTGGACTTGCACGGTCCCTTTCGGATCATTACGCAGAAAAGCCTCTAAAGCTGTTTGTAAAGAGGATATACGAAGAGGAGACCTTTTCACCTCCCTTAAAAAACCAGCTCCCACACTGGCTTTGACACGCTTTGAAGGACGCGCGGGTTTTCGGGTGCTTTGGGACGGGTCTGTCCCCGCAGCGTCGGTACCGTGGGTCGGTCCTGAGCTGCCTCGGGGAGCTGCCCTTCAGCCGGGGTGCGGGCACCTGGGGACAGGCGGGTTTTCAAGCCCTGCTCCGTGTTTCAAACTGCTGCGTCCCGCTGCTGAGCGTCGGCTTCACAGCGCGAGCCGCCCTCATCCAGCTCGGGGTGCTGAGAAAACTGCTGCGCTGACTTGGGAGGGGGAAGAAAGATGGATCGGGAAATCTCCCCTGGTTTTCACTGCACAGCTGCAGCCTGAACCTGCACGGCCGTGAGTACCGGGCCATGGCCCTGTTAGAAGCAGCAGCTTCAGCGGAGCTTTGACCCAAAGTGAGGTTTTTTCTTTACCTTCCATGTGCTTTAAACCCCACGGGCTCATCCCGGGGAGGTGCCTGCCAAAGCGCCAATGTGGCACTGCCTGGGGACAGCGGTTTGGGGACAGCGGTTTGGGGACAGCGGTTTGGGGACAGCGGTTTGGGGACAGCCTTCTCCAGTGTCCCCCTGCTTCCCGGGCAGTTCTTGGTCCCCAGGCGCTGGCAGTGTGCGGTTGTATCCAGATGAAAAGGGAGATTTTGGGGGGGTTTTGAAGACTTCCGTCTGTCGTGGGAAGGGGACAGGCAGCCGCACGCCTGTGGCAGTGGTGGCTTTCGTGGATGGAGGAGTATAAATGAGCTCGGTTTAAGTCATTAGCCAAACCCTGATTAGTGTAGTGTCAGGATGAGACCTCTCCCTGTTGTATCGCCAGCAGCATCACCCGGGGGAGGAGGTGACACCCGGGGGAGGAGGTGACACCCGGGCACCGCCCTGCTCGCCGCGGCCATGGCCGGGGCCCAGCAGCCGCTGCCACCGCCGCGCTCGGCCGGCTTCGGCAGGGCCCGTGCCGCGGCGGAGCAGCCGTTGAGTGTCGCTACAGGTTGTGCGAAGCGCGGCGGGGCTCCGGCGGCCCCGGCTGGGCGGGTGCTTCTCCGGCCGGAGCTGGAGCTGCTGCTCCCCGGCCCTGCGGGAAAGGCGGGGCGGAGGGGGCGAGCTGGGGGGTGGCGGTGGCTTTACCCGGGAGCGCGGCCCCCGTGGGGCCGTGGCGCCCGGCGGGCAGGCGGGGCCCGGCGGCGGTTTGCTTAAAACCCGTCCCAGCCTTTAAAATTCTGTACCGGCACCTCCGCACCCCGCTGCCTTCGGAGCGAGCGCTGCACCCGGCGCCTGGGCCGGGGTCGGATGAGACACCCGCGGGGGGAAGCCGGGGCCGGGGTGCCGGGCGGAGGAGGGGTTTAAGTTTTAATTTTGGGAGGTTTTTTATATTTTTCTTTGTTTTTTAAATCTTTTCCCCGTCGGGCTGCCCGGCCCCTGGCCGGGGGCTCGGTGCGTTTCACCCCGGGCCGCGCCCGGGCCGGCGGCACCGCGGGTGGCTCCTCCCGGCCGGCGCCTCCGCCCGGGGACCCCGACCGCGGGCAGCGCGTCCCGCCGGGGCCGCTTCCCGGGGCCGCACGTGGGGCGGGGCCGGCGGGGCGGGGCCAGCGGGGCGGCCGGGTGAGCGGGCGGGGCCTGGGCGGCTAAGGGCGGGGCCGCCGCCGTTCGGGGGAGCGCGGAGAGGCGTGGCCCGGGCGGCGGGGGGCGGGCCCTGGGCGGGTAGGGGCGGGGTGCAGGAGCTCAGGGCCGCGCGGGGGGGGCGTGGCCTGGGCGGTGGGGTGGGCGGTCCCGCCCCGTCCCGCCCCTTTCCCGCCGGCGCGGCGGGCGCACGTGGCGGCGCGGGGCGGGGCGGCGGGGGCGGCGGGCGCGCGCACTGCGCCGCCGGGAGCGCGCGCGGCGGCGGGGCGGGGCGAGGCGCGGCGCTGAGCGGCGGCGGCGGCGGAGCGGGCAGCGAGCGCGGGGCCGCGCCGGGGCCGGGGCCGGGGCGGGCGGCGGGGCCCGCCGGTCGGCCGGCGCCATGGGCACGGTGCTGTCGCTGTCGCCGAGCTACCGGAAGGCCCCGCTGTTCGAGGAGGGGGCGGCCACGGTGGGGCACTACACGGCGGTGCAGAACAGCAAGAACGCGAAGGAGAAGGGCCTGAAGCGGCACTCGCTGATCTCGGTGCTGCCCTGGAAGCGCATCGCCGCCGTCTCCGCCAAGAAGAAGAGCTCCAAGAAGGTGCAGCCCAACGGCGGCTACCAGAGCAACGTGACCCACCTCAACAACGAGAACCTGAAGAAGTCGCTCTCCTGCGCCAACCTCGCCACCTTCGCCCCCCCGCCGCCCCCCGCCGCCGCCGCCGCCGCCCTCGCCTCGGCGCAGAAGGCGCCGCCGGCCGCGCCCGCCGCCGCCGCCGCGACCCCGCGCCGGGTGGTGGTGCAGGCGTCCACCAGCGAGCTGCTGCGCTGCCTGGGCGAGTTCCTCTGCCGCCGCTGCTACCGGCTGAAGCACCTCTCGCCCACCGACCCCGTCCTCTGGCTGCGCTCCGTGGACCGCTCGCTGCTGCTGCAGGGCTGGCAGGACCAGGGCTTCATCACGCCGGCCAACGTGGTCTTCCTCTACATGCTCTGCCGGGATGTCATCTCGGCCGAGGTGGCCAGCGACCACGAACTGCAGGCAGTGCTGCTCACCTGCCTGTACCTCTCCTACTCCTACATGGGCAACGAGATCTCCTACCCGCTCAAGCCCTTCCTGGTGGAGAGCTGTAAGGAGGCCTTCTGGGACCGCTGCCTCTCCATCATCGACCTCATGAGCCCCAAGATGCTGCAGGTCAACGCCGACCCGCACTACTTCACCCAGGTCTTCGCCGACCTCAAGAAGGAAAGCGGCGCCGAGGAGAAGGGGCGGCTGCTCATCGGCCTCGACCGGTGAGCGCCCGCCCGGCCCCGCCGGGCCCCGGGGATGCTGCCGGTCCCGGCCCCGGCCCTGCCCGGACACGCTTGGCTCGCCCCGGCCCGGCTCGGAGCCGCTTCCCGGGGGCTTCTGCAGGCGGGGAGAGGCGGGAGCTGCTGCCGCTGCGGCCCTGGGGTGGGGGCGGGGGGGACGCGGGGGTCGTCGGCCGCCGGACCGGAGCGCAGACCCTCGGTTCCCCCCGGGCCGCTGCTTCCCATCCTGCGGGCCCGGGGATGCTGCGGCTCCGCCACCGGGATGATTTCAGCAAATCGGGGCGGGGGGGGGAGGGAGAGGGGGGGTACCCCCCAACCCACCCCCCCCGACCCCGCGGCGGGGGCAGCGGAGCGGAGCGGGGCTCCGCGGGTGGCGGCGGGGGCGGCCCCGGCTCCTGCGGCTGCAGCCCCGGGTGCGGGGCCGGTCACCGCATCGCCGAGACAAAGACCAGGTAGGGGGGAAAGAAGGAGAAAAAAAAAAAAAAAAAAAAAAACAACAAAAAACCAGGAAAAGAAAAAAAAAAAAAATTGCTCTAAAGGCTTCACCGGAGGCGGCTGAACGGGGCCGATCGCGACTTACCGGCGCCGGAGCAGCCGGTAACGGGACAGAGACGCGGGCCCGGCCCGGCCCCCCCCCCCCCGCCCCTTTATTTATTTTCTTTGAAGAGACTCGAATTTCCCGAGCGGGTCTGGGTTAAGGGAAATAACCGCTACTGTATCATGAGATCAATGTGAAATGTCTTGTTCCCATCGTGCACTGATCATGAGTATTGTGTAAAGGATCTACCTGAGTGTGCAAGGAAAGAATCCACATGCTGCTATATGAATACTTTTAGAACAAAAAAAAAAAGAAAAAAAAAAAAAAAAAAAGACAAACTACTAACCTACGGGGGAGGGGGGAGAAAAACCCTTCTTTATTCTTTCATTGTTGCTTTTACAGTGGTATTGCGCATGCAAACAGGAGCATTTTGTGTCTTCAAAAAAAAAAAAAAAAAGGAAAAAAAACCACGTAAAAAATAATAATCAAAAGAAAAACCTTAACGAGAGACGGCTGTAAAAACTACACCCATGCACAAAGACCCGACACCACCCGACACCGCAGTCTTGAGCTGGTATTCCCTTATCAGGCCTGGGGACTGATAAGTTTTTTTGGGGGTTTGTTTTTTTTTTATTTTTCCTCTGTGTGCACAGTTCTAGTTTAGTTCTGGTCCATCGGGCGTTAAACTTGCAACCGAGAGGGAGAAATAACGTGCCATTTATTTTTATTTTTTATTTTTCACTTGAAGCTCTTCATCGCTGTACATTGGACCCTGCTAACGATACATGTGTACGTACGTTTTTTTAGTGCAATCTCTTCTGTAGATCTTTGTTGACCAAATTGGTGGGTATTGTTACTTATTAATTTATATTTGTCTCATTTTGTATGTATGTGTATAGTGTGTTTGTAAGTATGTGTGGTTTATAACCTGACCGACTGTGTCATGGGGCTCAGTGTGCCTGTAATTTAATCCCCTCCCCTTATTTTTATTTATTTTTGTACTGTGCTGATTAAATAAAAATGCACTGACCATCCATTACACGGCAGCGGTTCGTGGCGGTGTCTTTTCTGCAACCCCACACCTCCGACGCCCCTTCGCCACGTTGGCAAATTGGATTTGCTTTGACGAACGAGGGGTTTAACGCGGCCGCGGGTTTAATCGCGTTATCGGCGCCGGGGTCACCCCTTGCTGGGGGCTGGCGGGGCCCTGCGAAGCGTCGTGGGGCGAGGAGGAGGCACGTGAGAGCGGAAAAATCGGGTTATCGGGACGCCAAAACTCCACTTTCCATCCGTCCATCATCTTTCCCGAGCCACCGCGCCGGTCAGAAACTGGCACCGCCATAGTGGGATGCAACTAATTGGTTTTTTTAAAATTTATTGCAGTGAATTATGTAAACAAAAACCCAGGTCCATTATAGGAGGTTGTTTTTTCTGCTCTTTTACACATTAAAACATTAGCGATTAAAAAAAAAAAAAAAAGGTTCATTGCATTATCGCCCCAGGCTGAAAATCGAAATTCAATTTAGAAATAGTTAATTTATGGGAAAAAACAGGAATATATATATTTTATATATTTATATATATATATATATAAAACCAGAGCAGGAACAGATAATATATTTCATCAAGACACATTTCATCACATACAATATTGCCATCTTGTAGTATCAGAAATTTCCTAAACCTGCGATTTATTGCCGTCCATCATGATTCGATACGACCATTTCGTTGGCGGGATAGTGTATAAAAGTGCTGATTAAATCTCCTGCCACTACCTTGCCTACGGGTTAGTGTTACGGGGGGGGGGACGTTTGGACTAGCGGATATAAAAAGCGAGAAGTGCAAATAGAAAGGCACAGCAACGACGAGGATTTTCCTTCTGGTGCTTCCCCGGCAGGACGCGAACAGGAGCCGGGGTGTCCGGCGGCTTCGGCGTCGGCACTGCTCCTCCTGAGGAGCCGAGGCTGGGATTAAATGAGGCGGTGGAGGGTCCTCGGTGGTCCCAAGCCGCCCGCCCGCGTGGGGCTTGGCAAGGCCAGGAGCTGTCGCGTGGGTGGGACGTCACCCCCCCGGCTCCGACGGCCCCAGCGCTGGCGGGTGACTCCCGTTTGCTCCTTCCCGAGGACTCGGGGCAGACCTGATGCGCAGAGCCCTCGGGCGCAGGAGCCGGCCGTGCATCCCGGAGCTGCTGAGCCGCTGGCCGGGATGCGGAGCTTGGGATGCTGGCGGGGGCTGGGCCGAGGCTGGGGACCACGTGAACGGGCGGGCTCCGGCGTGGGGCTTCCCCGGCAAAGGAAGGATTAAGCTTGTCCCACTAAAACACAGATCCAGAGCTGCTCTGGTACCCTTAACCTCGGGTCTCGGTGGCAGCGACCTGGCCCTATTCCCCGTGTCCATGGCTTTGGGAAGCCTTTCATTAACGGGTCGTTAGGCGAAGAGCCTCTTCCAGGCTTTCCCATTCCTAAAATGCTCAATTAAAGACGTGCTCCCTGTTCGCCGGCTGGGCTGGAGACAGGCGGTCCCCAAGGTGGGGGTCACCACGCAGATCCCCCCCCCACTCCCCGCGTCCAAGGGGCTGGAAATCCTGACCTGACCAGCAGTGCCAGGACTCAGTACCTGTAATCCCACCAACCCCGCAACGTCACACGTCCTGCGCTCAACAACCACAGCAGCAGCCCGATACACCGTGGAAATAAAAAGCTCGTTAGCGTGTACGGCCCTCCCGTAAACACCAAGCTCAAGGTGACGAGAGCCGGGGGGGACGCGGGGAAAGGTGATGCCACCAGACAAGCCAAGGTGATGCACAACATCCACCACCTGCAGCAGATGCACAACATCTCCCCGCAGAAGACCCAGGAAAATGCTCCGACGGGAACAGCCTGGATGTTTGCCGTCGGGTTTGTGCTGCTGCCCCTCGCCTGGCACGGACGGACGTGCCCGGGGTTGGTGTTAAATAGTGCAAAGCGACCTCAGCCCCCAAGCTCCACGTGTTTCTAGACTGACCCACCGGCCGCGGGTCCTTTTAGCCCTCCCTGAACCCCAGCGGCGGGACGAACATGAAGCCACGTGGATCATCTAAAAATTCAGCAAGGCCACTTGGTCCAAATGGGATATTTAGGTGATCAGAGAGGGTAATTAAGGCAAAAGCAATGCAGGATTTAAAAAAAAAAAAAAACCTCTGCACTGTGAATCCCACTCTCCTTTCTGGTGGCTCTGTCTCCAACCAAGGTGCCTTGACGGGTTAATGAACTCCAGGCAGGAAAGCAGCGAGTCTAGAGGTGCGTGTCCATGTACCATCCCAACTCCGTGCGTGCCGGCAGGGCTGGAAGAGTGCGGAGTGTCCCCCCGGCGTGGGAAGCCAGCCCTCCTTTCCAAACCTGGCTCCGGTTCCATCGGGATTTGGTCTTACAGGACCAGCCGGGTATCTTTGGTTCCTCCGCTGGAGGCTGCATAATATTGCAAAAATGACACACAAAAAAGAAACACGGAAGGGAATAGTGGAGAGGGTTTAAGAAATCAATGTGGGAAAGGGAGGAAAGGGTGTAAGTACCTATAAATGCTTTTTTTTTGGACTAATTCAGAAGCACTTTCCTGATATTCTGGCCTGTTTTGTAAGATGGATACAGGTCACCGGCTATTTTAAGCCTTCGTTGCATGTGGTAGTAAAACCCTCTCCTGAATTTGGGTTTGCTAAACCTCTAGCTTTAGAGATCTTTTTAGGCGCATGACCAAGTCACAGCTGAGCATCTCTAAATTAATCCCCTTGAAAAGTCCAAGGCACGGGGAGGGCGATCAAAGCCCCGGTCCGTCTTTCCTCCGCTCGCTCGCTCTCTCCTGGCTCGCTGCGCCAAGCGGAGGGGGCTGCTAATTCCCCGGCACGCAGAGGATGAAACCGGAACGATGCTTGGTGAAATCCGGTTGGGATTGGTTAATCTTGGTTTCCACGGAGACGGTGCATTTCCGCCCGTGCAGGCTGCACTGGACCGGGTTGGTGACGCTGACTTGCAGAGCGCGTTTCTCGCTGCAAAGGCAAAAGGGGAAAAAAGGGTCAGGGAGGAGGGATGGGATGCGCTTGGCACCGTCGCGCAGACCTCGGTGCAAGGCGGGGAGAGGTGGTTTCGGGTCAGGACACATCCTGCATCAAAACCCAGCAACGCTGCGCTAAGCCCAGCCTTAGCTCTAAGCCCAGCTTTTTGGGCTTGGTGGTGAAGGTCTCCCGCGCAGGGAGGCGTGCACCCAGGGACTTCGGCATCGGGATCAGCGCCCATGGGGGAATATCGCTTCCCGGGGAAAGCAAAGGCCAGGTTGCAAAAGACCCGGGGTCTGCGGCCAGCTCGGCCACCCGCTCGCCGAATGACCTCGTGAGCAATTGTCCCATCTCTATAATTAGAATAATGATGATGACATCTTTTGTTCTGAGCTCAGAGATTAAAAGTACAGCGTGAAATAGATAAAAGAATCACAGGCAGGGCTTTTTTTTTTTTAATTCCCTCTCCAGGCAGGTTCTGACCGACCGTGCAGGCGCCTGGGTTGGAGCGCCCGCAACGGAGGCAGCGGCTGGCTGGGGCGCGGGCGCTGGGACAAAACCGTCACTGCAAACCATTTCCCAGCTTTTTAACCCTTTAACCCAGCTTTGGTGCTAAAAATGATTCTCACGAGTGAAATCAGAAGTTTCTCCCACCCAAATTAGTTTTTCCTTGGCTGTTTGGGTCCCTGCCAGCGGGGGACATCAGGACAGCATGGCCAGATTGCTCCGGCCGAGACAGGGATGGCCGGCAAGGACGTCCCCCTTTGCTAAGGACCATAAAAGCCACTATTTTATATCACAAATAACTTTTCTTGTACCGTAAGCAGAGAAAAGCCCGGCTGCTCCCTTGGGCTGGGGTCGGAGAGGACGCACGAGCTCCAGCCACGAGCCCTTTGCACCAGCAAGGAGCGGGCGTCACGAAGCAGGAGAGCGAATCTGCAGGAGAAACGCCTGCGGCAGATCCGGCCCCCCCGAGCCAGCGCCAGCCTGGGGAAGCGGGAAGAGATATCCAGGGACTTGGCTTTTGGGAAATCCCTCCCGCACTTCAAATTCCTCAATTTCTAGAATTTCTTAGTATAATATTGAGTGGTTTCAAGCCTCAGTGGCATCAACCCCACTGCCTCCCTCCATGCTCTAAGTGCTCTTGCCTTGCTTTAACTGTTACAGTATTTTCACCGACACAGCGTAAGTCCTTCCTGCAGCACTGGCTTTGCTTTTACTTCGTTAAGGCTGTTCAAGGCACGTCACATCCCGTAAGCCGCATTTTTATGCTGCTTCCGAATAATCAAGATGTTCAGCGCTTCCATAAAAATGAAGGGCGCTGGGTTGGAGGGGTAGCGGCAGGGCAGCAGCACACAAAGCCCTCACGTTGGCCCAGGTATTTAATACTTATTTACTCTTGCCTCAGTGAGTTGAGGCTAAAATCCCTGCTTAGTTTGCTATTTTTACCGTGTCTTAGCAGAACGAGCCGCGTACGCAGAGGAGCCTCTCAGAGATTCCTGCTATCATGTGCTTGGAGAGCAGGTTTAGCACCAAGTGTCTCTAACAAGGATAAGTGCTAACGACTTTCCTTCTCTGCCACAGCCCTCATCAAATTATAGGTAAGAAGACAGAGGGTCTGTCGCTGTCGATAGTTTTTGCACAGCGATAAGCAGCCCAAACCAGGGCAGAGGAATGTCGTTAACCTGAATTTCGACCACAAGCAGGACCCACGCCTGGAAATCAGAAGCTCCTTGATGTATTTTGAACCCTGTGGCTGTGGGACCTTCAGCAAGAAGCTAAATCTCTCCTAGGTCCCAGCTCCTGCTGGAATGAGAAGAATCAACTAAACATACGGCTACGTGAAGCTAACGTTGTCCTGGGACAGTGGGCTCTGGAGAAGATGCTCTGATCTTCGCTCCATGTAACGCTGCCATTAAATAAGGGCTCCACGTCCCCCACAATGTTTGCCAGATCCCACCATGACAGTACTCATTCACTCTTGATCATATGTTGCTTTTCTTCATGTGAGAAGAGGTTTCAGCTTCAAAACCTTTTGCTGGGGGAGCAGGACAGCTCTTGAACGGCATCCAAAGAGCACTCCACAGAGGGATTTGCAAGCCCACATAGGGATTACAAACCCTGTCCTTGGTCTTCCTCGCTGGGCAATGCGACGCTGAACCCTGCCACCAGCTCCACAAGCAGCTCGATGCGCTGGGACCTTCAGCCTCTTGGATGCTTCTCCTGTGCTTGGTCAATCACCGAGAAGGAAGAGGTTAGAGGAAACGTCACTTTGGTTTCCAGCCCATCAGCATCACACGTGTTGGTGCAGCGGCAAAAAGGGGAGATGACAGCTGCTGGCTGCCCTGGAGTAAGATGGTTTATTTATTCACCGAACAGAGAAAACAGCTGCCTGCATCAGCCAATAAACCGGACTAAAAGTCCTTCCAAATCTCACCGCTACAACGAGATTTTACCAAGTAGCACAGCTGGGGAGATGCTGCCCCAAGTTCCTGCAGAATTTAGATCCCAAAGGAAGAGTCTGAGATGGAGATGGGCCAGCGTAATCCTGGAAGTCCAACAAAGTCTTTCATAGACAAGGGCAACACGCAGTGAAAATAAATACCCTTTGGGGATCGTTGCTGCTCCGCAAGACCCCGAGCAAGACCCCGATGGCAGCAAAGGCAGAGACAAGTCCCATTTCCACCCAAACTTGGGCTAAAAACTGAGTTTTCACTGCGTAATCCTGTCCCACCATGGTACTTTGCTCTTCCACCTCTCCACCTCGATAAGATGATTCAGCCAGGAAAAGGTTGTTAAGGTGAAATGAAGGTGGAAGACAGTTTGCACTATTAAATTTCAAGCTTGGAACCACACATCTCTTCACCATCCGTGCTTTGATTCCTTAATTCAACAGTTGTTAGTATTTAAGGAACATTTATGAATTTACTAATTACTTACGAATAATCTTCCAGCCTTCTGACAATTTAAAGGACCAACTGGGTTTCGCATTAGAGGTGGAAGATCTTGTCAATTAAAGACTTAAGGGCAGAACTGAATGTATTTATGACTATTCTGCGGCCGAAGACAGCCACAGCGCGGAGAGCGAAGTGACGTGCCCCAAGGTCACAGAAAACAGTGTCAGAACGAAGAGCTAAACCCAAATTCTCCAACTTTCAAGATCTGTCTTTTAACTGCAGATGAGCAACCCGCCACGGCAGTCCAAATGCCGGTCTCTTCTTTCATCCTGTAGATCTACTTGATTCAAGGATCCCGCGTTGGTTCAGACCCGGTTTCTTAACAACAGCAACGTCCAAGCTCCCCCGCTCCGTTCAACAGGCAACGACCGCCTGCACATTACGTCCTCAAAAGACAGTTGGAAATTTTTTGCCGCCTGGAGAAGACCCTTGCCCTCATCCTTTTGCTTTCACCCCCCTCCTACTTACTGCATCCCAGCACCCCGTGGAGCCGCCGTGTCCGCCGACAGCGGGATGGCCGGGAGCCGCCGGAGCTGTCGCTAGACCGACCCTTACTGCAGGCTGCGTAGGAGAATTTGTTCCAGACGTCAGCCTCTATTTTAGTAAGTCCTTAACAGGCTTCCGAGACTCTTCTGCCGTCTCTCTTGTACAGACACAGGTTTAGGAGACCATCTACAGGACGTCAGAGCTCGTGTGGGTACCAAGCACAGCTCTGCCCGAGACCAGCCCCGGCTGATGGCAGGTTTGGCTCTTCACCAAGTCCCGACGTAACCTCCACACCGACGGAAGTCAAGTCAATTGGGACAAAATGATGGATGCTGCTACCGGGCATCTTCTGGGCAATAAAATGACTTATTTTTAACAGTGATTCCATTAGAAGAGGCAGCGAGATGCGAGCGCTGGCTGAGATCCTGCCAGCCCCCAGCATCCAGGCATGAAACTGCCTGGAAATGCGTAAAGGAAATAAAGGGAGGTTTTGTGGGAAGTCAGGATCAACCCCAGCACTGCTAGGGAACCCCATGATAATTTCTATATATAACAAACCCCATGATAATTTCTATATATAACAAACCCCATGATAATTTCTGTATATAACAAACCCCATGATAATTTCTATATATAACAAACCCCATGATAATTTCTGTATATAATAAACACCAAGATGTTGGTGTTTTCTGAAAACACAGGTCTTTTTCTATAACTGCAAATAATATTTCTGGGTGGAAACAGCCTCTCTCGGCATTGGCATCCTGGCCTGTATCAGAAGTCGTGTGGCCAGCAGGAGCAGGGAGGTGATCGTGCCCCTGTACTCGGCACTGGTGAGGCCGCACCTCGAATCCTGTGTTCAGTTCTGGGCCCCTCACTACAAGAAGGACATGGAGGTGCTGGAGCGTGTCCAGAGGAGGGCAACGAAGCTGGTGAAGGGCCTGGAGCACAAGTCTGATGGGGAGCGGCTGAGGGAACTGGGGGTGCTCAGCCTGGAGAGGAGGAGGCTGAGGGGAGACCTCATCGCGCTCTACAACTACCTGACAGGAGGTTGTAGCGAGGTGGGGGTCGGTCTCTTCTCCCAAGTAACAGCGATAGGACGAGAGGAAATGGCCTCAAGTTGCGCCAGGGGAGGTTTAGATTGGACATTAGGAGAAATTTCTTTACTGAAAGAGTGGTCAGGCCTTGGACCAGGCTGCCCAGGGAAGTGGTGGAGTCACCATCCCTGGAGGTATTTAAAAGACGTGTAGATGAGGCGCTTAGGGACATGGTGTAGTGGGCATGGGGGTGTTGGGTTGACGGTTGGACTCGATGATCTTGGAGGTCTTTTCCAACCTTAATGATTCTATGATTCTATGATTCTATGACACCCTTGGTGGTACAAGCCACCACTGATCTCAGCTGGTTGTGTGAGCAGGGACTTCTCTTTGCTTTTTGGATTTCATGGCTCAGTGAAGTCTGCAGGACCGGGTGACTTCTCTTCCTTCATCTGCTCCAAACCATTATAGCAGGCAAACTGCCTTTATCAGCTCACTTCGCTCATCTCACAACTCGCGCTCGTTAGAGGAGTTAATGGCAAACAGTCGAGGCGACGGGTGTGAGCGTGCGTGTGCGCGAGCATCGCACGAACAGCGCCTGTGCGTACGGGAGAAGCCCATCACGGAGCGAGAGCGTCATCAGAAATCCAGCGCGAGCTGATCAGACACCCGGGTGAACGCTGGCAAAAGGGAAACCAGCAGAGAGGAGATGACTCCAAGTGGAAGCAGACTGCTGGCCCATGAAATATTAGAGTTTTGACTGAGCATTTAATCTAGGACCTCAGGGAAAACACAAGCCAAGTAGCGCATAAACGGCCGCAGACATCTGTCAGCGCTGTTGAGAGGACGAAAGCATCTACGTCGCCAGTAAGCGGTGGGAAGCGGAACGGTGAAGGGGAAGAGCGGAGAAAGATCAGAGGGAGTTTCTGCAGAGACAGCGGTGGAAGACTAGAAAGTTAAATAAATGTATTGTTAAATAAACGTTAAACATACGAGATGCTTAAGAGCAAACGCAGATGATCTGGACTGCCTTGCAAGGAGCTGTAATAGGCGTGAAAATACAGAAAAGCACTCGTTGATGAGATGTTCTTCATCTGTAGCTGTGAGGTCCATCGGGAAGCAGAGAGCCGGGAACACGCCGTGCCCAGGGACAGCGGTACCCGACCGCGGTCTGGGGTGCCCCGGAGATGCAGCCCCATCTCTGGCAGGGCGGGGAAGACGGCAGGAATGGGCAGATTCTCCAGGGTCTTTAAATGAGGCGCTGCCTGCCTACGGACAGGGCTAACGCAATCACGGAGCAGGAAATAAGTTCTTTTTAGAAAGCGAAATTTGGGTAGAAGATGGCAAAGCCGTGTACAGTAAGCGCCAAACAAACCAGAGGGATTTCAATGAGGCTAAGTATGCAACGCAGCGCAAAACGAGGGCTCAGCAGTCATAAACCAAACGGGATGTATTCCGAAGGGGATTTTTTTTAAATAATCAAATCTTTCTAGAGTTTAGATCAAGGCCTCTTTCTGGAAAGGCAGACATCACTGTGGACTACTTGGTTAAGGCTTCAAGAGAGCACGCAGCTGCAAACAAGATGTTAGGAAGCCTTAGGAGGAGGATGGAGAATACTGAAAAAATTGTAACACCTTATGTAAGTCAGTGCTGCAGTCTCATCTGGATACCGGCTGCAGCCTTTGAGGGGTTCACCGACGAAAAAAAAAAAAAAATAAAAAGGCTCACAGATGAAGGGAGGCTGTAAAAAAGAAACCAAAAAAGCAGCGGCTATATTCTGCATGTAGAAAATACGTAAGAAGCGGAGCGAGAAACTAGAGAGATTTAAAAAAAGGCAGCTTTCAAGGCTCAGCTTCCTAACAACAGCCAAAGAGACAAACAGCAATACTGAGAATTTCAAGGTGGGTTAAAATCGCTTTCCCGGCAATGTGTAATCTCGCTGCTGTGGATCACTCCAGGCTGTGGCGCTCACTGCTACTGGGTGGCACAGAGGTGAGAAAAACCGAGCAGGGTCTACAATGACATTGGATATAACATAGGTAATAAACATTTACATATCGGAGTTACAACAGGTGTCATTTTTGGACAAGATAAGTGTCTTCCGCAGGGTGTAAAGCAGCCTGGCTGGGCCGGCTGCACATTTGGCAGGGGAGGGATGGGGGGAGATATATCTCATCTGACCACTCGTGGTTTTCTGCAACTTGCAGGACAATGATACTGGGGATATTTGGGCTCAAAGGCAAAGTTATAGTTCTCACTGTGAAAATTAACCCCACAATAGCTTAAACGGAGACAAAAATGGGAACGTCTACTTTCTCAACACGTACAAGCGCGAAACCCGCACCGAAACCTCGTGTGCATTTTCTATCACCCCGGCTGTAACCTCTCAGCTTTGCACGGGGAGCAGAGCACCGCGTCGGGAGAGTCGCCCCGCGCGCAGGACCGGCGCGCTCCGCACCGTCGTCGGCCGGCTGCGAACAGAAGCATCCCCTGCTTTGGGGGGCTGGGGCAAGCGCCGTCCCTGGGGAGCCACGGCATGAAGGGCGTCACGTGTAAATAATCCTGGGTGGATATTTCATTCCAGGGAGGGAGACGTCCCGCTGCAAGTATTCAGAGCCCGCAGGCTGCCGGCGCTCCGGCACGCTTCATCTTCTCTGTTCTCCCGCTGCCTCTCGGGGGGGCAGTAACATTTGAAGTGTGCGCAGCTTCAAAGCAGCAGGTCCCACTTCCAGAAGAGATTTACACACTCGGAGCATAAATTTCCCTAAGTAAGACTCGGATGATTTTGACAGCATCGCTCCTATGACTCCTCGGCACACTTCATCCTTCTTCGCTCCGCTCAAATTCCCTGCCATCGGAGGGAGAAAACACCTTTTCCCATCCAGCTCTTCTTAAAACACCCTGGCTCGTGTTGCTACAGGTTAAAAGCGACGATCTACTATCCTGTGTACCTGAGAAAATAATTTAACGTCCTCTTTGCCTCCTCGCACTGGCTGCTGGACCGCCAAAGTGAGTCCCCCTCCGGCCAGCAGTCCCTTTCCCGTGCAGCCCTGAAGCTGCAGCTGGCAGCGCTCTTCATCCCATGGGTTTGGTTACCAACACCGAGAAGCCCAGGGTGAGGAGATTAACCGGGACCCATTTTCGGGTGCAGATCACTCCTCTCTGCTCGTAACTCAAGAGCAGCTGGATCAGGAGGGGATGAACACGCGTGGGAGGTAGCGTGCCGCTCATTCAGCACGTGCTGCGTTACTCACACGTGCGCCGAAGGGACACGACAACATCCTAAACCGCAACGAGTTTTCACAATCCGCCTTGTGAAACCCTCTCCGAGGTCTCGCACAGCAAAAGCACGAGACAAACAGGATGTTTTCTCAAACGTTACTTGCTTTTTAGAGACGTAGGGTTGTCGGCGTTGCAGACTTCTTCTGTATCAGGTGGTCTTGGCTGAGATTAGACATTAAGATGGATCAAAGCTATGGAAAAGAGAGACTATAAAGAAGGCAGACACGAATAAAGGAGATCTCAAGTCAGGATCAAAAGGCAGATTTCCATAGTCGAAGGTCAGAACAAGTCCTCCAGGCATTTTAATGCCAAGAAAGGTCAGCCGAGTTAAACACGGCTCTGGCAGGTCCTTTCTCACCGTATGATTTTTCAAAATTATCTGCAGTGAAGTGACACTTGATACTGTGAGTTTTTTTTCAGCCTTCAAAACCAGCAAATGTTTACAGCATATTTCTAATACAGTTTTGTACCTTGTGGTCTATGTTCGGGCAAATCACCTCAGACGCTGGAAGAAGTGGCTTTTCAAAAGCAATTTTCTAATCTGCAAGAGAAGGACCAGGCTACAAACTGCAATCCCACGTCATTCCACTGAAAACTCAACCACTCCACTTAAAAAGTGGCTTTCAATCTTTTCTGGCTCAGACTTGCTCATGTGTCATTTTTTCTCTGCAGCTCACACTGACATTTATTTACCAGCGCAAACCACAGAGCCGCTCGCCTTCGGTTTTGGGAACCGCACAGTACCACGTATTACAACATCACGCTAGCGAGTTGCGTCAGCAACTCTATTTTTGCCCTTTTAATGAGAAACAAGATTTGTTAATATCTGTATATTCCCAGTGAAAAGCATTACATATGTCCAATGGCACATAGCAAGGCAAAAGCAAAGTCAGCTATTAATACCCTGGTCTGCTGGCGTCCGGCCGGTGCACCGAGACGGTTCCTTTTATTCGTGTCTGAACCATAAAAGCCACTTTCCTAAGACAGCAGCTGCCACAACACTGATGCGCTTTTTTCATTATGCGTCGGCGGTAGAGCCAGGTATATTCCTTCCCCTCTAGCTGAGGCGTAAAGCTAGTCCATTAAACGTCTGGCTCTCTCATTCTTAAAATGCATTTATTCCTACTTGAACCCAAGGTCAGGCGGTCCCAGAGCAGCACCGGCGAGCTGCGATTCGTTCTTCATTTATTTAGTAACTGGGGCATTTGTGCATCCATCCTCGCTAGCCAGACAGCGCTTTCCGGAAAGTCAGCGAGCTGTAAAATATTTCTGTTTCATCCAGCAAAACCGTTTGGTTCACGTGCTTCTGGGCAAAGGAGGATCCCCAGGGTGAGGGGGCAGGGGCTGTTCGCCTTCATCGGGAACTGGGGGTAACAGCCAGGTTTCAAAGAAAGACCTAAGCAGTTAAAAAGCAGGTTAATAGGGGTCAGGTCCCAGCCAAACAGCCTCACTACCCATGGGGACTGCACCCCAAAGCTCTTATTTTAGGGTGGGAAAGCTCCAAAACGTGGTTTTGAGACATCACTTTGCAAACACACTGCGTGGTGTCCCCTAACACCCCTTTTCCTCCGTCCCTGGGAAATTTGATCGAAATAAAAAGTGAACGTCATTATTCCGGATCACACGAAATTCAAGAAAGGGATCAAAAATTAATCGAAGCTTCATCCTCCAGCTGAACCCGGGGCAAATGCTCACCCCACTCAGCTCCCAAACGCCAGCCCTAACACGACCACCGTCTCCAAGCTGAAGGTGTTGGACTTTGAGGAGGGGAGAGAGATGCACTTTAGGCACCTAAGCTCAGTTATAAACCGTACCCCGATCTCGTTACCACGCTCGGGCTGTGAGTGCCCTCCCTGCCCACCGCAGCACAGGCACGCTGGCTGCGAGCAGCAGGGCTTGGCCAGCACCAGGCTCCGGTAGCTGCTGCTGCTGCTCCCCGAGTTCTGCTCCTATTGAAGCCGAGAATTCATCTACACACTTCGAACGGAGAAATCGCCGTCTTTTTTTCTCTCCTTGTGTCATCAGCATTCAACGCCTGACGTAATTTATCCCTTACGAAGCACTCGCTAAAGCTGGTCAATGGTTTTCTGGATGAAAAACGCACGGTCGCTTAAATAGGGTATTTCCCGGGAAATCTCATCAACAAAGCAGCTTTCAAAAAAAAAAAACAAACAAAAAAACGCACACACAGTGCGTTAAAGATCTTATTTCTTCCAGCAGGCAAAATGAAATATTTCCAAAGCCCTGGGTGGGGGTGGAGAAGGCAGCTCCCAGCCACCACGGGAGAGCCACGACAGCAGCCACCTACCAGGGCTGTGCCTAAATAGGTGGGTTATTGACCTGACACCCTAACAGGAGGCACCCCAACATGCCCAGCTCGAGTGCTCGGGACTGCAGGGAACTCTAAAATCCACATTCTGCTCCTTTTCTCTCCCCTGGTCGCCGCGTGCAGTTTGATACCGTCGGAATTAAATCCCCTGCAAAATTCGGTGTATTCTGCATTCTCTCTCCAGCTAAAATTGTAAGTTTTGCATCAAGTCTTCAGCACGCTGAAGATTTACAGAGTGGCGATAAGGAACCGTGCGGAGGAAAGGGAAAGGATGGGGAGAGCTGGGCACGAGACGCGTGGGGCTCGTGGTACCCGCTGAGGCGGGAGCGCGGTGGCAGGCGGGAAGGCGCCCGCGTCGTTTCCATCCTCTCAAACACCCGCGAGGTTTCGGCGATAACACGAGAAGAGACGCGTCACCCGGGGCTGCCCCAGGGCACCCGCCTCTGCCGGGGGCGGAAACCAGTTCTGGCGCAGAATTATGAAACCAGTGATCTCGTTAGGTCACAAACGATTCCTACGGCTGCGGAACATCCTCACCGCCGTGGACCGCCCTGCCTACACACGTGGTTCCGGTGTGCTTTGCGGCTCAGTTTATTTTTGGATAAACAGAGGAATTTAGTTTCTGAGGATGATGGTTACACACGTTATTGTCCGGCGATGCCACTTGCCTTCATCTGCTCAAACTGACCCAATTCTCAACATCAACAGCTTTCCCGGGGTGCAGCACCAATATATAAACTACAGCTTCTTCTGAAGTCTCCAATTAGCCATATTTTCTCAGCTACTCTGAGTCCTGGCAAAGCTTTTCAGAGTCAGCTCTCATCCGGCTTTCTGCTTTAGTAGGAGCAAACGTGGCCGCAAGACAGTGGAGCGTTACATATTTTATAAAAACCACTACGCCAAAAATATGATTCAAAGTCCTTGGCTGGAGACAGAGTAAAAGCAGAACATCGGCTCATTCATGGGGTTATGCCAAGAATCCTGCATTATAAATGCACCAGCACATAAATAAAATAAGACCACTTAGGAAGATGAGCGCAGACTTGCTTCCCGTTTAGGACATCATGGACCTCGATTCCCGGGCAGGCTGAAAAGCAGCGAAAGTCTTTCCTTACATTTTCTTTTCGGCTCCGGTCCTCACCCTCACCCAACCAGCGGGCTGAATTCACTGGACCCGCGTTTGTCGGGGCGCGCGCAGCCCACGTTTGCAATGTCCCTCCTGGAAGGATGCTCTTGGCCTGGTTAGCAGATGCTGGTAAAATTCTGCTGGCTGAATTTTTGAAGTTTAAGGAAGGAATTAAAAAAAAAAATACTTCAAAGGGAATCCAGCACGTTTCAGTCATCTGGGATGTATTTATTCAACTCCTGCAAGAATGTGAGGTGGAGGGAGCTGACGGTGAGGACAAGAAGTATGGTATTATCCAACTGTTTACCACTCAAATTTACAAGGGGGCAACAATTTTCTAGTATCAAACAGCGGTCGAAACAGCTGATGGGCGCATTACGTTGGCAAACGATGCCACAGCGAAGTGCTCCTGCTGCCCCGTCGTTTCCCTTTGACACAGACATAACCTATAGCCACCCCGATGGATGAGCAACTCTACCTGGTACAGGCAGGGCTGTGAATTAACCAGATGTTTTTAGAGTCTGGCAGAGGTCCGAAGTCACAAAACATGGGAAGCTGCCACTGGGCTTCATAGAGATCCCCTAAAATTATTATTAAAACTATCAGAAGTGTGCACGCTTTTGAAGGTCTCTCCTCCTTTTGGGTTTTTTTTTTTTTTAAATCCTTCCCTGGGATGGATCTGTGCGAGTGAACCCGCCAGGAAGCCAGCACAGTTAAGCGGGAGGGCAATTTGCTAAGGCAAAGCCACGAGCTCGACTTTTGCCGGCACAGAGGGCTGCGATGCCACCGGAGCCACGGGAAACGAGCGGATCCGGGGACCCGCAGCCACGAGGACAACGGCGCGAGGGCTCTCCCCACGCGCGGGGGCCGGGAAGGGAGGCTGCGTCATCGCGTCCCACCCATGGCTCCGAAAGCTTCGGTTCAATAACGCCTCCGCGGGGCGGCCGCGCCGAGGACCTGGCTGTCATCGTCCCCAGCCGTCCTGGCTGCGCTCCCGCCCTGCAGCCCGTGAAACGCCGAGCTGCTGCGCAGGCAAACAGCTCAGCTCCATTATATTCTGCACACATCGCCGCTGAGCTCATTAAAGCCGGAGCTGGGAATTTAATGGGAGGGCTCTGACATCCCGGGGAACATCCACCACCAGGTGCACTCGCTGGGCACCGCACCGCGGTTTCAGCGCGGGCCATAATTCACCCGGCTGCCTTTGAACGGCGTGTGACAGCTCGTGTGTGCGTGCGGGGAGGGGGTGACGGAGTCCGACTGCTTTTAGCACTACAGCTCTCCGTCACTATAGCAACCTGGATATTCATCATCCCATCTGATGCTTCATTTCTGCCAGCCAACCAGGGGCTGATGCAGAGCAACGAGAGATGGGTTCATTTATTGCCTCCTGCGATTGCCGCTGGGTGCACCCCGGATAACCCCTGCATAAGCTAATTCTACAGAAATTCCCCTTTCTGAGGTTTTTTTTTTTTTTTTTTAAAGTTTACCGGGGATGGTGCTGCTCGCCACCGCTGCAATGGCAGAAGCTCTGGCGCAGAGGACTTTCAGGGTGTCACCATGACCTACTTAGTGCAGGACGAGGTGACATCACGTTAAATTGCCAGTGGCTTCCTGGTCCTCTGGACCACTCTGTCCGGTAGCAACGCTGGACTAATCTGACCCCGAAGGCAGATTTCCGACAAGGAGGCACGTACCTCTGGCCATCGGTATAACCTTGCTCTGTCAGCACGAGAGACGTCTCTCCTCCTCGGCTCCTCTGACCTGGAACAGCTGTGCTTAATCCTGCCTATTATTTCCAGAGCTGATCTGAAAACCTAGATTTTTCTCCTTCTCTAATAGAAAAGAAAGAAATTAGCTAAAGCTTCAGGGGATAGAAAAACGCCATTGAAAAAAGAGGTGTTATTGTGCTGTATTCTCCTGCAGCTTTTCTCCCCGAGAGAGAAGCAATGTTCCTGTTCCCCCTCCCCGTCTGCAGCAAGATTTTTATCACACAGTGCCTGACAAAAGGTCACACTTTCACGGACAACCAGCGACACACACGAGCGTTTTCCCCAACGATTTAGGCAGGCAGTATCAGGTCTACCCAGCCCGCAACCACCAGCTCGTTCCTGAAAGCTAAACCATGAATTTTTATCAAAGGCGAGCGCGGAGGGGTGGGCTCAGGTTACCCCGGTTTATG
Source organism: Calonectris borealis (assembly GCF_964195595.1). Classification (NCBI taxonomy): domain Eukaryota; kingdom Metazoa; phylum Chordata; class Aves; order Procellariiformes; family Procellariidae; genus Calonectris; species Calonectris borealis. The sequence continues at coordinate 5,466,754 of NC_134333.1, read as the reverse complement.
CGAGCGAGGAAGCCGGCTCCTCCTCTCCCAGCATCCACTCTGTGACATTTTAGGTGAGGAAGCTGAATCATCCTTCAATTAACGACAGGCTTTTAACCCGATGCTGAGGAGTCTCGCTGAGGTCTCCCTCTTGTTAAAAACGCCTCTCGCTACGGCCAAAAAAAGAATCACTCGAACCTTGTGATTTTTCCACCTCCTCGGTTTTACGCTGTCCCCACCTTGGGAGCCACTTGATGGGGAAGGGGGTGGCAGCGGGGACACTGCAGGCAGTGCCCTGCCTGCCCAGACCAAAGGCAGTTTAAAAGAGGTACCGGCCCCTGCGGAACAAGGCAGGGAAGAATCATCAGGCAGAGGATGACGGCCGGGCAGGGGAAGGGTAAGCAACAAGTCAGAGTGACTCAGGACACTCGGTTGCTCCATCATCGCATTCAGGTTTTAGCTTTTTAAGCAATTGCTACTTCCCTCTTATTTCCTGGGGCAAGAGCACATCCAGGGCTTTTCGGAGGAGCCCGAAGAGATAAAGCAAGTATGCAGGGGTTAAAAAGGGATTTTAATTACGAGGGATGCTCAGAGGGAAGGTTAGGAGCAGATCATACCATACTGGTGCTACTGGAAAAGAAAATTGAGAAGAGGCTGGGGTCTCAGGAACAAGACCCCAGATCCCGGAGCGACTCGGTGCGTTTGGTTTTGGCTTGCCGACATCCCCATGGGCTATCAGCAGAGCCCCAGAGGCGGACGGTATTTTAGGGATGATGTTTGAACAGGTTTACGAGCGTTCTCAGGACGTCAGGGGCTGACGCACCTCGTCTACACCAAACTTCCCCAGCAACGCTATTTTTTTTTGAAGTCTTGAGAAAATTTGGCCTCTGTTTCCCAGCACGGAATGGGCCAAAAGAGGAGGATGGTTGGTCATTAACCCAGAGGAGAGTTTGCATTACAGAAAAGAGAAGACAAGAGCAATTAACTGCAGCAGGCAATCATGAGGTGGACAACTTAAGGAGGAAGTGGGGGATTTCGGAAACGTCAGGAAGGAAGAAAAAGGATGGTTGGACTCTGGAGGGTTGTGAGCAGCCTCCGTTCCCATAACGTAGGGAAAAGTTGTTTCTACTGCCTCAAAAACTCCATCGCATAGAATTGTCCGTGCGGGAAAGCCCAGTTAGAACCAGTACTGACAGCGCCTCTGAATCAGCGTTACAGCATCCCAAGGAAACATTTTGGGTCTAATCAAATTTCAGGCACGATGAAAGTCATTACTGTTCCGGTCGAAAGCATCGGAGTGAATCAGGTTTGAAGACGTGAAGCCTGGGGAGAAGAAACGATGAGGCGGATTTTGTAAGAAAGATTTTCCTTCCATCACAAAACTTAAAAGTGATAAAACAAAGTCCTTCCAGGAGTGCAACAGTACCATGCAGGTATTTAAAAAGAGGAATATAATTCTGGACTCCTAATGTCCTCTCCGAGGACCAAGAGCAGTCAGATTAGCCTAAAACAATGTGACAGGCGACCTGCCAGGAGCTTGGTATCAGCCACGGGCACTCCCCGGAACAAAGAACCGAGCTGAAAAACATAACCCTACGACTAATGATTAAAGGCAGCCTCTTTCTCTACATTTCAAGCCAGATGATTCCGAAGAGCACCAAACTTTCACTGTATTTCCTTAATATTATGGATTCATGATGCCCTGCAAGGCATCAGGGATGCTTCTTAGAATTGGGACTTAGGCTATACCGGGAAATCAATTTTTTATGTGATAGCAGAATAACAGGCAGGATTTTAAGTGAATCTTGTGTATTCAGAGAGGTTGGGCAGCCAATTCCGTTTTTATTATTTCAGGAGCATTTGCTGAGATGTTCCAGAGTGGTCTCGGTACCACTTCTGCAAAGTAAAGGGCTCTGAAGCTGCAATCCCAGAATAAAAATGCTGGCACTTCTGCTTCCCTTTGTTCTCTCGTCTTTATTCACTGATACATTAGCACAATTCACATGGGCAGGAAAAAAGGCAACTTGCTGTGAAGAGAGACAACTATGTCTTATTTAAATACCTGACCTATTTCTGCTTTTCCTTTGCCTAACTTATTCAACAAGAAGTTTGGATTTGCAGAAATAGCTGAAATAACTGTGTTGGATCTTGTGAAAAATACTCTTCCTTGTGGCAAAGGCAGGATGAAAAACAGGTGCATAAACAAAAAGATTTTTGCTTATAGAAATGAAAAGTTTGGAGGGGAAATGCAAATTGCCAGGCTGATTCCCACTATATTCAGCATTTGCATTTTCATTGCAACAACATATAATTTTCATTTCAGGGTACTACGTGACTCCACTGGAGGACACCACCTATGTAAACACAACGTGGACGTATACATTCAAACGTTTATCATCAGCCTGGAAACACAGCAAATCCCTCCCGTCTGAAATTCAACTTCTTGCTCGGTAGGCAGGGTGATCTCATTTGGGAAATCGCACTCTGTATCAATACCCCTGCCCTATCAGACGGGCTTTTAAATGGTCTCAGGAGCACATCACACAGCTTTCGGCAAGGCGAGGCCCAGGGAAGGTGCAAGAGATGGACGGAGAGAAACGCCGGGGAGGGATGGCAGAGGGCTGAGCGACTGCTCGTGACCCGCCAGCGAGGCTGTCGGTGCCCTCCATCTCCCTGGAATAAAAACGGGTCTGTTCCCGAGCAGGCTTAGGACGCGAGCTTTAGAGCGCAGACACGTTACTAGGCACAGTAAAATGCTTTTAATTACTGGCTGGCACAGTTTGCATTCTCAGCTGCAAAAGAATCGATCCTTCTTCCTATCTTTCCTTGCAGTGGAGGGTAGAGTTTTTACTTAAATGCTATTTCTGTTGATGAGCCTCTTTCCTTCCCACCCCCGACCTGCTGCTCCATGTAGATGGGAACTAATGCCAACGGCTGTAATCGCTGGCAGTCACGGGCGGCACCGCTGCAGCGACTCCAACAACGTCGCCATTATACCAGACGAGTCGGGACCCTCCGTGCCTTCGGATTCACCCCGCGGGGATTCTGCGATGCACTGCCACGGCTGCAGGAAAACGGACCTGGTGACCTGCAGGGTCTTCTGCTCCTACAGAAATTTCTCTCAATACAGGCAAGCGTGGCAAAACGGAGTTATTCTAAGAATAAGACAGGGCATCATATATCCTTAGGTTTCCAGTCCAACAGGGACACTAATCACTTCACAGGGCTGTGGCAAGGACGAATAACTACAATCCCCGAGCCACGTCGAATGCTATTTGGAGGTACCGAACGGCGGTAGGCTTACCGTTACCATATCCATCTTTTAGCAGGCAGAATTATCAATATTTTATGCTTCTGTATTTCAGAGTCCGCGCTAGGAGAAATCAGCAGATTTACACATGGCACTGAGAAATTTGCTACATCAACCAAATGCCTGCAAAGCTAAAGCCATTAACAAATCAAATATCTACAGCTCAAGCATTCAGTATTAATTTATTTTGCTGCAGTCATTCCAGCTGAGCAAAATATCTTCCCCCACCCCAGTTTCTAATCAGCTTCCATCCTCCTCTGGGCTTACCGGAGTTAAATCTTTCACATTGCTCTCTGTGATAAATTGAAAAATTGAGCTGCAAATGGGGCAAAATGACTTGCAAAGCAAATGCTTCCACTAGTAATAGATTAACTCTTTGTTCCAAGGCTATCACATAATTTCAAGAGGCTTCCTATCTGTTTTCTGAAGAGCCGTTGCAGTGACAAGATGCGATGCCACCACTGTGAAATAATCTCTGGGAAAAGAACCATTCCTCTAGTCTGGAAGGGTACGCCTGCACGTGAGCCAGCTGCAGAGCTCAGCGGTACACTACCAAAATGGCAAATTAATCCCTCGCCTCCCGACGTAACTTGCAAGAGGACTATCTCACGCTCATCTGAACGCTTTCAAATACTTTCCGCTCACATCACAAACAAGGAACATTCTTCAATCTAATTTACAAACTGCATCTGAGGATCTTGGTTTTTTGCAACGTAATTTTTCGTTTGCGAGTGACAGAGGTAGCTTATGAGGGGTTTCAGTAAATAAGATAAGACCGATCTTTTTGCGAAACGGATCTGTTCTGAGCCTCATGATTCTCCCTTCCTGTCTGCAGTGGAGTGAGCTGGTCTTCTTCCCCTTCGCAGCCCCAGAGCTTCTCTTTTCTAGCTCCAACAGCTCTATACGCAGAACATACTAATAGGAAAACAGTTGACAACATCCAGCGCATCCGTTAATGCAACAGCTAGAAATCAGGAGATGACGGCAGAATGATACGGCAGTCAGATCTCTTAATACGCGAGCATGCGGTCGCTGGACCACAGAGTTTGGAAACGTGTGGTACCCAAAACTAAAAACCCAAGATGAAAAGCCAGAGGATCAAAAGGAGTGAGCGTAGGTACGACCCCTCGGGAGAAAAGTGCTAATGCTCTCCCTGATCTCGTCCCTGATAAGCTCCTGCTCTTATCAAGGCGCTGCACCGAACGACGGCCGTATTACGCCAAGAGGTCGGTATTAAGCAACCTTCTGTATTGCTGGATGAACCTCCAGAGCTTGTGCAGTGCACGCGATTAGGTTAGACGATTAGAAGAGTCTGCCTGACCTTGAGATGAACGAAAGCCCTCCTTAAGTCATGCACGTTTCTCCGGGGCTAAAACCCTGCCACGGACACGGAGAGCCAACAGGCTTATTCAGATGACGGAGAAACAGAGGTCAGAGCAAACCTCCTGCTGCCAAGTTCAGTGCGGCATCGCTCGACTGCCAGCGCGAGCTACTTAGTGAGCCAGCCTGCAAAGAAACCTACCTGAAAACAACCTGGCAGCTTAGAAACCCACTTCTGCGCTTTCGCGAGGCACTGCCTCGGCAGTCCTGCTTATACGCAGCGAGGTCAAGCTTGTGGCGTACTATTAGCATGCCCCGGTCCCGAGGTTGGAAGGAGATAAAGACTCTTTAGACCAGCATTTCCCAAAGGTTATGCTACTCGCTTGACTCTCTTCTGGGTGTATGCATCTTCACATGACACATTCAGGGAAGAGCTTACCTTTAAATTGCTGCACATAATTATCTCTGAATTCCTGCAGCACAAGAGGGAAACAGCTGGAATTACAGGCTCCGCGTGTAAACACTTGTGACCAGGAGAAAGCAAGCTGCTGACAGGTAATTAAGTGCTCCTTAGCTAGTGTAAACACTTAGGTCACTAATTGGAGCTGCTTCTTACTCTTTCGCTCTCCTCTGTCCCTCCCACAAGGAACTGAGCTGCTGCCAGCAAAAAGTCAGCATAATTAAAGCTTATTAATCTGCAGTTCTATACTCAAAAATAAAACCTTTGCTATGATTTTTCATATCGTCCATGATCTCCAAGCTCTCTGAAACTGTGACCCATGTGCGCTGTTGCAAGGATGAGAGGCGAGGTTTGGTCCTTGGAGAAGACACGGCGATACGGGAGCAGGACCAAAGCCTCAGGACCCCAGGGAGCGTTACCTGGGAATGATTTGGTGCCTGTCGAGCGAGGCTGCAGCCAGCGCTTGTCAAGCTGCAAGCATTGCTACAACTTTCAAAGCTGCATTTTTTGATGTGTTACTTAAATTAAAACCAAGTTCTGATTTTGACTTTATAAAGGCGGTCTTCCCTGCGCACACAGACAAAAGCTCCCCAGACTGAAGAGTCCTGCAAATACGATGCAATCCAGCGCCCTCACTTTTTTGAAGGTGCTTTATTAAACCCAGGCAGGGGCTATATTAACTCGCTCGACAAGCACAATGTCCCGTGACACCAAATCCATCCCACTGTAACAAGTACTTCAATATTCTCGTGCCAAGCGGACGAGTCATACACCCGAACGCCTACAATTATTAGGATTAAGCGTTTTAAAAGAGAGGTGTGAAGTGAAAGGAAGGGAAGGCTTACCCCGCGGATTTTGCTTTGCTCCTTGGGTAACCACTGGCTAATTATCACATTTTCCCTTACACAGACAAACTGCATAACTGAACCCTAAACACTCCAGATCTGCTCCAGAGATAACTTCCATTCGAGATACGGGAGCAAGCGGTAACAGGAGATGATTAACAGCCTAACACGGAAAGTTAACCGGCAACAGCAGGGCCAACGACTTACAAACTATTCTCCAGAGTACGCTGGAGTAGGAGCCCAGCAGTCCAACGCTATTAGAACAGCTGTTAACAACAGCGTGACGAAGCACGCTGAAGAGGTGTATTAAATTTCAAAGGCATTCTGGATGAAATTGGGCTGGGCAGCACGAGAGGCAGGGCTCCTATTCCCATCTCCGCCGAAGCCCCCTTCTGCAATCTCCTTCCATAGAAGCACGCTAGCCGCTTGCCTGCGTGATAAAAGATATAACGCGTTCAAAGAAATGATCAGGGGAAAGAGAAGTTAACTTACTGGTTGACTTACACCCCTTTCTATTCCCCAAAGACAAGTTTGACAGCCAGGCACGTAGCTTCCTCCCAGCCCTCCGTAAAAATATACAACAAAAGGCAGGACTGGTTTGTTCAAAGCCACGAACAAACAAAAAAACCCCTTTTGCATACACTATAAATTTAAAAGCAGCCAGTTGCTTTCTGGAACTGCAAACACCCTGAAGCAGATAGGATATTACTGCGGAACGGCGCTAACTGCTGTCTCTAATTTGCAGTCCGGGACAGGAGAGCACCCGAAGCTCTTGGTTTTCTATGGACCACAAGTTTCACTGTAGTCCCCACTGTCATTTAACAGAATCTCAGAAGTATAGTAAGGATGCAATTAGTTTGCGTTGGCCTATTAGTTGTTATTTTCACTGCCGAAAGCATCCGTGTGCTCTTCCTATTACAGCCAGAACCATCTTTATGTGCTCTCTCTTGGTCTGTTGCAAAATCCCCAACCTGCCCTACTGATCCAGCGTTCCCAGTTGAGTTTGAGAGAACGAAGCCTCCCACGTTTACCTGGGGGGAAGCTGGACAAACTGCAGAGCAGCTCGTGTCCCCTCTCCCCCCGCACCCAGCTGCTCTGCATCCTCTTTCGCAGGGGAAACCGCAACCCAAACCCAGCCCCGCTATAGACTTGCGCGGCCGCAGACTCAGAGCTGGCTCGCATCTTTGAAGGATGACACTGTTTGGGTATGTTTCTCTACGGGGGAGCACTATAGATGTGCGATATTAACACCTGCTACCGCTTCTGACTATACCTCAATCTGGTTTTTTCTCCCCAGGTTTATTTGCCGAGGAAAAGCCAAAAGGCAAGCGATGGGCTGCAGGCTGGCCACAAGCAGAATGACAGCTTCAAAAGGGATTTTTGAAAAATTCCACTTTAGCTTCTATATGCAAAGGTCAGAGCAGGAAGGAAAAACCCTACGGTAATCCAGGACTTGTGACGAATCTGAAACCCTCAACAGCACAATCCTGCTAGTATCTGTGCTACGCTGCGCTCTCAGGGCAGCAAGAAAGCCCGAGATGTCTCTCCAGCTTTCTTCATGCATTCTTCATTCACTGGCTACAGGTTATTTTTCCAGCTCTGGAGGATGAGCGGTTCCTGCAGCCCGTCAATACTGTTCAGCTGTCCAGAAGAGCTGTTATCGACGAGACCGAGCCAGTCACCCGAGGCTGAATGTGCACATTTACCCCCCTCCCCGTGCTCCCAGCTTCTGGCTGACCCAAAAAGCGAGAGGTGCTCCAGCTCGGTCTGCTCCCAGCGCACCCCAGCTCAGTCCCGCACTGTCTGCTCTTCCACCGCCGACCCCCGAAAAACAGGCTCGCAGAATGATGCAGGCTGGAGGGGATCGCTGAAGGTCACCTGCTCCATGCCCCCATCCCAAGTGGGGTCATCTTGAAAATCAGATCCAATTTCAGGACTAGGCTGCAAGCAAATCCTATCAGCGCTGATGGCTGGGGGATGCTGCTCAGGGCCAGCTGCCCCCTATGGCCAGCCCTGGCCGAAGGCATCAGAAGAAGACAACTTGTGCAAAGCCGTTGTTGTCTACTAGCTGCCACATCACTACCTTTAAGGACAAGGAGGTGTTGATCCTAATACAGATAAATTTAAGATTTTCCTAGAGGCTTCCAGACACAGGACTGCTAGACATCGACAGCCTGCAAGCTCCACCAATGCTGGGGCCAGGATAGGACAGAAAATCGGTAGAAGGGATACCCCCCATCACCTGGGATGGAGGCACAGCTGGCTGTGAAGGGGAGCACCTCCCACACCCCCAGACCTGCGACAAAATAAAACGCAGTAGACTGGGAAAATGGAAATTGGTTGATGGATTTACTGCTGCGACGAGGCAGCCACCGCGCTGCTCTCCAGAGAGAGGGATGTACCCTGAGCATCTCCTGAACCAAGAACGTCACCCAAGGCGGCAGGGGCAGGGTACGGCCGCGGCTCTTGGCAAAGAGGGACATCCAACTGGTTTCAAACCTGAGGGCAGAGCCTTCAGCTCCGGGACTGGAGGATTGCCGGCATCTCCTCCCCGTGAAACTCTAGCCTCGGGGCCGATGGCTACAGCGGAGACTCCTTCCTTTACTTCATGCCTTTATCTCTTCTCCTCATCTGCAGGATCCAAAGGATACGAAAAGCAAAGAGGATGAGCTGTCTGCAGCCTGGTTGCACAAGGACACAGACAAAAGGGAGAAGAGGTGCTGTGCTATTTAAAGCTGCCTCCTCCTCAATTCCTAGGGGTGGAATTTTACCTCCGGAGTGTTGATTGCTTTGTAGGAGGGATTTAAAGACTACTTATACAAAAACGATCACTAAAACCTAAATTAAATCTATGCCTAGTCAATACTTTCCATTTCAATTGTTCTCAAAAGCCAGAATAACGCATCCAATTTGCCACAGAGATTTACTGCCGTTTTTCTACCATTTTACTAAACCAAAATCAAAATGCTGGTTTTTTAAATTATAAGTATGTCGAAAGCCCCTTTGACAATAAGCTTACAGCACAATTCCTTAACTCCACAGCATCTAAAGTGACTTCAAATTAAAAGAATTTTGAAGTACTGTGATTAGTTTGATTACTAAATCAACAACTTGATTTAGTAAAATCACTGGCAGCTCACAAAGTATTAACAAGAACAATGAACAAGTGTCGGCAGTTTTCAAGTTATATTTACAAACTGAACTCAGACTAGAATAAATACAACTGAAATCCTACCTTCTCTAATTCTTTTAACCTTTCTAGCTTTCCTTTGGAAAAATAGAAAATGCTCAAAAGAAGCAGCATATACTCTCAAGGTTAATGCTAATTACCTGGTCCAAAATGCCTTTGGTATATCAAGAGTCCAGAAAAACCATCTTCCAACAAACTTCCATTTTTTTAGGTCAAAGATGGCTTTTAAAACCCCAAAATAGACTATTCCAGCCCATCTGCCCTTGTGCCACTAGACATGAGAAATTAAATTAACACTGGGATACCTAGATTTGAAAACTGGGGGCACAAGCCACAGCAGGGAGAACAGCACATCGGAAATTAAGACGGCTTTAACAAAGCACATGCCGGTTCAGCGCTTCCTCTGGTTAAATTTAATGAGTCATTGGGTTTTGATAATGTGAAGGCAATACAGCATGTGCCTCCTTATATAATCTTAAGTGTAAACAGATTTCGTGAATAAGCATTTTCAAGTCATAAATGGGCTTCTTGTTAATAAAATGTCAAGTAATAAGTTGCTGTACCGATGGTGATTGATGGCCAACGCTGCCTCTGGCTACAGAAAGAGAGGGCGCAGCGCTTGCTGCGTATCAGCTTTTTTTCTTTGCACGATTTCTACCCATCTGGTTTGCAAGGAAACCACAAAATTAAGGGGGATGCTTTGCACTTGGATCTAGGATAGCTTCCCCCAGCCGTGGGCGCTCACCACAAACTCCCACAAACTGAGATACCAGGAGGGATGCTGCAACCCTCTGCCTCGCCGCTGCTCCCAAGGATGCGTCTCTGCGGCTTCCCGGGCAGCAGTAAAATTTAACTGCTCCACTTCTTTCCTCCTGAATCGCTGGAAAACTCATCCGTGCTGCCAGGCACCCGGGAGAGCTGCGGGAGGGCTGTCGCGGCTCTGCTGCATGCGTGAAGCAAGGAGGCTGTCGGCTTGCGCTGCCGCTCGGTTCAGCTGCGCCCTCTGATCAGAGGTGTGCAAACCGAAGGGGGCTGGCGAAGAGGCAATACCTAGAAGCCAAATTAACCTTCCTCCGGTGAGAAAAGCCTTGGCCAGACAGCCGCTGCAGGCAGGTGAGAGCAGGCAGGCTCACGCTCGGCACTGTTGCCTTCGACGGCTGCCGGAGTTGTTTAACCCAGGCGCCAAGCTATGCTCGTAACCAAAATCTATTTTGAAAAGTGATAAAGCGGAGCCGGCTGTGTGGTTTAACAGCAGCTTGATTTAGCTCAAGTAGCTTCTTTAGCAAGTGAAAATGAAACCAGGCACAAAGCCAAGCAAGCGCCTCTGCACGGCTCTGATGCTGCTCAGGTGAATCTGGTTCCACGCGCGTTCAAGGTGAGTGCAGAACCACGCTCACGTAAAGATGTTTTTTTTTAAAAAAAAAAAAAAAAGAGCGAACGTGGTTTTTGGACAGCCTGAGAAAGGAGCAGTGGATAGCAAAAAGCTAGGAGTGCGGTGGGAAGGCGGGGAGGAGGGCGAGGGTGGACAGGGTGCAGGGAGAGGAGCCATGGGGCAGGGGCCAGGCACACCATGGGGCTACCACCCCATGTTCTCCACCCCTGCCGTTCTGATCCGTGTTGGTCAACCGATGGACACCAGCATGGAGTAACTCGTCCTCTGCCCATGCTCAGCTCATTTGAAACCACTCACAGAGAAAAAACAAAGGACAATTTTCTCCCTGTCCTCCAAAGCCAACCTAGAGCTCCATCAATCTCCTGCTTCCACCCTACGCTCCTGCCTCTCCTTCTGCAGCGACAGCTCTTCTCCGCCGGCTCCAGTTTTAAAGGCAAACCAGAGGGTTTTTTTGTAACGCAGCATCGCAGGGTTTTATCCCAGGCAGATAGTGCTCTTCTCCTTCTTGCAGGCCAAGGCTACCTCCCGACCCCCTCCCACCCGCCGCTGCCGAGAGCACGAACTTGCCCCCGAGCATCCCAGCCAAGCCGTCACCGCCCCTGCACGCCGGTTGCGCGCCCGGTTTTCTTGCCAGCCCCGACCGAGTGACAAACGGCATTTGAGACAGAGCGCCAACACCGCACGGGCCTTTGGAAAGCTACAGATTTGCTAAAGAGCAGATTAATAAGACAAATATATGAAAATAAGGATAGTACAGTTTAAGGAGAAGGGTTTAAGGAGATTTTTGGTACCCAGATGCTGGCAAATTCTCTTTCCACAGGCGATTCGCTGTTCCCTGGCGATGGGCACCAGCCAGTTTATTGTCATCCTCTGGGCCAGGGCTCCGCTTCGTGCGCAGCAGCGGCTGGCATAAAAGCCTCATTGTTGGGAAGGACAGCTCTCCTGCCAGCAATCCCGGTATTGCTTTGCTCACCCTGCCTAGGCCTTCCAGCTTTTTCCCCACAATATTCCTTCCCATCAAGATTGCAGATCATCAGAGAATTGATAAGGCCAAATTTGGACTCCCGTCCGAATTCAGATGAATAAACCTTTCCTAGATCTCCATCAAGGGTGTTGGATACGTGATATTTCCGGAGGAAATTCCGTATTTCTGACTGATCTCTTGGAAAACATGTGTGGCACTTGCCAGCTAGGAAGGCAGAGAGCACACCCCGGCCCAGCACAACGGGAGGGTTTTTTTGCTGCTTTTATACCTCCATGCCAAGGTCTTTGCAGAGAGCTGGTGGTGGAGCAAGTAGAAGAAGGTGGCTTCTCCTAAGACCCTTGTAAATGCTCCGCAGCTTCGGGAACTGAAGCAGTTAATTGCTGTCAAATGAAGAAGGCTCTTCAATTGAAAGGAGAGCACCGATTGCCAAGGTTATCACGGCGGGTTATCAGGACAGAGACCACGGGAGCCACAAACATGACGAACGGGCGTAGTGCTGGAGGCCTGACAGCGGTGTCTCCTGGGACGCACAGGACCGAGGCTTCCTAGTGCCCAGCCTCCCTCTCCTGCCCCTTGGTCTGCTCCAGAGTCAGGTCACCTCCCGAAAACTTCAGAGACCTTTCCTTTGTCACCATCTCTCAACACACGAGTAGGTAGATCTTATCTGGACTAGGTAGATCTTATCTGGACAACCTGAAAAGATCCTTCTGAAGTTTTGCCCCAAGGTTCAGCAGGGAGATTATCACCATTTCAGGACTGGCTGGCATTCCCTGTCCGTTCTCCAGCAGCACGGCACCTGGGTCAGAATGGGATACCAGATAGTTTTGAGGCTGGAAGACTGAGAAATGAAACAAGAATGTCTCATTTCAGACACGACCAAGGCTGCTCCTCTGATTTCGAGATTTTGTGTCAATGGCCCTAAAAAAGCTGCGCCAAATACTACACACAGAAATGTTTTTGTCTGGTATTCATAGATAACAATCAACCCAACTCTGAAACTAATCTTCTACAAATTGCTAGATTGACCTTGTCAAGTGCTAACCCTAGTCTGTTTTTTTTGCATTTTAAGTCATTCTTGTAGCTCTTTTGTGAAAACATTTCCAGCCTGTTTTCTACGTTTAACTATGGACAGGAGAAGCCAGTACCACCACTCTAAGTAATGTCTCATTACTGTGAGTAAATACTCTGCTTTAGCAATCATCCCTCTCATAAATATATAGAATTTCCTTGGTCATATTGTCAGGAGACCTCTTTTTGCACCCTTAAGTTGCAGGAGCACAATGCTATGAAGGTGGATTGCCGGTTTGAGAGATCACAGATCTAAACGACGTGCCACCGTTTCTATTTGAAGAAGATTATCAGGGACTTCCCAAATCACGCATCTTCACAGAATTCTCTCTCTCTAAAGGTATCAGACTGGATCCTGCCTTTAACTTCCTCCAGTTTCGTTGGCAGCATCGCTCTGGTTTTATCCTTGTGCACAGCACAATGTTTCAAGGAGGTGGGGTGCAAGTTCTACTTGTTATCCTGCGATACTTCAGGATTGCCTCCGGGGAGCCCCGAGAGATTCCCCCTGGACTTCACACGCTCTGACTTGAGCAGGTTTAGAGTTTCCAAAGAAATCAGCCTTGGAATGAGTAAGGAACCTTACGCTGGTTTCTAAAGGCATTATCTGTGCTTTAGCTTTTGAAGAAGCAAAAGCTTCAGTAGAGGACACACATTAAGGCCAGCTAAGCTGAAAGTGTTTTGCTTGAAAGACGGGAAGTTCTTGTTTCCCAATCCATGACCTTGGTGCCTGCACTCCCTGAATCACTTCCCCCACCTTCCTCAATACCCAAACCCGAATGCCAGCCCGAGCCAAACCCGAATGCCAGCCCGAGCCAAACCCGAATGCCAGCCCGAGCCGCGCGCTTGAACCCAACGGCTGCAGCGAGCGACGCGCTCGGGTACCCTACCCGAGGGGAAGGACCTCCAGCAGTCTTCACCGACTCAGCCTGGGTCTTCGCAACGCAGACTGGGAGCAGATTTTCCCTGCAGATACCACCCGAAAGACGGCTGTGGAACACTTCTGGTGCCGGGCAGCCACAACTTCTCTGCCATGGGGAGAGGGATTCAGCTGCTTTCTCCTGCTGCCAATTCACAGCTTTGCTGGTTATGGGGCCGCCTCCGTATTTTCTTCTGATAAAAAGAAATCGATGCCTCCAAAGAAAAGAACTTAGCTGAAAATTGAAATCGTGAAAGCTCAGTCCTGAAGCAGCCCAGGAGTCCACGGGTGTAACTCTGGAGGCAAAGGAGTCTGGAGAGGTTTTTCCCACCGCACGGCTTCTCAGCCAAGTCTGCAGCAAACACTCCTCCAACCCCAGCCGTTTCTCAAGTGGCCCTAACACGTTTCTATTTTCGGGGTCGGGATGCTGAAGGAGTAACTCACAGTGGAAACACTAGAAGTCTAATATCAGAGTATTCCCATTTGTTTGAAAAGAGCAGCAGCGACAGGAACAAAAAGCCCCCAGACCTCATGCCATTCACGGCCAGCTGGTTTTTTTTCTTTTCACTCCTAATTTGCCAGAAGTTTCTGTTCCACAAAAGCTGCACAGGAACAGCTCGCCAAGCTCACGGCTTTACCTGGAAGTCTTGCTGTATTTCAGTTTATATTACCCTAAAGACACCACTTAGTTACCTAAGAACGTATGAAGACACTGGAGAGAAGAAACCATTTCCTCGACATGGCTTTCCTAATGCTGGGAGATTATAAAGGGGCACTCTACACGATCCCACCTTTTTGTTTGATGCTGACAATTAATATGTATCATATTAATGCAGAGAACCTATATATGCCGTATCATGCTTCAGTTCAAACAACCGGCTCAAATTCCAAGAGCCAAGTTTGTTCTATCGGTGTCGACCACGTCGGCCGCAGCTCCCCGTGGGTTACCCTGAGGATATCAGTGATCATCCACGTGGGTTTACATTTCACAAGGGAAGAGGAAAAGAAAACATCAGACCTTGATCCATGCCACGTGGCAAAGCCAACACTGCCAAATCAAACCCAACGGGGGTATCCCGCACATACTTTTGGGTACACATGAAACAGTCTGTTTTTCTTTCCAGCAGAAATTTAAAGACAACGATATGAAATAAATTTCAGTCTGTTCTTACCTGTCTAACTGATATTAGCTCTGAGCACCGTACTTCCCCAACTCCTCCTCCATGTGGTATTTTGGGGAAGGGGGGAGTGTGAACAGACTTCCTCTGGGAAGTTCAGGATCCTGTTTGGACCAGCTGACCTTCAGTTTGCATCCACAAATGGACATTCAGTCATTTTTACACATTCACGCAAGACATTGCTAAGCAAATGCCTAAATACCCAAGGTAAAATAATCTACTGCGTGTTCTTAAGCTCTGCTCCACTTAAAACAGACCCTGGCAGGCAACCAAACAGATTGTGGCCACTGATCTCTCAAAACCTTCATTCTGGGGGTTTACTCAAAGGGGTCATTTTGCTCTGAAACACGATGGGATGACTCCCGGTGTTCTTCATGCGCAGGGTAAGCCTCTACGGCTCATCCCACGCTGAATGTCTCAGGAAAACCATGGGCAGTACTGCTGTAACGTGGGTCGATGGGGCAGAGCTGGGAGGCAGACAAACCCCAGAGCCATGCCAGGAAGGATGCTCCGAACCAGCTGGAGCACATAGGTGCAGTCCTACCAAAATCTTCTTCTGAAAAAAAAAAAAACCCAAAATCCAAAGCCGGGCACGCCGATAACACAGAGAGATCACAGTGATGGGGGGTAACTTGAGCACTGTCTGAAAGAAGAGAAAAAAAATAAAAAAAGAGAATTTGGCATAACGTCAGGCAGCACAGGAAACTTTGCTGGGGAAGGACCTTCCACCAAGAGACGTTCCCTGGCACTGGCCTATCCGAAAGGCTACCGGGGCTATTTATTTAGGCAGCCCAGTCCGACCAGCACTACCTGTCCCGTGTCTCACCACACCGACACGTGACGTGCTCAGACTTGCAACTGCAAGTGTTTCGGAGAGGAATTATGATGCATCCAAAGCGCATCACTTCTCCTCTGACAAACACGCCACCTGCTTTCATCTCAGCACGTAGTTTTACTGGCAGGTCCAATCAAACACGCTAAGTTAATTGCAGAGACAGAGACAATCACCTAGGAAAAACATAGTATTTCGCCAGGTCTGAAAAGCATAGGCGTATCTGTCATCCGATGTGAAAATAATGCAGACAGATACGGTAACCTGAACAGGAGGAAAAAAAAGGACAATAAAAACGTAATGTGGACTCTTTAAAAATAGATTTCAATTTATATCTGAGCAGCAATTTCCCCTTAGTAGACGTATTAGCTGAACGCAAACGTGGACGCAGAGCTCACGTTTATTTCTTGAGCGAAACCTTCAATGCAGACGGAATACGAGGCAAGGCAGAGAACGCTCTGCATTTCCACAACACGAATATTACACAGAATGAGATGCAACGGAAGCAACCGGGAAGTAAAACATTTCCACCTGAAAGCTTATGATACAAGAGAAAAAGAGAAATACTCTTACACTGCAACCTGCTGGTCCCACTGCTGCTGGATGCTGCAACTCTGCCGGGCACCAGGCCGCCCCGCGGGGACCCGTTCCTAAAGCTCCCTGACGTTCATGAAGCAGGCGACCACGCAGAAGGGAATGTTTGTGAATTAAATTCTTTTTTAGTCTTAGGCCCGAGATTGAATTCTGAAGTGAAATAAGTCAATTAAATAGACTTCAAAGTATTTATCCTGTCTTAGGCTAAATCACTGTTTTAATAATAGGTTTGTATGCCAAGAGTTTAATAGCTTCAGCAAAAAATATCTAAAATGTACAAGATGATATATGTTCTTGTAGGAGCCTTACAAAATCCAACCCACCTTCTAATAATAAACTGTTTCAGGCTTTCATTTTCTAAATTGTATGTGTACTTTGGAGAGAGGTTTTCTTGAACCTGCCGCATAATGAAAGATTTCAATAAATCTTGTCAAACCAGACAAACAGCACTAAATTTTAATTTTACTTTTAGATTGCAGCTGAGTGCTCCGCTAGATGTATTTTTTCTGTAATTGCCACATAACTAAGGCGGAGGAGTTTGCTTATTTTTAACAAGATAGTGTTATTGTCTCCATGTGTTAAAACATTTAGTTGTCTATAAAAACTTAACCTTTATATATGCAGAAATAGATTTGTCTCCACTGCTCTAGCTCTGGCCAGTAAGGGAGAGAAAATATTACAGGCGGGGAAGGGAGAGAAATATTACAGTAATTGGAAAGGACCCTTTAACCCCATGGTAAGGCTCAGTATGGAAAATTACTCTATACATTATGATATCATATGGTGCTGCACAGACTCACAGCCATGGCTAAGGCTTGGCTGTAGTTTGAGAAGCAAGACGACTTTTGTTGTTAAATCACCCACCGCAAAAGAAACAACCAAATTCGTGGTACTCGTGAGAAATGGGCTTTTTGGTGCTATTTCGCCATTTCCGTACGGTCTGAAGAGCCTCCATCAACTCACCGCAGCTGCAGCTGATGAGGGGGAGTTTTCAGAGCACTGAGTAATTTTCACGTTAAGGGTTTCTATCCAGCCGTACTGAAGCACACGGTGCTAAAAATAAGAGAAAATGCCCTCCCTTCCAGCCCACGAGGACGCAGGCGGGTTACCTCCACTGCCCTCCTCCTCCTCCCCATCCCCGCTCCGGGAAACCCGAGTGGCTTCTGCACGGAGAAAGGGGCAGCAGCGACCCCACGGCCCCTCTGTCGCCGAGCCATTTTCATATTATTATTATTATTTTTGAGGATTTGGTGATGAACTCCTTAAATCACCGACGCGGTGCGACAGCGAGTGGCTGAGATGCTGCTGCTGTAGCCATGGTAACCGTCCCCCGCTCAGGGGACCTCGCCGGCCCCGTAATTACTGTCACCCCCAATCAAGCGCGGGCAGCCCGTGCCGCCGCGTGCCGTCCGGCGGTCAGCGTACAAAGGATCGCCATTTTCCTCTCCTCTTCGCCGGGGGAGCCCCCGGGCACATCTGTATTCCCAGCCCAGGCTCTCCCCCCGTCCCATCCCTTCCTCGCTGGCTCTGCTCCAGCCCTTTCCTAGAAAGGCTGAAACAAAAGATGCTCTGGCTGCGTCGCAAGGAGATCCTTGCAAGGCATCGCTTTTCCTCGGCCTTGCCCCCTCTCCCCGCGGCGCCGCGCGGGGGGCTGCTCCCCTCCCGGGGTGGGCCAAGGCGATGGGGATGGCTCCCAAGGCAGGCTGTTTGGAGAAAAATATTCCTTGCCAAGGTTTAACTGGCAGGGAGTGAAGTCCTGTGTTTGCAGAGTTAATAAAGCGGTTGAAAATATTCTACAATATTGAGGGGTTTTTTTAAAAAAAGACACAGCTTGAATTTATATTTACACTTAAGGGTACCTTAATTCACGCTTATCTCAATTAAATGGAGCTCAGCGAGGACTGCAGTGGAATGCATCGGACATAGCAACACATCCCTGCAGACAGGTAGAAAGGACAAATGCTGTAATGCTTATGCTAAAGAGGAGATGGAGTCAGGCAGACTGCAGGCAGGACAGGCAGACTGCAGGCAGGACAGGCAGACTGCAGGCAGCGGCTCCTTACCCAGCGCCTGCACAGCCCAGCTTCTGTCTCCACGCTGAGTCAAGGCTGCGAAAGATGATTCAATCCCAAATATTAAGAGCAAATCCCGTATGTATGTTCTGATAACTGGTCCATTACAAATACAAGATGTAACTAATATTATGCCATTTTACAGAGAAAAACCCTTGCCAGTTAAGATTATTAATAGCATTCAAGTAAATGCTAGCGTCTTGTTGACTAGATCAGAAGAGTTTATGATAGTATCATTTCTGGTGTTGGGATCAGTTAAGTTACCGCTGCCATATGAGGAGGAAATGAAACATTTGCATAAGCTAAAAATTTTATACTTTAACATGCAAGGATATGAAACTGCAGAACGCCCCCACCGTCACCTTCCTTACCAAGGAAACATCCTCTCTCTGCCGTATCATTTCTATTTGTGCTCTAAATCACCATGCCTGAGTCATGGGAGAACAGAACAGCCTTTCTTTGCAAAAATATATTTTCCCAACACATGCAGTTACAGGATGTGCTCGACTCCACAAGCTCCCTGACTACTTTTAATGATGCTAAAAAAGAATAATTAAGTCAGGAGTTGCAATTAAGATGCCCTCAATCATAATTCTTACTTTCAGTCAGACCTTGACCTCTTAATTCCTACTCTCTCGAGCTCAACTGACAACACGTAGCAAAACCAAATACAGGATGTGGACGCTGTCAGCAGCTCGAAATGAAAACACCCCACCAGAAGTTCATCAGACGTTTCTCTTTAGAAGCGAATTTTAAAATTTGACATGGCACAGCTTTAACGTGCTACTTTCCGCGTGCTGGTGAAAGCCCTTTCCAAGCCAACGACGGGAGCTGAAAGGCAAGCCCTGTCAGCAAGGGCAGCGTGTCTCACGCTGACAAGCAGCCTCGGCTCCCTGGTTTTTTCTGCGTACGGCATTTTTGGCACTCCTCCGCTAAACACTCCCGGGGCCAACCCTGCAGCACAGCATCGCTTACCGCCTGTGCAGAAATGCTGCAGGGCAGTTTGCTGGAGGATGCTGCCGCTGGCTGCTGTCCTGAAACTCCCCGATATATTTGTGCCTCTCTCCCCGTTCCTGGTAGAGGACGCTCTTCAAATGAATATTTAAACACCCTGAAAGCAAATGATTGATTCTTGGGGTCAGGGCTGTACTATCGCGCATGTTATTCCAGCAACAGATGGGGAGAGCATCCCTTTTCTGTTCCAAAGGCCTATGCCATCGTCCGCGCGAGGCAACAGCAGCAGTCGAGAGGAGCTCCTTTTTCTAGCCTTATTTGTCCACCAGCGGGGCTGCGACGCCGCTTCCCTGATCCTGCTTTTCCAGACAAAAGCAGCATCTTGTGTGAGCCCCCGTTCAGGATCTCGCTCAGCAGCGTGAAAGCTGAAGCCGTCAATTACAATTATTTCTGGTTTAGCTGTCCTTCTGCGCAGCTCTCCCGAGCCGCTGCTCCTCTGGCAGACTGTGCTGCTGACTCTTTTCCAAGCCTGCTGAAGTACCCGAGGATTTTAGGATATTACAGCCCCTCTCCGTATCCATTTTGTTTCCCCAGACAAAAGGTTTTCCACTAATTTTGGGTCTCCTCCCTCCCCCACCTCCTCATTCTCACACAGTTTCTAGCCTCATCTGAAGACCACGTTATATGAAAAAAAAGGACTAAATTTAGCTCGTTTTTTCTATGTTTATCGCTGCTGTATTTAATTGCCTGCATCCCAAGGATCAAAGACGGATGAAGTGGGAAATTTAGTAGCTAGCAAACAAGCGCCAATATAATTTGATGGCTGACTTTCTGCTCGCTGCTTTATGCTCATTAACCCAATTCCTTTGAACTGAAGCAGGAGATGCAATAACACATCACTGGCAACCAACCTCCCAGGAATGCCAAAAGGGAGAGGAGTCCCGGGTGAGTTGGAGAGAGACGAGCCGGCGATGTCGGAATTTCCCAGCCTACACGCGGGCGAGCGAAGCAAAACTTCAGGAGCGCTGACCCCATGTCGGTCTGCCGGAG
The DNA here is from genome assembly GCF_964195595.1 of Calonectris borealis. Lineage (NCBI taxonomy): Eukaryota > Metazoa > Chordata > Aves > Procellariiformes > Procellariidae > Calonectris > Calonectris borealis. The sequence goes on along the minus strand of NC_134333.1, from coordinate 5,446,608 downwards.
GGGGAACCTTGCACGAACCCTGTGTTCCAGGCACTTTCCTTTGCATCTCCTCCTCTTTCCTTAGAAAAGAGCTTGTGAATTTAATTAACAGATTTATTGCTATTCTGTATCATTACCTACAATATAAGGTAAGATCAACCACATACTGTTTAAAAGTATTTTCTGAATAATTTAAGAAATGGCCCTACTGCTCCGTATCTCAGAGCAAACACTGCCAGCCACAGCCAGGCATGACGCACCGTAATTGTGAATAAAATTCCTCCCTGTAATGTTGTCCTCATGCAGATCTGGTACTAACTGGGTAACACGGCTGAACAGGAACCCAAGCTGATGATAAAGCTGTCCTGCGCCTTAGGAAAAGAAACGGAATCAAACATTGGTCTTCAAGTCCAAGACAGGCAAGCATCGCTTGGCATGACCTCCTACTGGGTCGCCGGATAAAAGCTGGTTGTGGCTCACTCCATGTGATAAATGGCCACTGCGCCAGCAAGAGGGGGGCATGAAGGGAAAATGTGGCTGGACAAGACCTTTTGCCTTTCAACTACCCTGCAGAAAAAACCTCTTTATTTGCTTTTTTGAAATTCATGTCTTGGAAAAATCAGCAGACACTGCTACGCGTAATCACATGCACGTACCCGCGGCCTGAAAACAACCCAATCTCTTCCTAGTCATTGCTACCATCAACAGTGACAACACCCGCTGACACCGGCCAGCGAAAGGTGTTTCAGCTGACACAGCCAAAGCAATCAAACTCATTAGCAGTGAGGACGCCTCAGAAGCCGGAGAAAGGGCAGCTACACATCAGGGATCTAATTTGCTTCTTTCCTCACCTTCATTTCATCACCTACTACCTCTTCCTTGGCTTGTTACCTTTGTTTAAAAATTTATACAGCCCCTGCTTAAACATTCTGGTGTGCTGTGCCTATGGGAATCTGTGAAGACGTGACTTGGAACTTTATGCATATTTAGGGATATTCCAGCTGGGCGAGTACCTTGAGAAAGCAGTTCTGAGTCTGCTGGAAAGGAAACAAGGAGGATGACAGAGCTTCAGATGAAACAACGAAACAAAGCCCATTAGTCCTCTTTCAACAGCGTCTGGGTAAAGCACGGCACACCTCAACTGAGACGGGGCGAGTGCGTCAGCCCAAGCGCAGCCACGGCTGAAGATCCTTCACTAACTGGCTACACAATGAAACCCACCTGCATTCACAACCTGTCTAGACACAAAGGAACTTCATTTTAATTAAACCTATTTAGCGCAAGCCCTGTGGAGGCATTCAGTTCAGTAAGGCTTAGACTAAATACAAACCTTCCCAGGAATAGCTGTCAGCAAGAGGTGGGAAGATGCACAAAGGGACCGACGCAGTGCTGAAAAAATACTTTTTATATAGACACAGCTGTACTGGCACAGCTTTTTTTGGCACGGAGGAGTGAAATGTGATGTTCAAGACAGTTGTCCATATAAATAAAGGACACAAAGCCTTTGGAGAGCGGGATGCTGTCCCCTTCACAACAAGTCCCTTCCACGCCACAAAGCTTCAACCCTTCATCTCCCCTGACATTTATACCTGCTAAGTCGTTTGAAATCCCAGCCTGGACGCCCACGTCCCCAAGTCCGGTCAGATCACTGCTCTGAGAAACAGAGATAAGCGCGCTGTGAGTGACGGTCTATTCGAACAGCAGGGGAAAATTACGCAGCAGCCCAAGACCTAATAGGAATAGGAATTCAGTTTGACCCATCGCAATCCACCACAAGGTTGCCCCGGGACGGGCGAGGGTACAACGGATCGCAGAGCACACGCGGGCAGCTACAACGAGGCTGGCGAAGGCTCAAACTGGAAGCAGGGCTTTGTAGCAGAGATTCGCGCCGAGGACTGCTTGGGAGGGGAGCTGACCTTTTGTAAGCGCAGAGGAAAGTCAAGAACTTTCCCCTGAAAGTTTATGGTTAAAAATAAGCTCTTGGTAAAAAAAACCAAAAAGCCGTTGTAGATTTAACCTTTTCCTTCCCAAATTCCCCTCTGCTGACATTTGATATTTGGGTGGCTTGGGAGCGAAAGAAGAAATACAATTTTGTCTTTAGAAAAAGAAGGCGCATTTCAGCCTGGTTACCTTTGCTGGTAAAATCGCGCTTGCCTGTCCATCTGTCTGTCCCCGCTCTGCCCCCAAGTCTGACAGAGAGAGAGAAGACTAATAAATAAACTAAGTGAAAAATTCGCTGCCAGAGATATCCAAACAAATACCTTCCCGACGGAAAGGCAAGTCAAACTCAGCCCTTCCGTATCCTTTTTGCTGGCTGCTGTCAAGCAAGCACACGTATTTCTCTGCACCGGCCACGTAACGCGTCGTCTCTTGCCTGGCAGGTTGCCGTGGGAGGACGAGCAGAGCGAGGAGGAATCGGCTGTTGTGCCAACAGTGGTGGTATTTAGAAGAAAAGGACCCAATCCTTAGGCAACCTGGTTTTATCTGTTCCACTGCCGGCAGCGATGGACGCCTCTGTTAAACAGCACAGCCTCCGTACGCAAAAACCCAAACGCAACGTTAACCTGTAACGTGCCTTTTTCAGGCTCACATCTTAATCCCTTTTCTCCTTACTATTCATAAATCATCTCTGACCCAGGACTGAAGATGTTTTTGTTCTGGGTTAATAAAGTTAGCAGTGAATTCATTTCCAAGCTCCCTGCGTGCACAGAGCCCGACGGCCGAGTACCCAGCTCAGGTGCCCCACGACGTGGCTCACTCGGGTGTCCGCTGGGGTTTTGGGGGGCTGTCCCAGAGCAGCTCAGGAACCTCCCCAGCAGCAACAACAAAGCAAAACACGGGCTAGGACAGATTAAAGTGCAGAAACTGTGCAAGCGCAGTAAATGATCTCAGGTTTTGCTACAGAAACTCTTGCACCTGGGCTAGGCTAAATGCAAGTGGCCAGACCTTGGCACCAACCACCTCAGTAAACTGTAACATACACAAATACTTTAGGTTCCTCCTTTGGACTAAGGCTTTAAGCTGATTTACACATATAGGAAGAAAAACACTGAGTGAACTCTGCAATGGAGAGAGGATCACTGAACTTCTTACAAATTGCCTTCCAATCTGCAGTCAAGTTTGCATTGAGCTAAATTTGGTTGAATTCTTTAACCAAACCCAAAGGAAGTTGGCTTATCAGCGAACAATCTAGTGCAAATAGAGCATCCCTTAGAAGCTAAGTTGACAGGCAAAGAGCTTTTATCTCTTTTACTAAGTCTTCAAAAAAAAAAAACAAACCTACCAAACCCAAAAACTAGGTCAGTGTTGGCTACCCTGCCATTTCACCCTCTATTTAGCTACAACTACGAGCATACAATAAAGCGAGTCCATTGCTACCAGCTATAGAAGATGTGTGATCATAACTGACGTGTGACTTGCATGAACAGCGTACTCTCCATGACGAACCCAGAGTCCCGGGGAGTTTATAAACACTGAGCCATCAGCACTAACCTCCTCTGTGTTCAGATAACATTCATTAATTTTGCTATTTTTCTCAACATAAATATGAACAAAACACGCCTCTAATCCCATGGGCAAGATAAATGGTTCAAATGTGAGTTCAGCAGCAAAATTCCCTAACTTACAGGTGCACCCATTACCTGTTGGGAGCACACGCACCCACATTTACAGCTACCTGGCTCTCAAGATGAAATATTGGAGGCTTATAAGAATACCCGGCGTTTTAATATCTTTAAAGCCACACGTCTGCAATCACTTATTGGCTCCATCCCCTGTCCTCGCTCTAGCACAGATTAGCGTGGTACGGTACTGCACATCTGCAGAGGGTTAAGAGCAGCAAGGTCATTAAGAGAAGATTTGCTTGGTGGTTGTAACACGCTCATGGCCAGGTGGAAGGATGAGAAGCAGCTCAGGCCTGGCAGTCACAGCTAAAAGAGGTGGTAACAGAGTTTTGGGTGTAACCTCAAAGTCATTAATCATACCAGGTATCTCAAATTTCATAAATACAAAAGCACTTCTATTTTATTTAAGGTAAACATGTGGCAACAGCCTAGACAGGAACAACAGTGATGACCCTGCCTCGTTCACTTCATTATCTGCATCAAGGCTTCCCACATCTCGCACCCCACCAGCACCGCTCGGAGGCAGCGATGGCAGCAGCTCCCGGCTCCGTCTCAGACCTCGCACAGCCACAGAAAACACACACCTCTCCCTTTTCCTCCCGCGTGTCCCACGGCTCCCTAAACTAGCATTTAAACAAGTCCTGCCACTCCCTGTACGCATACACCGGGGCTCCCGATGCCTCCTGCCCTTCAATCTCCACCTCACCCTGCCTCGCTTCCCCCGCGGCTTCCGCAGACGCTGCTGGCAGTCCGGAGAGGCAGATTTTCCTGCCGAGCTGCCACCACCAGCAGTACTCCTTCGCAGCTTAGCATGCACACAAGAAAAGCCGAGTTGAAGCCCCCAGCACCGAGAGGAGTCATCGGCACTAATCATTCATCGTGCAATTACTCAGCTACTCAACCTCCAGCTGCAGTAGGTACCTTCACACCAGCGGGAGATCCTTGTTATTCACTGTCAAGCATGACGTGACATATCCCCAACATCTACTGTTTGCAAACGTGTGGAGTTAAGCTGGGCTCTTAAGTCCCTCTTTAGTCACACTGCTGAGGTATCAGGACTGGACTAGTCTAAGCTTTCTTTAAACACATTCCCTCCAAGTTGATTTTCTGCCCTGTTCTGAGCTCATCCGCATGCGTCCTGTTCCTCTGTCTTGTCGTTCGTGGTTTCTCCTGGCCAATTTGCAAGATATAGTACCAGTGGAACTGTAGGAGAGACACAAGAGGACTATCAACATTCAAAAGTCTTTATGTAAATCATTATAAAGCAAATGAATTCCAGTCTGAGCCAAACTCAAGCCAGACCAGCAGCTGGGCAAACACGTATGTCTCCAAACTGCAAGCGTACAACTAAAGCAAATATAAGTAGCTGATGAACGCTTTGGGAAATGGCATCGCTAGCCCACTTGCCCCAAAGTAGTATCAGTTAAAACTGGTGGAGACGCCTTCTGCTCAGATTTGAAGATGGATGGTAGAATTACGGTCCTAAACGCAGGCTTCCATTGCCATTTTAGAGACCCTGGGATACATCCCCTTGCCTCCAGCTGCCACTGCAGAAAGGCACAAGTCGTCTTTGGGTCCTGTGTCCCACCTACCAGCCCTACGCAGACTCCTGAGATGCCACAAGGCATTTAAAAATGGCACCGAACACCTCTGCTTCGGCACATTAATCCCACTCCTGTCTACTGGTTCAAAACCCCACTTCACGCTTGAGTTGGGACACGACGGCACGTGCCTATGGTGGGGATGCACCTTATGTTGACTAACTCTGGAAAACAGAAGATCCTCTCCTGTATCACCCTCAAAGCGATACGCTCAGCAAGGCAAAACAGAACACGTGCTGGCTGTTGATGTGACAAATCTATGACGAAGTGTTTTACTCACCCATTTTACCTTCTTCAAAAGCTCCTGGGAGAAAGTGTCACTGCTTGGATTTGGATGCTAACACCAAGCCCCCCCAGCGCCTGTGTGTCTATCTCACATGTAGATGATAAGTTTGCAGCAGCCCAGGGTCACTGCTTTCAGGCACCAGAATATCTTTCCTTTCCTGTTTTTTACATTTTTTAAAAAAAAAAAAAAAAAGGATCCACTCAGCAGATGCTGCCATGTCCTGCACATGGCTGGAGGGCACCCCAAAAGCATCTTTTATGCTTCCATTAAAACCATCAAGCAAGATGCTCTATGAGTAAAGGAACGACTACAGCCTGCTTTCCTAAAAAATAAAAACCCAACAAAACATGCCTCGCAATCCTTACACCACTGCCTTGTCCCTCAGCACCCTTCCCTCACACCCAGCTCCGCATTTCCATGCTGTGAAACTTCTTTTTCTCGGTGGGCTGACGAAGCAGCAAGGCAGCAACTCCCCGCCGGGATGGAGGACGGCTGAATTCCCCTGCCTTTGGCTGCGCAGAGATTTTAGAGTTTGCCTCTTTAATCAAAATGAGCTGTTTTCAAGAAACTTAGAATGATCTTTGCTACCTCTCTCCCTCACTGTCAAATCTGAGGATACAGCAGCCACATAAAACCACGTTTCCCTGGGAAACCAAGCTAAAAATAGTCAGGCTGGCTGGCTGGGGGGACTGGTCTGGAGTTTTTGAAATCGCAGTTAGGACGAGATGGCACTGGGGGTTAAGTATCTGCGTTACCGAGCCTGAATGCTAAAGATCCCAGTGTAAAACATTGCTGTCCCGTCTAACACGCGGTCACTGCTGGCGAGAGCTGACCTTCCTCCCCAGCGCGAGGAGGAGCTCAGCCTTTCCAGCCAGCAGCTTCTCCGCAACCCCAAAGCGGCCGGCGGACTTTGATCTGCAACCGCAAGCTGGGGGACGCAGTCTGGTTTGAAACCATCTTCAGCCTCAGCTTCCAGCACGCGTGCAGCGCGGAGGCGACGGCCGAAACCGCTCTGGTGACGAGCTGGTGCAGCTCAGCGGCGAGGGAAAGCAGTCACTGACGGCTCGGTGGGGGTATCCGTCGCCGAGGATCCACAGCTCAGCTGTCCTAACTCTCCTCCGATCGGCACCTCCACACCGAGAGGAGCGAAGGAACGAACTCGTGCTCCTGGGGATCGGGGCTGGGCTGGACTGAGGGGGCAGAAGAGTACGGACGGGGGCTTTTGGCTGTTCTCTACCTGTAGAAACAACTTATACCATCAAAGCGATCTATGCAAACACAAATACAACATATTTCTGCTAGAAGGAATAGTCCCCCCGAGGCCCGACTGCAGATCAGTGATTTCTGGAAGGGAGCTCGTTCGGTGAGCAGTCCCAGCAGGGCTCGGTGTCAGGATGGAGCCGTCTCTGTAAATCTTCCCTTAGCCTGCCCCACGAGACTGCCTAGCAGATACCAGGACGGGGTGATGGAGAAGGAAGAACACTTTCCCCTTCTCCGATATCAGCTCATCTTCTGAGTTCACACAAGGAAAAGCAAGAAGGGGGGGAAAAAAAAATCTTTTGTGCATTTAATTCAGAATCTAATTACTTTGTATAAATTAGTTAGCTGGCTTCCACCTAAGATTTAACATGTAATAGCCTATGAATCACATCTCTGTTACAGGATATATTGTGCCATTTATATGTAAAAATGCTTTATGCAAGGCACCCTGTGGACTAGGGATATTAATTTATACCACAGGCTCTGGAAGATTAAGTGAAATTAAAGAAGATAAGGAGATAAGACACTACTGCTGATCAATGCTGCTTAATGAGGAACACGCTCTATGTGCATTTTAAGGTGAAATCAGCCATCAGAGTATACACGGCCATAAGGTCTGTTGGTATATATGAAGATGGTATACATTAAAAACCCACTGGTTATAACAAAGACTTGCCGGTCAACAACACTGGAGCTGTTTCTTTCCGCCTGCTTTGCCGGCTGCTTGCCCTGTATGCTTTTAAATTCTCCATTTAATCTGCCCAGATTAACTCCTGTGGATGCGGACCCAGGCAGACAATATTCCTCACCGTAATCTTGATTTTCTTCCTTCCAGCGAGGCACATTTTGGGGCCAGAACTTTTCTGGCAGCTCTTCCAGTCAATCCCTATTTATTTCCTGCCGGTTTGTGAGCGCCACAAGGAAGCGCGATGAGGACTACCGTGCCACACTCTTTCTACCTGAAAACAGGCACATGCACCCCAATTTCCCTAATGAGGCACCCACTCCAAAGGCTTCTAACTCACTTTATAAAGAGCAGTCATCACACATGAGTTATTCCACCCAAAGGACCGGGCACAACAGCCACGGGCAGCGGCTGACTAAGGAGTCGCACCAGGAGGTGAGGTTCCTCCTCCTGAATCAGCAGTCTGCAACTCCACCAGCACGAAACTGTTTTCATGTTTATGCTCCATCCCGACCAGCTCCTCCTCATTACTTAAAAGAGAACAAAACATTACTTACAGTCTAATTTTAAGCTAGTGCCCTGGAGCCAGAAACTGAATTAATTTCCATAGATACTGAGTGGTTTTACCAGTACAGCGGAGCTAATTACCTCTTCTCCCCCCACCTCCATTATTACTGTCACCTCCTGTAGGGACAACACAGAAGCAATGTCCTACCCCACAAACGCAGCACACAGCAGTAACCCAGAACTGTCTGGGAGAAGATGGTAAATGCTCCCTTAGCATCTCAAATACGCCGGACAGCCCATGAAATAACCCCTAACGCAAAAGCGTTTGATGAGAAAACAAGAATTATCTGGACTGCAAGAAGTTTAATTTATTATATAAGCCTAAAGACAATAGGGCTTAGCTCCGATAACGCAAAATTAGGCACCAAGAAATGCAGAAGCCACCCAGTGGTAATTTTTTTTCATGTTGTGTTTTTATACACCTGCTTAGAAATTCTCTTTTGATTAGAGATAAGGGAATTCAGGCTGGCATGAAAACACGGCATGCTTTACGCGACTGAAGTTATAAAACCAGAAGGATTCTTGAGTCTCTAGAAATGAACACTTCAGGTGTCATCCCTCATGCACGTGATTCAGTGGCTGTCTACTCCATCCTGTTGATATTCTTTGTAAAGGTAGGATCAATTTATCCATATCGTGTATGCGTTCAATCATCAGCATCCAAAATAGAGAGTTTAATCACAGTACTCACGTAGACACGTGTGTGTGCCAGCATAACCAGTCTAATAGCACTGGTCCGGGGCATGGGTGAGGAAGTAGGAACATCCAAGCCTTCCTCTAAATGAATTTGTAAAGAGAAAAACTAGAAAGAAGAAAACTTGAGAGGTGCAATATATGCACAATGCTGATGACTTTCTACCCTGGACTGCAAACCCATTTACAATAACCCTACAAAAATATACCAGAGAATGAATAAAGCATTTGTTAAATGACCACCTCATATTAACCAGAAAAAAAATGATGCTTAACATAGGCCTTTGATGATACAGCTCAGACTCTCCAGGATAGGGCTAGAAACCCAATTTTCCTCAAAAAAAAAAAAAAACCACAAAAGATTAAGGCATCCCATGATTTAACGGTATCTCTTCAAACAACACCAGTGCCTGCAATCAGAACACAAAGGCTTCTGAGCGGGGAGACCAAAAATGGGAATAATGCATCACAAGTGGGGGAGGGGGGAAGCCTAAATGATGCAATAAAAAAATAAAACATGTCTTTTCAGAAACTACCGTTAAACAAATGAGGGGCCACATTTTGCATTCATTATCATTCTGCTAGCAATTCCTTGGAGACTGCAAGCCAGCCAGCATTTTAGCACACACACTAAGTGAGGATGAGGAAAGAGGATTTTAAGTAGGTCACCAATAAATATGATCATGACGGATCTTTTCCTTTGTTGTTTTTGTTTGCTGTCAGCCACAGGAGTCCTTATTTGAGAGAAACGCTGGAGAAGATAAAAAATTCATGCAACAGCAGCAAGGTGGGCAGCATCTCCAGAAGGAAACGTGTGTTACCTGCCTGAAACCAGCCGCCGGACCTCCGACATGGGCAAGTCTTCTGAGATGAGCTCGCTCACGGAGCTGCGGGCACATCACCACCACCACTCGCCAAGCGGAGCTGCAAGCTGGTCTCTGAGTACGGAAAGGGGTATTTAGAGGGAGCTGCTGCTAAGGAATATGGGGAAATGCCAGGTTGTGATTTTATGCCAAGGGGGTTTAATGGAATCAGAGCATTATCCTCTTTTTCTTTCTTGATTTCTCTTCCCACCTCTCGGGTTTCTTGTGCTGAAGAAATCAACCTCAAAGCACTCCTCCCTGCCCCAGTCCCCTCTCTGCCCAGGGAGCTGCTTCTGTAGTGGGTTTGGGGGGGAAAAAAAAGAAAAAAAAGAAAGAGTATTGGGAAGAAAACAAAACCCTCCCTTTGTTCCAGGAGCTCCGGGGAGCACTCTGTGCTGCGTAAGGATGGGACAGAGGAGAGATGGGAAAAGGAGAGGGAGGGTGCCCATGCAGTCGCTGCCTCCTCTCGGATGCCGCTCTCTGCCGCCGTGCTGGGAAGCCAAGGCCAGAAGCCAAGGCCAGCAGGGCGAACGGAGGGACATGCCGAGGCCAGAAGAAGAGCTTCACCATGTGGATAGAGGCCCAAACTGCAGCAGCCACTCAAACCCCAGAAGAAGGACGACAACCTTTTGGGCCCCTAACCACAAGAAGGACATGGAGGTGCTGGAGCGTGTCCAGAGGAGGGCAACGAAGCTGGTGAAGGGCCTGGAGCACAAGTCTGATGGGGAGCGGCTGAGGGAACTGGGGGTGTTCAGCCTGGAGAAGAGGAGGCTGAGGGGAGACCTCATCACGCTCTACAACTCCCTGAAAGGAGGTTGTAGCGAGGTGGGGGTCGGTCTCTTCTCCCAAGTAACAGCAATAGGACGAGGGGAAATGGCCTCAAGTTGCGCCAAGGGAGGTTTAGATTGGACATCAGGAGAAATTTCTTTACTGAAAGAGTGGTCAGGCCTTGGAACAGGCTGCCCAGGGAAGTGGTGGAGTCCCCATCCCTGGAGGTATTTAAAAGACGTGTAGATGGGGCGCTTAGGGACATGGTGTAGTGGGCATGGGGGTGTTGGGTTGACGGTTGGACTCGATAATGTTAGAGGTCTTTTCCAACCTTAATGATTCTATGATTCTAACTCATCAAGCAAAGCCGCATCATCTGCCATGTTCTGACTTTTCACCGCAGAGCGGTCTGCGGTGCTCTCACGCTGAGGACCAAGAGCAGTACGCGCTGGATCCACGGTGCTGCCGTGTTTGGCACAGCAAAGTTTGGCTTCAAAGCAAGACCACCACCGCAAGCTGCTCCAGCCCCACGTTCGCGTGGCTCCTTCCCCTCCGGCATACGAATACCGCGCTCTGCCAGCCTGCGCAGGTTAACTGGCACCAACATGGTTCAGCTGGAGAGGGAGCTTTGAGAGGGGAGAAAGGGGAAAATAAAGGGGAAAAAGATATTCCCCAATATTCCATAAAAATTGGATTGTGGTTGCATGAGCAGGAAGAAGGGACTAGCTTGGGTTCGCTGTCAGATGCGCAGGAGTCAAGCTATCGTAATTTCAAACCCAAGTTTATATCCTATTCAATTCTGCCTTTTCAAAAACAAACTAGGACGTTGTTTCTAAACCTTGGTTGCTGAGTAGTCTGAGAGCAGGCAGAGTGCTGGTTCTCTCCAGGTCCTCAGGGATCTATGCAGAGATGGACATTTTAGAAAATGATGCTCCTAGAAAGTTTCAGCATTCCAGGAGTTTTCTGTTCCTGGAGGAATAGCTGGCTGTTCCCCATGCGTACTCGCAGCTCCTTCTACCACAACTTTCCCCGTGAGTGGCAAAAAAAAAAAAAACAGGCCAATGAAAACAGACAAGCTCATACACCTTCGAGGCAGAGCGCAACATCAGATGTGATCTGAAGGTGGAAGCAGCAGGTGCTATTTGGGCTCTTCCTAATTCGGTTTTGTATCATATAGATTGCATTTACCTCTCAGCACTGCAGCTAAATGAAATCCTTGAAGGAAACTAGCTGTAATGAAAGAGCACAAGCTACCCCCTCATCATCCGTTCAACCTCCCCCCTTGCCTACACGGGTACCAAACCCATCACACGAAGCGCCTTTTGCCAACTCTTTATCATACCACTGAGCGTCGCTTGAAGAAAATGGTTCATTGTTTTTTCTCTCGGTAATAGCCGTTGGCTGAACACCGCGGAGATGCCGAAGGCATCTATAATTACAGGCATTCCCACGTGAACACCCGAGAAAAGACAGGTTGCTCGAAGGACGCCGTGGAGCTGCCTCAGAGCTGCTGGAGAGCCGGCTACAGCGCGATTAGGCTCGAGCTGGGTGGCAAGATAAGCGCCGGAGCCACTGACGGAAGCGTTAAATAAAAGGATTGTTATGGCAGATCCTCCCTGCAACAGTTCAAATATCACTGTTCGGGTTTGAGAGCTCATTTAAGTCCCTTCAAAGAAAAGCAGCAGTTGTGCTGCGAGTCGTCTGCCGTCTCTCCCCGCACACACATCTCCGAGTACTTGGTGTTCTGCCTCAAAAAACCCAGGTTTTAAGGCAAACCAGCACGTCATTTTGATCATTTCCAGGCTTCATACCTCTAAATATGACCTGCCCCATTAGCCTGGTACCAGCAGCGCTTTTTGAGGCCAGATCCTTTAAGGTGACATTTTCTAAGGTGGAATTATTTTTTTTTTTTTAAAGCCTCTCGAAACGATGACACAGCTCATAGCGCAGCGTGGCGCAGAAATCGGGAACAACTCAGTTCCCGTCAGTGTTATCCTTCGGAGCCTGTGACACACAAAGGCCTGATCCTGCCATCACATCTGGCGGGGAGAGAAGTCTGAACTCCAGCTGGCTCCGCTGAACGGAGATTTATCCCGGACACACGAACTCCTCGGGATGCCACATACTCTGAAGATGCAAATCGAACCGTACGCATTTATACACCGCACACGCATAACTCTACTGGAAGTCGATGGAGAGCAGTAGAAAGCCGTGGTAATGCCCACTGCTGAAGGAGAAACCCTTGAAGCGGTCCTAATCTCACACCGCTCTCTGCAGGGTGTCAAAAATAGCATCTCAAAAAGGAAGACATTCTACTTTCTAAGAGAGAAAACTGGAAGGGACTTTGCTCAGAGCCTGTCCTCAGCAGTGCTGTGTTACAGAAACTCTGTATTACCGAGGGAGAAGCCATCTGGGGCATGATCTGATCTCCTGACGGATGCCACTCGTCCCCGGACACAGCTGATGCTGGGGATACCTGGAAATCGCCCGTCCTAGCACGGCAGTTTCAACCCACGCCCCGCCAGCAGGTTACAAACCATCCCCGACGTGAGTTACCGCCTCCGGCAGAGCGGGTCGCAGGGCACGAGCGCCCGCGGAGCCGCGCTGCGGATAAATGCGAGAGGGGACGGGTCGCAGAGGAGCGGGACAGGACCAGCCATCCGCCTCTCCGTGCGCGGGGCTGGACACCTCCGCAGGGTTACCCATGTTGGAGGCTCCCGCACACGCGCTGGGTAACAGATGTAAATTGAGGAATCCACACCAGCACTCTCCTCTTTTTTTTTTTTTTTCTCTCACTTAATTTAGCATTAAAACATCCTATTTGGATAATAAATTATTAGACGTAACTACCGAGCTACAGGCAAGAGCAAACGGTTTCAGCCTGACTTTATGAACAAAGCAGATTTACAGGGAAATTTGCCTCGGATCATTCTCAACACATCTGTTTTGAAAAAGGGGAAAAAAGCAATGTTTAAGCAATAGCAAATCAGAACTGATTTAGGGATTTGAAGGACTGAAATGAAGCCAACATATTAAAAGTAACCACAAACATTATCATAACTACACTTATGCAAATCTTTTTCATATTACATAAAAAAAACCAACACAGCTTTGTTTAGGAATTTGGCACACTAAAGGGGAAAAAGCCATGGACAAAACATGCGAGCACTTATTTCACTCAAATATTAGGGTAAGAAACACAGCAGCAGAATTACAAGCTGGCAAAGGAGAATTTATAAGGAGAGCAATAAACCAGGCTCAATATATTAAGTAGATATACTTCAATTTTATCCTGTGAACTTGATTCCGCAGACTGGCTTTTCTTTTTCCAGCCTGCTTTTTAGGACGAGCTTTAAAACTTGAGCTCAGACATTAAGTTCTGGATCTGCTGCAAAAAAGACAAAATAAAAGCTATAAAGTCTGTCAAGAAATAAAAGGTTTGGGTTTTGGTTTGGTTGGTTGTGGTTTTTTTTTTTTTTGCGAAGTCAGGTTAGTACAGCCACATTTAAATACTAATTTATTTGACCTTGGCTTCAGAAGGAATTGTTGGGACCCAACATTTTTACCAAATATTTAGTCCCTCTTTAAAAATTAAGTCCCTTAGCCATTTCCAAAAACGTCAAGCAGCAAGCTAGGAGTCTTTACCACATCCAGGTTTTATCAGACAGATGCTCCACACTTTCCAGAAAAAAACAAAACAAAACAAAACCTCTAAGCATAAAATTTTAGTTATGCGCAAAAGTCACTAATTACTTTTGAAAGAGCAGTCTCAGAAACATCAAGTGCCTTTTTGAAAACAATTCAAATATTGAGTTCACAAGATGAAATGAACTGGGCAAGAGATAACTGGAAGGAAAGCAAACTTAAAAGACAGATTTTTGGCTCTGCTGAAGATGCTATAAAGTAGAAAACCAGAAGGAAAGTTTTGTTAACGTGTACTTTTACAACACTTTGTTTTACGTAAGAATGTAAAAAGTAGTAGAAATATTTCTGATGAGGCTTATCAAATACCCAAAGACTTCAAAAGAAGAATGTGTATTTTTCCCCATTGTTTCGAACGTAAGAGAAATCTAGTGAGCCTATTTATTTTACTAAATTTTTACCTCTTTAAAAATATTAAAGCTTTAAAAATAATTGTTGTCCTCATCTTTACAAAAACACCTTTTTTGATATTTAGCAGCTCTCTGCAAAATTAAACACGTGTAGTTAAAAGGCAAAGCTGTTCAGAAGCTGGGATCCGGACTGGGGTCCCCAGAGCTGACGAACAGCCACCAGTAAGCACCTTTAACCAGAAATAACGAGACTCAAGGTAGGAAAACCACCTCTGAGTGACTCACTATAAACAAACGGGGAGTGCATCAACTCATGCTAACGTTTAAGCGTCATCTACAAGACATGTTTAATCTCCGAAGGTCTGTAACCAGTAGCTCCTGGGTGCTGACAACCCCGACCAGCGCCGCCGGCAGCAGCACCCCACGTTACAGGGAAGGAAACAGGTTACACGCTTTGGCCAAGACCTGACGGTCGGTGGAAGAGCAGGCACTAAACACACCCGCATTTGAACAAGTTTGAAGTTACGTGTTGACACCAAAAATGTATCCGCATCCGTTTTGAGTCCAAACCTGCATTTTTTAAAACACGCTGGTATAGTTATGGCAGACCACAGACTACGAGGGGAGCGTAAAAGATTACTTCTCTCTCGTAGCTCGTTTTCAAACGTAACATCCCTTCGCTTAAGCACGTAAGGCAGATGGCATGAATTACAACCCCCTCCCCAAATGAAAACAAAAATATAAAAGTTTTATATGCCTGAGATTTGCGAAGCAGGGAGGTTCCCAGCACACAGAGCGGCGGATGCCAGGACAGCTGCTCGGGGCAGATGGGTCCTTTGACAGCTTGATAATACCGACTTGTGGTGAAACTAAGCCCTGGTAAGGCCAGCCAACGTGGGGCCATCTGTTTACTGGAGAGGAAAGGCTCTTGGAACAGCAGGTAGCCAATGCTTTGGTTGAGAATTAAACCAACAGCAAGATCATCAGTATTTACAACCTTTACTTGTGCAACCACATACGTACAGCTGGCAGCGTAGCTCTGCCACCTCGGACGGCTCCTGCAGCGCCGCGCTCGCTTTCCAGACGCGGCTTGGGATTTTTGTACTACGGTTTGTTACCACCGAAGGCTCTTTAGAAGACGCTTTCTGCTTATGTCAGGTTGTTAACAGCGGGCAAGGTGATGGTTCGCATCAAACTTTCACAGTCTTGAATGAATGCCAAGAGCTGTAGTTCAAGACTGAAAATAATAATACGGTCAGAAAGGTGTGATAATGAATACACTGAATATAGCAAATAGCCCATAAGAAACATTTTTGTAAGATGAAACATTGCCATTCACCTTTTCCCACAGCAATACCTTCTCTGGGGAAGATCCACAGTAGGCAGCATCGAAAGGGAAGCTCGATCGGGAAGGCTGGCGCAGTAGCTGGGGAATGCAGAAACTCCGGATCGCTGCACCACAATGACTGCTCAGGTGTGATTTCTTTAATTGTTTTTATATTCTCATCATAAATTTCTCAAGGACAGGCGGGAGCTGGACAGAGCCTCATAAAAGGGCACAGAAAATGTTAAGTGCTCTAAGATATTAAGATGTTCATACTTGTAAGTATGACGGCTTCTGTAACACCTAGAGAGGAGGAGGATGGGTTTGAATTTTCTATTCTAGGACACTGCAAAACACGTATCACAGCTTCTGACAGTCTAAATGCTATTTTTTTCCCCCAGATCACAAATAATCCTTCCAGTTTCACGCTGCTGCCATAGACTGTCCAAGAACAGAAGGATCCACCTGTTTCAGCCCAGCAGATCCACTAGTTGGAGATAGGGAATGAACTGGGCAACTCAAATAACACTTTGCAAAAGGCTAATAAGACAAACCATCATTTGTTAGTAATACATCACACTGGTGTGATGGGCTGGAGAGGACCTTTGGGTCACTGGAGAGCTATTTTCATAGGAATAATAGTTACTGTGGAAACCTGATTCTAAATTTTCCAAGTAATCAATGATTTTTTAAGTGCCCTGAAGAAGACTTCCCAAATGCCAAACAATTTCAGAAAACCCCAAGCAATTTAACCATCAGAAAAGTCAATCTCCTTCAAAGCACATCAAGCTCCAGTAATTTCTCATTTCTACCAAGATCTCCATCCCGGGAGGACCCTGAAGACTTGCATGGAGCTTTAGCGTCTAGGTGGTGCTTACACAATGGAAAGCATCGAAGTTACACGGAGATGCTGGTATAAAGGAACTTGAACGTGTTTCAGGCACAGCAGAGTCCTCTTTCCAGTGGATTTTAGACAGAATTCGTGCTGACAATGGGAGTAGGACGCAAGCAGGCTAGGGAAGGAAAAACTGACCCACAAACCTCTTCGTACTCAAAGGAAGGCCATAAAATACAATAAATTGCTACTATTCACGTTATCAGACACAATAATTGACTTTTAGATGTAAAGGGCAAGTACTCAAATAAAGGATTCACAATGTTGCTGCAAAAATTAAACTCAGCCTCTTGAAAGCCAAAGCTCTAGAGCTCATTTTACTCTCAATATTACAAATCCAGGACTGCAGGAGACAAAGTTTTTTTCCCACACCAGGAGCATATTGAGAAGTGTAACAAAAAGCTCCTTTTCCACTGGAATGAGAGATGGAGAAGGCTTCCCTGGTCAGGGAGTTCAGGACCCATTTCAGAGACAGTGAACGAACTCTGCCACAGCCGCAGTGTCGGGAAGGTGAGTTTTAAGAAAGGAAATGATCCTCTTCCGAGTTCCTTAATGAGTTCCCTTCTAGCAAGGCAAGCGTTTGGAAAAACTCAGTCGCATCAACAGCTGAAGAAACGTTTTCCAAAATATAAAAGAATTAGAAAAGAGAGTGCGCTTCATCGGGGTGCTAGCACTCCTCCTGTTCATGCCCTGGAGTCACCGAAAGCAACAAATCTTTAATCTAGGCGACGTATTTTCCAAAGGAAAACTGTTATTTCGCAATCCAAGCTACAACTGTGAGGTCGACAGGAATTACCAGAGATTATTATAAAGATCATAAATTAGCCAAAGGTGAATCTTAGCTAAATCCCTGAAAATTTTTTTTAAGTCACTAAGACAAGCTAAGAGAATTAAGCCAATTTTTCCAGTTTATGTATTTTTTTAAATTTATTTTGTATAAGGAAACTATTTTTCCTTTTGCCACTACCCTTCTGCAGGGTCGAGTACCTTGTGCTTAAAAGGTGACAGCAACTGTGGGTTAGGGCTCCCCCGCAAAACACATCAGAATTTTACTAAAAATTCATTATGAATAGAAATCCTGTATAAAAACAAAGCTCAAGCACTGAAAGAAATGTTAGGGAAGAGTCTGATATGAATAAAGTCTGGTCCTTTGTCAGGCTCCAGCCGCCGCTAACAATGGTGTCAGCCACTGGCACGGCTGAATCAGAACTAAACACGGGTTAGTTGGCAGCGGTGACAAAGGACAAATCGTATTAAATAGCAATTTAGAAGCAGTTTCTTTTCAGCCTGCTTTTCCGAAGCAGCGCTCGACTCCTTTTGATCTCGTCTAGCCTACAAGAAATCACCAGCATCGATGGAAACTTCCAGTTAAAGAGTACTCATCACCGGCCCGGCTGCCGGCGCTGCTGACACCCATTGTCAGTTAACGGATAATTTTCATAGCGTTCACAAAGCTTAAGTGACAGATTAATTTGATACCAGCGGTTGTAACACCCTTCCTTTGTGTGGAGCCTTTCTGCCTGACGAGATGGTTATTTCCTTGGAGTACAGTCGCTTTGTGAGCAGCACACCACCACACTTGGGTTTTCAAATACCGGTTTGGGCTCCTCTTTCCTTCTTTGTCCCAAAAAACCAAGAGTATGAATCCCCACCGTCTCCTCCAGATTGTCGCTGACTACAGAGAAGATGCTTCTGTTTTAACTCGCATGTAAATCTATTAGTCTCAGCAGTTAATCAAGGTTTCTACGAGAGAAATGTAAACAGCTTTAAAAGAAAGGAAGAATTTTAAACTGATTAAAATCAGCGCAGTTTCATTATGAAAGAGGATCTTTACGAGAAATCGAAGTGTTTTTAACCTCTTGCATGACACCTGGGCCTGAGCTGGAAGGTCCGTTTCTTCATATCAGTGGACAAAATTCAAATAAAAAATATTGAATCGATTTTAATCAAACTGGGGTCTCCTACTTAATGATTTGTGTTCCAGACTTTGCTCATAATTGAGCTGAGGATTTTCTCCTAAACAAGAAAAATAAAATCATGTTGAACCTCCTCTGTCTTTTTTTACGGACAGCATCAAAAACATGTAAAATGCTTGTCCTCACCCTTGCACAATGGATTGAAAACGTGTATTTACAGAGCGTTTCTTTCCATCCATCTGACAAACATCTCAGCATTCATGCTATTAACAAAAATCACCCAGTAAGCAGCACTCTCGGAGCTTAACCTTAAACGCCACTATTTAGATAATGGCAAATTTTAAAATCTTTCACTTAAACGTGTTTGCAGGAAGCTTTGTTTGCCACAACATGAACTGTTGCAAAGAGCAAAAAAACAGAAAACGTATTTGTGAGTTCTTCTATTTGTACCAAATATATTTAATCTCCCCAAATTGCCTGCAATTCTGGTTAGGTTTTATTCTGACGCTCGATTTCTGTCGTTCAGGGGGATTAGGAGCATACTGTACTCATCCAAAGTTTTAAGCAATTCTAGTGAAACTAGTATTTACGGCTAAAGCTTTGAATACCAGCAAAGCAGTCAGAAGTGCACTTTTTTCCCCAAAGAAAGGCTTTTCTGAATGCCCTAAAGCAGGGCTAAGACGAGCGGTCTCCCCTAGGCTGGGCACACGACAGCCCCAAGCTCAGCTTTGGTCTCTCCTATGCCCATACCACGGGGCGAGCTGCCTCCGCTCCCAGTGCAACGCAACGCCGCTGCTCCCCCGACAGCCTCCCTGGCTCTGCTTAGACCATGAGCTCTTTGGACCAGGACCTGTTTGTTTATAGTATTTAGCATAATAAAGCTTTAATCCCAGCTATATCCCCTCCGGGCCACCGCACTGCAGGCGGCAGGCAAAGAAAGTGCGTTCTGTAAGGATGTGCTTCCCCACGCAAATCTTGCTCAATATGAAAACCTGGGCAAACTGTGCACCTTACACCAAACGTGTTTCTGTTTCAGTTTGTTTTGAAAGGCTGATGGCACAGATTTCCCCCCCCCCAATTTTTTTACATATATGTATATATGTATATACATATGCTTTCCACATTTTACATATATGCATATATAAATATATATTTTCTCCAATTTTTACATATATGCATATATAAATATATGTATATACATATATTTTCCCCAATTTTTTACATACGCATGTATAAATTACACATACCCACTCCCCCTCCTGTATTACACACAGACGACACACATGCACACGACGAAGTCCAACAACCACCTCTCTGCTTCCACAATCAAATAAATTGCTACCATCTCAGCTAATGCAATGAAATGCACAGATAGAGCAAAATTACAATACTTAAGGCACGTAAAAGGGAAAGCCGAGGAACGTAACCTTCCTAAAGGCACCTTCGTGCCACGCCAAAGAGAGCCCTGCGTGGAATAAGATCAGGGTGACAGGCTTTGATGGAGCCTACAGCCCATCGTATTCGTCTGAGATCCATTTTTATGAATTACTGCTTGGTCAACAGCGTAGCAGTGCCAATGCAACTGGCTCTAAGGCACGCCAGTTTAAGAACCCAGAACTAAAGAAAATTAATCCAGTGCACACTAATGATTAAAATTGGCTGACAGGTCTCAAAGCGCAATGGAAAATACAAAACTATCCTTAGGCAAGTGATTTTCTGCTGGAGTTCTGCAAGGATTGCTTTTTACTGTTCTTTTAACTCTCCCTTCCCTTCAGCAATCCTGGAAGAAAACCAGCGACCGCGGTTGCAGACAATACGGGGATTAGGGGAACAGAAAGCGTCGAAGAGAGCAGGCCACTGATACACATTGATCTGAACTGCGTGGGTCAGTTAGACAGAAAATATCGTGTGTGTTTTAACACAGACAATAAAAATAAATTCTTTAAGTTAGGGTGTGTTCCTAATTCTTTAAATTAGGAACGCAGCGCTTGGAAACAGAGGATGGGTCTCAGTCATCTTCGGTGGTGACATCTGAGGTGCCTTTTACAATCCACGGCGCTTAGATCACGACCCTGCCACGCTGCAGGGAGGACCAGGCACGCAGTGCGAGAGCCACGAGAGGAGGAGTGAAAGCCATTAGTGCTTTTGGCCAGGAACAGGTCTTCTCTGGTGAAGTACAGCTCTGAAGTACATCCAGCAAGAGTCCTCAATAGGTTGGACTGATCAGTTGAGCCATCTTCTAGAGGCTTAAGGACCATGAAGCAATGTGGGTGTAAAAGATGGAAAGGATAAGTCCTTTCCTGGCTGATAATCCTCCCCTTTTATCTCCACCCTCACTCCTCCAAGAGCTCCTCAGGTCCCTTTCTCCTGAACACGGGCTCCAACACTTGAAGGGACACTGGCCACATGCACAGTTTCAAGAGCTGTGTCCCCTGCGCTGTAAGCAAGAGCTTTGGCAAACCAACGACGAGAGCATCGTGCCACCCTCGCCACTTCAGAGCATCTTTTCTTCCTGCCAAGCAGCGCGAGAGCCCCACGATCCAAAGCAAGGAAAACACCCAGGCGAACTCACGTCCACGGACGCCTCTACGCGCTGTTCTGCAGACAGGCATGAAGTTACTGTGGCCATTACATCTGCATCTCGGCCGGCTTTCCCCTCATTTCTGTTGGGAATTCAGTTACCTAAATAATTGCATGGTTAAAAAAAATATAATCTAGCTGATATATTAGAAGTATGACTCAAACACCCATTAACTTGACCATATTCAATTCACTATCTTAATCAGCAGAGTCGCTACTCCAAAATTTTATAGCTCATAGAAGCACCATGTTAGTTTTTCGCTATTTAAATACTAATTTGTGGCCACAACCTGAAAGTAAGAAAAAACCTACTAGGAATAATTTTAAAAAGATGTAGCTACAGGTAGATTTTCATGGGCAAAGGGAAAAGATGTGAACTCAGGCAATAAGTTCCCAGATTTGAAGCCTTTATGCCCGAGAACAGGGACAGTGTAACTTCTCCAAAAGCAGCTGCCAGAATACAGCATCTAAAGACATTACCTCTAAACTTTACGCCTCATCTATTTTTTGCTGAAAATCTCCAAAAATTCCCAACACATGATGTGTCAGCATTGAAGTTCCCAGTTCAAAGAGTTTGGAAAAATAATAAAACCTGAAACAAAGCATCTGAATTAGAAGGTTTAGGCATCCTCAGCACAGATGTCACCATCCGCCTCCCCCTCATCTTTCCTACACACTAATACAGAACGGCGTAGAATTTTACATGATTTTATTACACAAGCGGTTAAAGTATCATTATTTACTACGCTACACATAACCAAGGGCAGCTGTGCAACCTTACCCTTGCTAAAACCTCGTAACAGAGGCTTCGGGACTGGTGTCGAGATGGCTGGAAATGACTTTGTACATTCAGAGAGGACCTTAAGTGAGACCTCCCTGCAATCCAAGGAAGCTGCTCCCCACGTCCCAGGCGGAGCGGAGCTCTGAAGTCCCATTACAGGGTCACACGGCGATTGAACTTCCAGGCTCAAGATTTTACTGCTGGATCCACTTTCTTTTCACAGCAACCGCCTTCTGACAGGCAGGACAGAGAAACCTGACACTTGCCATGAGGCACACGGTGACTTTCAGCTAATCCCGTTTAATGAGGAATTCCCAAAGCGCCTCTCAAGCAAAGGGTCAGCTAATCCCATTCACTGACAGCATTTTTTTACTCTTCGAAAATGGAAAGTGGCTGAAAACAAGAATATTTCCTTTTATTTTGATTTACAGGTATCGCTTTGAAGAGGAAAACCATGACATTTGGATATTTGGAAACTTAAATGTGAGCTGTTCCTCCTGTACATCACTTTTATTAGATGTTGGAGTAAAAAAAGTAACTTTTATTAGATGTTGGAGAAAAACGGGCTTTTAGACCAGCTCTCCTATTTAATCAGCTGTGCTGAGATTTGTCATTTGAAGCAGTAAAAAAATGCTAATATTGTTTTAAGTGAATATTAAAGAGCATATAAGTGTATTTAACTGCTTTTCTTCTACAGACAGTGATTAGATTCTAATCTAATTCTTTTTAAAGATAAAAATGTCATTGTTAAAATCAGTATAAGAAACAGGAAATCAATTCATACCCTTATATGAAAGGTGCAGTATTTTAGACTGATGGCCACACAACGCACTTCCCTAAAATGAAGAACATGAGCCTCACGCTGAGCTATACCGGATACGTGACAAAAAGGCTGGGTACTTCGTGATACTCTCCGAGCAAAAGGAACGGCAAACCAGGGCAGTCTGAACACTAAATATACAGGATCTGGAGTGCAATCAACGGTTTCACAGCTTTTCCCAACATTAGAGACTTGTTAAGGCACTGAGGAGCATCAGCTATCTGAAGAAGATGTCACCTGTGTTCAGAACACGCCAGACATGAAAGAACTCCAGCTACTTCACAGGATTCCTGAAATGAAGCGTGTTGCTTTACAATACCCACATCTCCTGAGCCTTCAAGAGCAGCTACCTTTGAAATTAAGCTATACTTAGGTAAAAGCAAAGACAGAGAATGTTTTCTGTTGCTTTTCAGCACTGAATTTCCCAAACAAGTTATGCTGATGCTAAGAATTCATTTCAAATGAACTTAGCACCTACCTCCAGCAGTGGTGAGAAGTGGCTAAACCAGCATGCTCTTCTTGAATTCATGAAAAAAATTACCCAGGGACTTAATGTAACCTAAATTCACTCTCATTGTCCTGCCACTTGAAGCTCTGTATGAATATTTACCTATAAAGACTCCTTTTTATGGGCCATAAATGGAGCACGATATTGTGAATGGCAAAAGCCAACGCTGCATGTGATGCTGAACAACACCAGTCCTCATGAGAATCTGTTCTGGAGGAATAAGGGAACAACTCTGAAGGCCTGTTCGCTCCACACCATTTCCCTACAGAGTTACTTCTATCTGGTCGCCTGCAATGCAGTCACCGCTGTGATGCTTGTCTGGACAGTCCCAAACTTGCTCTACGGTATAAAGGCGATTATTGCTCGTTCAGCTGTAGCTACAAGAAGCTCAATGCAAGATAACCACTTAGGTGTTCCGTCCACTAATAAAACAGCTTTTGCACATTATTTACAACAGAGACAATTTTCAGGAAACAGAGATGACATTTTACAGCTCAAGCAATAAATTATCTACTGGTACTGGGGGCAGTGGGAGTAATTTGGGAAAGGAATAGCTATATCTTAATTCTACACGTTAAGAGTTTGACTGTAAGAAGCATTCAGGAGACATTGTGACACACTCAAAATGCATCTTCAGTGGTATTTGTCCCCAAACACCACCCTCTAACACACACATACAGGGAAGGTAGAAGGGGCAAGCAAAGTGTTGTAACTAAAAAGCAAAATGTCCCAAAAATGCAAGGAAAGAAATGTTGCTCTGGTATCCTAGTAATGCAGGGAACAAGACTGGCATCAAAATGACTTCAGGGGAAGTTTCTGATTTGGCACGCTAGACTGCGTGTTCAACAAAATCCATCCCCAACACTGACCTCTTGAAGTGACTTGCCAGGACTCCCACCAGCTCTCCAATCCTGCTGTCGTTAGAGGGCTCTTTACTGAAGAGGCAGACAATGAGATCCTTGTTGTCTTTCGTGTGGAAGACCACGAGTTGGTCCTTTCCGTTGGAGACACTCAATCCTATCAACTGTGAAGAGAAGGCAAGAACAGTGTTATATACGTTGATATATCTTTGCTAGGCTAGATCTTTCTTCTCCAGGATGTTCGCTCTCAACATCTACCAGAGAGCTGGGGGCGATGGCAGCGTGCAGGTCCTCACACCCGCTGACAAAGTCAATGAAACAACAGGGTTTTTTTGGAAGTCAACAGTCTCAAAGGTGCGAGGGAATTTTATCGTCTAGACTGGGTTCCCTCTGAGCAACTCGTGCTAGAAGCAGCGCTCCCCCGTGTTACTGTCGTGCCCTTCTGCCCATCCAGTCCCACGGGCACCCACCCATGGGTGCTCCAGGTGGATTTCTAACAGCCGAAGCTTGCTTTCCCAAAAAACCTCGCACTGGATGACATCGCATCGCTCAGCGGCAGAGCCGCTAGCCTGCTTTTCTTCTTTTCAAAGGAAACCAACAGTAATCACGAGTCTGGCCAACAACCACCTTCAAATTCACATACGCAGCGCTGGGAATGCAATGATACGCAGATAACGTAAGAATGAAGGTTTTTACTGAAAGCCTAAACAGCTTGATGAATAATATAAGTTGCAAACCCCGCAAAGCTGTGATGATTCCAGTATTTAGGCATGGATTAAGGTCTTGCTGTCCTGACAAAATAAAAAGGTGTGGGATTTTGGTTAGGGTTTTTGGTGGGGTTTTTTTTGTCTGTTGAGTAACTGCTGCTTGGCACATTAAAAGCTTTGTCCTCAACATCTCACAAAGCAAAAGCAGGAAATTTTTAGGAGTGGCAATCTGAGTACGCAGGCTATTCAGATGAATATTAGAAAAAGCAAAAAATGAATCTGTGGTGGGGAAACAAAATATAAGGATGGCAAAAGAAACATCAAGAGGCAAGTACATTTAACAAACCAGTGCTTAAAAAAAAAAAAAAAAAGAAAAAAGAGAGAGAGAGAGAAAGGCAAAAGAATGATGAGACCAGAGAGGGAATACAGCAGACCTTCCCTCTCCAGTACAGGACTACACGACTCCCTTGAGTCATCCAGAGATTTGCAGAGAGGAGCCACATTCTCCTAGAAGTGAGAGGCACCGATATACCATTTTGTGGAAATGAAAGTCTCATTATCCCCTTCTTAAAGAAAAAAGCCTTCTACGTAACCCCACTGCCTGTGTTGGAACGGCTATTAGCACAAATCGAGCTGGAGACTACTCACTCCTTTCAGAAGCATGAATCATACCCAGAAACAGTCTGGATCCGTATGTTTGGTTTAGCAGTCACAACATATTATTTCCAAGAAACCTGTTCCAGCTCTGGATGTCTAACACATACCAGACAGCAGCATCGTCCCAGAAAAGCAGTGCGGTGTATGCCCTATTTTCTGGATAAAACACTACACAAGTTTAGAATCACTCATATTTTCTTGGCTTATTATCACAGTACAACAGTCTGTCTGCACTACTGCAATTGCTGATATTTAAAACACTGAGCAGAGATTTCCTGCTACCAGTTGCATATACCCAGCACAGGTAGAGTTTATTCTCTGCCGTTCACGCTATTCTGAGATTATGAAATACTTTAAAAACAAGCTACACTTCATGCACACGACATTAACAGCTGCATGGGTTTATAGCATCCCTTAAAATTAATTTGCATGCTTAAATAACATCCTGTGAGCACAACAGCACCGCAGAGACTCCTGCCATCAAGGTTTTAAATGTGCACCAAGTGTGAAAGATGAACAAGTTGAAATATCAGGATTTGAAAAGCCTATTTCAACATTAATTATTCAACAGAACCGTGTTAGAAGTCCAAGAGCCCTTCAAAATTTTCTTATTTCACCCCTCCCCATAAGACTATCTGAAGGAATAAACATAAGACAAAAGAAATAATTTTAAAGAAGGTGCTTATCTCAGTATTTACAAACACTAATATTAGCTCTGCTTGAGGATCAGGAGAAGATTCTCAGCATCCTCAGAACATCCTTTATTGCATTCACCACTGTACTGGGAAAGGGAGTTGCAAGATCCTTTCTGCTGCTCAGTCACCTTTTAATTCCTTTCTGCCATTATCTGTTTATTTTTTCTCCACGTAAGAATAAAAAGATAATTGTATATTGGCACTTCTGAGGCAACTGCCAGAACGCTTGCATACAGAAAATTCCCCAAAGTATCATCTCAATCCAGCGAAATAGTCAGGGTTGAAAGGAAAGTTATTGCTTTGTCATCATTTGCAGAAAATTACAGATTCCTCACACAGGACACAAACTAAGAGACTGCAGAGCCTGGGACCCGAGCAGGCACGCAGCCCGGGCTATACTTAAACCATTTACATGTAAACATAGTTAAAGGAGATGGGGAACTGCAGTGTGATTTCTTCAGCTGAAAACAAGTTTATGATCGTAACAGACATCAGCTGACTGTCTCCAGTGAGATTTCCATGGAAACACCGTCCCTAAGGATGTCGCCGTGTTGATAGGGTGCTTTCGAAATGCTGATGGCGAGAGTGCAGCTAACAGGCAGACGGATTTCAGCTGGGTTCACCTTTACGTATCGGAAGGGCAATCCATCTTCCCCATGAACACGTATCGTTCTAGTAGGACATATTTGATACACTGATATACATCACGACTGGTGTAATTATTATCTATTTGCTTCCCAAAAATCTTCGTTATCAGTTCAAACAATTGTTCTTTCCCCGAAGGGAAGGAATCTCTGTGTCACTAATTGGCTACTTACACCACCTCCCTGTGCGCTGTAAAAGGGTTTCCACACAAGAAGGGATCAGGCATGCAGAAAAACAAGAGAGAGTGTGCAAGGCAGCTCAAGAGGTGAAAGACAATGCATATTCAAATCATTAAGTAACAAAATATAAAACATAACTGCAAAACCAAAACCCAATGCTTTATAGCATTAACCATTTTCCAGAGTTAAATTTAAGAAATCCTGGCAAAAGAAATACAAAATATTTCATGTACTGTGTATGAACCAAACACATTTCCAAACTCTCTCCTTCTCTCCCCTCTTCCTGCGGCGCAGAGAGGGGTCAGCACTAAATCAGCAGGATCAGTGAGCACGCCCTAGCACCACGGTGCAATCCTGGTGCCTACGTGCAGATTTTCTACTGTTCCCCAGGACCACAGTGCAGGAGGAGCAGACAGAAGGAGAGGCTGTGGCCAACAGAGCAGAAATTTATCACTACAGCATTTACCAGAGATAGCTTTCATCAGATTTCCACTCTGGAATATTATTCTGACACCTGTATGAGTCAGTGAAGGGTCTTTTGGATCCATCCCTCCTGTGCAAAGTACTCCGGGACCACTTCACGGTTGCTCAGGTCAAGGAAACTGTTCAGCCAAGAAGCCTTGTGGTAGGTTGCTAAAGGGAATAATTGCAGATCTACAAATAAAGCTGATTCATATCTACGGAAATTTAAGTATTCGAAGAGCAAGAGAGCTATATGCACTGACCACTAACTGTTTTGCTGCCAGAGGAAATGCAAAGCAGACAGCCAACATACAGCCTGCGC
Organism: Calonectris borealis; assembly: GCF_964195595.1. Taxonomy (NCBI): domain Eukaryota; kingdom Metazoa; phylum Chordata; class Aves; order Procellariiformes; family Procellariidae; genus Calonectris; species Calonectris borealis. The sequence goes on along the minus strand of NC_134333.1, from coordinate 5,418,880 downwards.
TACAGCACTCTGTATGAATGGGTACTTTATTTCAGACATCCGTGTTTTGTGAAAAAACAATAATTATTAACATTTCTAAGTAACAGATATTCTATAGGCAACCTACAAATTGTATTTGATTTGCTCTCCTCCTCTAATTTTTAAGGCATTAAGGATTTCAGAGGAAAACGTTCAGACTACCAACACGCTGACCTGGTCTCGTGCTGTTACATGAATGTACAAGCTCCACCTTTAAACCCATCAGACATGCAGGGAACGCAGACGTTTTTCTAAAGCTGCGATAAATACAGATTCACCTGTAATTACTAATGCGGTAAGTGAATTGCAATGGCTTAGCCATTTTGTATAAGGTAAGAGTGCAGAAAACTAATAGCGAGAAATTGTGATAGACAAAATTCCACCTTGTCCCCCTGCGTTCACCTTGATACTTCACAAAAAACCACCCATCTAGAAAAAACACTCTGCTTAGAGTCTCTCTGTGTTTGCACAAGTTGGTTTGCACAAGCAGGAGTCAGCCATTTAGCAACGTAATCTGCTGACAATTTAATTTTGCACAATTAAGAGATAATGTCAGCAGAACAGAACATCAACTGAGGAAAATGACCTGCAGCTGCTAACTCCCTGGCAGTAACGTCTTTTCAAAGCAAGAGACACTGCCATGGAGACGTGGCTTTGCTACAGCGAATACTCTCATTAGGGCACGCAGAGACGGCAGACGAGCACGTTGCTCCACACACACGCTGCGGTGGGTGGTCGGCGCACAGTTAGGTGGATGACCAGCAAGGAGGTTAGAAGAGGAGCTATAAAACCAACATTACGGATGCAGTCGGAGCTAATCCTTCACTCCACATTTGCAGATTAGATTTTACCGTTACCCTAATCCCATCTCTGCTGTTTTAGCAATATGGGGCTGCCAGATTTATTATTTCTCCAAATGCAAATGTCCCAACAAATTTGTGTACGACACTTCCAAGCAACCCAGCCACGTTCTGTAGGTTTAAGATAACCGTAGTAGTGTTACTTCAGGCTGAGGAAAACAAACAAGCAGTTGAATCCACACTCCAGGATGCTGAAGAGCTAAGATGAGGTTTCCCCCCATCCCCCTTCCTACCAGTGATAATCTGCTGCTTTGTCACTGGCAGCTAAACTCTGCTACCCCAAAGGCCAGATACCTCACTATAATTCTGAATTTAGCTTTGATAAGATTTACATTAAACATGAACAAATAAAAAAAAAAAAAATTCAGACATGACACAAAGGATCAAACAAACCCCCAAAGACACAGAAATTGTGTCATAAGCTGCTGTGAAATGCTAACCCCCTTATGGGGCCAAGATCTTGCAGCGCACAGCAAATAAAAAACAAAATAGAAGAATGAGCAGAAGAGAGTGTGATAAACAGTTTGCTTTTTAGCTTTTATTTTATGGACTGAAATTAAAAGCTAACATGATGCATCAGTGTTGTAGATGACTGTACTATAACTGTTTTAAAGACATTAAATACATTAAAAACTGTAAACCAAGGTCTTTTTCCATTTTATGGATATGAAAATGCAGCTAAACAGTAGTATGCACTGCCCGTGACTAAGAGAGCCCGAGATGAGACTCCCCCGTCCTTGTACTTACGTTATAGAGGGGGATGGTCTTCATCACTTTGTACTGCTTCATAGGGTCCATCTTATAAAGGTGTCGATCAGTAATGAAGATTGCTCTGTCCTCCACCTTATTAAACCGATTGACCTGTAAAGAAGCAAATTTTCAGTCCCACTAATCACTGCAAGAACATGCAGAATAAAAACTTTGAGGTTTTAACATAGCTCTTAAACAAGTTTTCTCCAGAGATCCTGAAACAGTGAAAAGGGAAGATGGACCTTGTAATCCCATTTCACAAATAGAGAAACGCAGAATCTCGGAGAAGCAACGTTTCCAGAGTTATCCAGCCCGGCTGGGGCAACCTGGGAAGTCCACGGCCTCAATCAAATAAAGGATAGGTGCTTTCCCCTCGCAACATTCAACCTGCATCCCTGTCCACTGGCAGGCACCAAGCCCCAGGCAGATGGCTCTTGTTCCTACATTATATACCTGCCTTTGTCACCCCAAAAGCACGATGCAGAATACCTGCCCCGCAGAGCTAAACAGAGTGCCACCAGGGTCTGTGACACTCCAGACTTGAGGCATTTGAAAGCAGATGTTTTGGCCCATCCTAAATTTGAGTGGGTCCCATTTCCCTCTTTTAAAACATCTGTGCCTTGGACGTAGGTAAGCAACTCCCCCAAGAAGTGGAAAACCTGGACAACCACCCTTCCCCTGCCCTTTGGTGGATGTGTTAGTGAGCACGGGCACGCTCCACCGGTTCTGCTGAAGTTGTGCCACCCTGCAAGAAGGAAGAAGAGACTGAACGGGCCAGATGGAGCCCGGGAGAGCCAAGCCCGGGAGGTCCGCAGGGACCTAGGCCACCAGCTGGTGGGAGGAAGGCAAGGTTATTTCTCGGCAAGCAGAAGACCCAAGCTGGAGTGCCCTCAGGCTGCAAGGAGTATTGAACACCCTCTCCATTCTTAAGCAAGAAAGGCAGAGCAAGAGCACAACCAGTCCGGTCTAAAGGCTCACCACCATTGAGAACAATGTCCTGTTGCCCCTTCCAGGAGGTCCTAACCCCGACCCCGAGCCAGCTCTGGTGCTTATCAGCCCTATCGATTCACTAACCTGACAAAAATCTGCCCTTTTTGTGAATTTAGCAAGGGAAAGGCACAACGAGTATCGGCGCCAGGGCAAGGGAAAGAGGGTAGTGATAAGCAGGGGAAGAAAACCGGACGGCCCTGTTCAGCAGCAGCAAGCTATGAGAGCCGTTCAGCTGTGCCAGACCCGTAGACATCGCTCAACCCATATTGTAACTTGACTTTGTGTTCTGTTAAGGACATGGTATTCAAGGCAAGGATGTCTAAAGATCAGTGGTGGGCTCAAGCTCCTCAAAAGAAATTCTTTAAACAGGAGCTCGCTGTCCAACTACGCTGTCTAGGACTATTCTGGGAACACGTTGAGCAGAGCTATAGCATCCAGCAAACTTCTAGACCAAACAAGAAAGCACCCGGAGGCATCTGTGCACCTCTGAGGTTAACTCACCACTGAGTGAGATTTTGTTTGGTTTGGTTTTTGTTAGATGCTTGTACCATTCTCAGGTTATTTTGAATCTGGACTCGGTCTCCTGACTCCCACTCCACTCCTATAGGATACTTACTACTAAGAAAATCATAATGCACTTCAAATAACTTTAATACCGGCTTCCAAAAAGAGGCAAAGGTGTTTTAATCTTCAAATGACTGTACCCTCTGACAAAGGTGGGGTACAGAGGAGACGGAGCTAGACTTCTCGGAGAAGTACAGAAAAGGACAAGAGGCAATGGGCAGAAGATGCAACAGCAGAAAGTCCAACTGGACACAAGGGAAAGAAATCGCCCTGGGAAGGTGGCAGTGCTGGGACAGGGCTCAGAGAGGCCACGTAACCTTCATCCTCGGGGATCTTCAAAATTCAGCTGACTGGGAGTCTGAGCACCCTGATCCAACTCCGAAGTTAGCCCTGCTCAGAGCAGGAGGTTGGACCACAGACCTCCAGAGGTCCCTTCCCACCTAAATCATTCTGGCATTTCATCAGCCCATACGCTACCAAGAAAATAGACTTCACGGTACCTGAAATATTCTGACGGTTTCTAGTAGTTCAGCAAACAGAGCTTAGTGTCGCCATTGGGACGCATTAATATCTTAATATCTTAATGTTGCCACTGGGCTCTACAGTTGTAAATTTAAGACCAATTATAGATACATGCTATAATTCAGTGAAGAACCATTAGTTGCCTGCTGAGGCAAACCACTATATTATCACCTGTAATCTCACTGGCAATCAACAGCAGCAGAGATTATTTATGTCCCAACCCTCACAGAATAATCTTAGGCGTACTCAAGAAGTTGGTTCACTTTAATTTGAACTCAAAATATTATCCACCTGGGATATTGTTTGCATAACCAGGCACTCAGTGTATGGGGAAAATAAGCTCCATCGCGTAGCGTACTTATGTTTTTTGTGTGGATCAACCCTGAAACTTTTTTTTTTAAAATACCAATCATACGTAACAGTTCTGAGAAGATAAAAATTAACTGTTGGAAGACGGCAATATACGAACCCCTCAGCAAGTACAGCTGAAAACAGCCAAGTGCGTAGCCCCACATCCCAGTATTTTGTTGCAGTTCATGCATCCAGTTTCTACGTAGTAAGAGCAATGGGAGAACAGATTATTTAAGCACCAGCCAACGATGCAAAGTAACAAGCGGCAAGCCATGTACAGTGGTCACATAATTATGTAATTTCTCTTAATTCTAGGTATTCTGGCATTCTGAATTCATGTCTATTTTTGACCACCAAAGAGATGTCCAGCAACAGCATCCTGCCAATACCTGACAAATTAAATCACCAAAACTGCTGTCAAATGCCAATAAACACCTCTGGAAAATTATTGTAAAAATATGCAGCTGTTTATTAAAAATGTACTTATTCAAAGGATACAAGATCCTAAATGTTGTACCTTCACAGTAACATCTGATCTGGGGAAGATCGAGGAAGACTGAAGATAATAAATCACTATTCTACACCTTACGGAATTAGTGTCATTATTTACAAAACAGAAGTGGGAGGATCATGTTACGGCAGGAAACAAAATTATATTCTCTCCAGAGGAGTGTTTTATACCCTGGGATCATGCCTTTATTCATGTCTCCTTTCTAAACACAGACCATTTAAACTCCCCCCATCCCATCACAAATATTCTTCTAGGCTGCTGGTAACGTTAGGCTCCAGCAAGTGGGGTTTTCACAGAGGAAACACGCGTCTCACTAACACTACAATTAATTTGTCCAGGAAATACTACACCAAAGGAGAATATCTGATGCCGTCTAGACTTTCAGATGCCCCAAGAGCCTGGGTACTAAACAGTCACCAGGCAAGATGCAAAGTTTTGTCAAAAGCAAGCGAGAAAGTAGGACACAGAGTAGAAACTATTTTTCACTAAGGCAAAACTGGAGTCATCGGCGTATCACAGACACAGAGATATTTATTAATCAGCTGAGAAGGGAAGACAAGGGTGAGACGTGATGAGGGGTATGAACATAAATAGGATTTTCCTAGATGAAGTCAGGAGACAACTGGAGAACTTAAATCTTCTCAGTCAACAGGCAGCAGAGTGGCAAAGTGCAGAGCAGATAAAGGCAAAAAATGCAAATTGGAGAGCTACATGACAGCTTTAAATTAACGGCACCAACTCAGAAAAAGTAACTGAAGATGATTTCAGACAGCTCTGGATAGATCTTGGCACAAACATGCCAGGCAGCTGAAAACAAGCAAGGCGTTAGCATGCGGTAAAGACTAGCATGGGGAATAATGTCCTGGGTGCCACGGTCTCACTTGGAATATCACGTGAAGCACCAGGACGATGAACGTGGAGACTATAATGGTTCAGAGAAGGCAAAGAAAATGATTGAGGGCCTAGAAAATCTCGCAGGAAGAGATGCTGAATAACTGGGATTATTTTAGGAAACAGATAAATGGGAGAAAAAAAATAAAGGCTATGAAAGACTGAATGGCCCAGAGAAAGTAGGTTAGGAGTGCCTGGTGCTACACGGTGAGTTGTTTGAGCGGGAGCACAGGCTCCTCAAACCGTAATTCGGCTGTGCGGCTTACAGCACGCCACGCTCCATGTCCTGGGAGTTTAAGCCTGTTGGGCTGCGATCTGCCCCCCCCCAGACCTGATGCTGTAACGGCCATGGTTCCCAAACACGTCTTTTTGATTTATTTTAATTTTTTTTGAAGAGTCTGACAACACCACCCGTTAACTGCCACGATCCTGCGTGTTGCTCCCATCACAACCTCCTCCCTGTTGTCCATGCCCACCTCCAGCACGGAGCCCACGGTGACAAAGGGAGCAGACCTCACCGAGCTGTGCAACCAGAGCCACCCCACCGCAGAAGGTCCTGCAGCTCCTGCCCAGAAAGCAGGGACGGGAAGCATGCCCAACTTTTGCAAGGCAATATAATATCACAGTAGTTCCACAAGCATCTTTTAAATTCCACTTCTTTCTTGTGGTTACCCACTGGTTTCAGTGGTCACACTGAACAATAAATTCAGCTGAAGAGCTAAAGAGACGTACTAAGGGGAAGTCCAGCAGCTTATCTTATGTGAGAAGCAAATTCTCGCTGCCCGGGAACTCATGTCCTTTTCAGCTCTTTCCAAGCAATCGCTTTGCTTCAGGTGTCTCATGCATCTATGGCATATTTATGTAAATAATACATACTGTGTTTTTAGAAGTAAACTGTCAGTTGGGAAGCATGCACAGAAAAGGTTCCGACAAATGCCAGCACCACTGCGAATGTCACAATTCTTTGGATTTTGTAGGAGTAGAGACAGGCCTTATGTTCTCAGATACAGCTCATACCCTCCTGGAGATCAGCCCTTCCTAGCATTGTGTTCTCTGCACCTTCTGGGCATTTTTTATTTATATCTTTGTTGATCCAAATGTGGATCCATCTTAATTTAGCTTCTTGACTAGCTTATGGGGAAAAACGAAAGTCTAGCCCACAGCACAAAAACCTCCAAATGAGCTTTTCAGGTCTCTGCCAGGGGCCTCTAGACACCGCAGGGGACCTGGCTTTGGAAGAGATGGTCCTCTCGAGGGAGCTTGGTGCCACAAATGACAAAGGAGAAAGTGGGAAGAAAAGCCTCATTCTAAAAAAAAAAAAAAAAAAAAGAGTAACTGTTGTTTCCTAGGTGATACAACAAAATCTGATGGTATGCATGAAATATGCATTTGGTTTCCCAAGGCAAAAAAACTTGAAAATTTCCTTTGAAAAAAAATGAAGAGCAGCACAATGCTCAGAAAAGATGTATTTTTCCATAGGCAGAAATGACCTGCTTCTACCTATACCCACTGCGAGAAAGCGAGCACATGCACCTCCCATCAGCGAGACTTCAAAGTCTCTTCACAGACATTCTATAAAAAGAGGTATAAAAGCTTCGGTCCAAACAGATTCACCCATTATTATTCATCTCAAGCTGTTGAAATGAAGACCCCACGCACTCAAGCTAAAGAAAACTGTACCAGCAGTTATCAATACTTCAAGAGCAGTTTCCTGGCTGGCGAGAGTCGGTATTACTTCACTAGAACAATGTCAATCATCAGCTAAAAAAAATCTGTCTCAAAGAATTTCATGGTTAGCAAATATCTTACAGGTCATAAGATATGTTCTACACATAAACATTTTAAAATACATGAACTCCAGGCTTAACTTGTGTCTATTCACATTGCCCAGTACTTATCCTTTTAATTTCTTTTCTTTCCAAGGAAAGAAGTGTATTAGACTGCAATTATCTGAAAATTTTCAAGAGCAGACACCTAACATCGCTGTTGACAGTCAAGAACTACTTCACACGTGGCGTGATGATGCGGTACCTTACTGAGAGCCACAAAGGAACTCTGATGCTGCTCCAGAAGTGAAACATCCACCTCGGCTCGCCAAAGTGCGCTCTCGTTGCCAGTAACACCTTTCCGCCTGACTAAGGGACCAGCAGTAACAGCACATTTTTTGCTCAAGAATCCTCAAATAAGCCGAATCATGAAAATATACCACCAACGAAGCTGAGCAACCTTATTCTGGGGACCGATGCTTTGTTACAGAATATTATTTAAGGGAAGCAATGAAATCACCTGATAATTAACTACATTTTCATTTCTGTAACTCACTCTTCAGTCCCCTGCTAAAGCATTGCGTGAGCTAAATTTCAGCTGAGAATCAAACAGCAACAGCCAATTTGCAAATCCACAACAAACCAGGTTTAGCATAAGAAATCTGACAAACTGCCCTGCAGTGAAAGCCGCTCCCTTTCAAATGCTCCGACCACCAAGACAGCCTGGAAGTGCTTACGCCAAGTGCCACACTTGTACAAATAACATTTGGTATGACATGGGGAAGTTAAAGAAGGATAAGGCTAAAAGGAAGGAAAAAAAAAATAGATTTTTTAAATTTATTTTTTAAAAAAGAAAAGAGAAGAATGCAGCATCAGAAGAAACTCCCCCCACCCCATAGCACTGAAGGCTGATCCGCAGACTGCCATTACTTTTTGGGTAAGAGGCAGAATACTACAGCTTGTATTTTTGACAAGAGAAACACCTTCGTTTTGAAAAGACAGCTTAGGATATAAATTGTTTTATGTGAAGAGTGAAAGAAGGCTAATGCTGTTTTCAGGGTAAAGACTGTGTTCTTACAGTCAAAACACAGAGTTGCTTACAGGCTCTACAACAGTTCTCACTGTTGCTTAGTCTGCAAATCCAATGTGCAAATTTAAGGCATAACAGATTATCTAAAGAAGTGCATTGGTTGGAAAGTGAGATGGTAAATCTTGAAATGTCAAATCTTTGTCTTGTTAGCTTTCAAAGTTCAGGATTGTTTGTCTTCTCTCCTTTGTTCACTTCAGGCTTGTCCACAGAAGAAGGAAGACAAATGGTTCACTCAGAGATACTACATCCAAGCATAGATTTGAAAGGGGTCATTTGCTTTTGAGTTTAAACATGGAGATGTACTGAAGTCGCCAGGCTTACACACATCATGAAAGAACCTACAAAGCTGCAGTCTTGTCCTCAACAGCAATGCTGAAATGATTTTATCCATTTGTCGCAGGAGAGGTGCTCCTATTTGCTTCTTTAAGGCCATCATTTTCCTAAAGGAGATGCTGTATTTTCACTAAATGCAGCTGTATTTTTTTCTGTCTAACACAGGTCGTTAAGAATGAAGACCAGAAAAAGTATTAATGACTTCAAAGACTCGGGCACAGCCAGGTTGTGGATGCGCAGCAGGTCCCCGTGCCCGCTGAGCCATCACCCATGGCTTCGTGCGCACTTCTCTGTCGGCAGCTGCAGGTCCGCTTGTCTTACCCCAGCCCCGCTGCCTGCACGTACGTGTTCCACTGCCGTGCTCACGCGTGTGCTTCCTTTACTGACGATTTCAAAAGCCATGCAAAGGTATCCCTGACTAAGCAGGTGAGCGGAGGATTAAGCCTGACCTCTCTGATAGAAGAAAGTGACCAACAATTTAACCTTTAAAAAGAACAAAAAAGTTACAAGATAATTTAAAAACCACAAGACTGCAAGTCTATAACCTCGCGGTCTCTGCAGTATTTTCTGATTTCAGCTGAGCTACTTTTTTTAAGCACCCATGGTTAAGCTAAAGCTTTCTTCACCTCTGAAAGCAACCTTTCCGGCTCAGGAAGAAATCCAGTTTATGACAGGTAAAACCTATTCCATCTCCAAAGAGCTTTTATTATTGAAGTGCTGGGACACCAATGCAACAAACGGCAGCAGAAAGTGGATTTTTCCAACAAGTAAACACAGTAACAGAATGTATAGAAACAAGGCCTGTTCCCATGCTCAAGGATTTCTTCATACACCATAAACATAAAAGAACTGCTCAGACGCTTGCCCAAAGGCAGGAGCTCTGTGCTTGCAATTGCTGTATGGATACGGTATGGATCTGTGTTTCAGAAATCTGCTTTCCCCTATGCTTGCACAGGAAATTGTCCTTCAAAGCTGAATCAGGAGCAAGCGAGAAAAACATAAGGACTTAAAAGCTTAAAAGTTGCGTAACAACATGCAAAATTAAACCCCCACACCCAGTATACATATAATGTACACCCTCCACACCCCGAGTAATTCCCCTCGCCGTCATTTCATTCCCATTCAAAACAACAATTCCTATAATCTCATCTTTAAGAACTGAATATTGTATTTTTACAATTATTCCGGTTTAGCTAGAAACAGCAACAATTTGGAACTAGTTCATTAAATGAATTAGAAGAGGAATTATTTTGTTTTCAGCCTAAAGCGAAAAAAGCCAGGGGGAAATTCTCCTGTATCTCCTCGTCCCTAACGGAGGTTCCAGCCAAACTGCTGCAAGATTGTAAAGAGGAGGTTTGGATCCAGACTCACCCGATCCTCCTTTAATCCTAACAATATAAACCAATATTCACTCAAACCGCTTATTCAAGTAGCGAACCACGCTCTTAAAGAGAAGATGTTAAAAGCAACAGAATACTCCACTGAAATATTTTTGTTTGGAAAGCAATAAGAGATTTCTATTTTTATACACACAAATCACTGTTGAATAAATAATATAACTCACTACCACTAGCAAAGAAGTTTTGTTATGAAGTGAGATTTTCTGCTGCAAAATGAATTTTGTTGTTACTGTTAAATATAATATTTGCAGAATCATAAACAATAATCACGCACATGCTCCACTCTGGCAAGTGGGGACCAACTGCAATAGCACATTTTTAGAAATAAAAAGAATATACAGCTTCTTAAAAACACTTGAACATCAGCAGCCCCAGCCTGCCATTGAAATTGTTTTTGTCTGTTGGCTTTGTAAAATTCAACATATCCTCTCCTGACACATTTAAAACCAGCATCATTTAGATCATTATGAACTACCCATAAAAAAAAATGCGAGCACATTTTCCTAATTAGTTTTTTTTAAACCTTCCAACCAATTTAACAAAAAAAACCATTCTGCTATGAAAAAAGTCAGACCCAAACCAGTTACTTGGAATCAAGTGAATTTATCTATGTCTCCAACACGAAGAGGCCACAGATGCCGCTCCAACCAAGCACCCTTTGGTGCAATAGGGTCAGAGTTACGTATCCATCAAAAAAACCCCTGGTACTGAAACAGGACGGCTTTGAACTGCCATCTCTTAAAGCTTCTCCAGGATTACCCCCTCGCCCTTGGGTTCCCAGGATTCCACCTCGACCACAAGAAGTTTCCCCACTCAGCCCACGTGTCTGCGGACCACGCACGTGCCGGTTACCTTGCGGACGTGACAGGAGAAGAGAACGTTCATGTACTTGTCTTTCCGTTTCAGCTCATTGGCAACAGGGATGAAAGAGCCCGTGGTCTGAGGGTTATCTGGTTTCTGAAAGAGCAAAGACAGGCACATAACTCTTCTTGCTTACTGAAGAAAATAATTGCATTACGTCACGGCGGGCCAGAGAGGACTGCAGCTGCACCACCTCGTCTGAAGGCTTCCTCCAGTCCCTGCCTCGCTGAAGAGCGGCAGAGCATCTGGAGCTTTACACGCTTTCTGAAAAAAAGCCTTAACAAAACAAAATGCTTAAAGGAAGGACGGAGTAAAAGGAAGCAATGCAACTTGCCTAGAGAGAATTTCTTTGTTCTTTTGCATTTTATGCTATTTCTTAACATCCCATTATATCTAGAATTTTAGTTTTACATCGACTTCTTTCCTAGCTTTGGCTATTTGAAGAGACAGCTGATGGCATTACTCATTATCTTTTAAAGCTGTTTGTCATGCTCAAGCTAGGCTTAGTATTCAGAAAAATCACTCCTAGTGCAGAAGAAGTCAAAGACTCTGAAACTATATAAACCCATTTACAGAGGAAATTTCAAAGTACTTCTCCCTCCCAAGAAACCAATACTCACTTTTTCAATTTTCCACCCTTTTAGCATCCTAAGCCCCAGCCATTGCATCGATCACTTCACTTGTACTCACCAGTGCGATGTAATTCCCCTCCCATGCTCTTTGTAGGCCAATATCAGCTCTGTGACCCTTCAGCACTTCCATGGCAGCAACCTTGGCCCTCAGTTGAGGTAGGACTTCTGGTGGAACGCTCCGGATGAGTTCACCTGCTCTCCACCTGCCGCAAAACCCCTGAATCAGTTCCACAGTCTGTACTACGAAGACTCCTTCTGCCAGATCAGCACAACAAGGGCACCCTTAGACTATAAATGTCAGGGGAAAAGAAGTCCTTCCATCGCATTCATAAAGCTGGAAACGTCAGTTATCATTTTAAAGTCACATATCATCTCTGACTCTAACAAGTTCAGCTGGTGTACTCCCCATCCCCTGCCCCTACCGGCACATCTGTTTGCAATAAAGTTTTCGCAAGCCCATTTTTTGGCTCATTTACAACATCATTCTCCTTTAATAGCTGAATTTGGCCCTACAATTGAAATCTAACCAACTGTAACCTGAAAGAGGGCAGGGTAGCTCATCCATTACTCCACACCACACTCCAACCTTCAGCAGCAACACCAGGTCTCCACGATTAATGCTACGGAAAGTTTTTTAGCAACTGAAATTTTGTAGTTATGATAACTGAGCTTACTCAGAAGGCAGGACTCTCTACGCAGATAGGTTGTGGATGGCTTTCAAGAGACAGCTGGGGAAAAAAACAAGGCTGACTTGGTCTAGCGCTGGTGGTAATGCCCCTTCAAGCAGATGGCTGGACTGGAGATCTCTAGCGGCCCTATCCAGCCAACCTTTCTCTTGTTCAGTGACTTCCAGAATTTTTCAAATTGGAATTGAAACTTCTCTGTCTACAACTTACCAGAGAAACAGTCACTGGCTTTTAGATATTAGGAGGTTGTAATAAAAGTATAAAATATCTCTTCTGCACATAGAATACAGGTGGATGGTAGAACATTGCTTATTCTATTGCAGAAAATACTGACTTACTATAAGAAATCTTGACAAAGTCGAAGAGATTCCTTTCCTCCCCCCTGTCTAACAGCAGCGGCTCTCTTCCTTTGAAACCAAGCAGAAAGGGCCAAGCAAGGAAATACAACCTCCATCCTGACTAAATCTTTGAAACAGAATAATTATTCGCCTGGTCAAGGGTACCAAAGCCACTGACTTCTTAATCTATCACGTTCAGCTCATGTTCTTCAGTCATTTTGCCAACTTTTATGGAACAAGCAGCAGCTGTCTGCTCCTCTAGGTTAGACCGAGAAGACGGGAGGTTTTCTTTGTACCTGTGGTAAATGGCCTGGAGTGCCTCTTCAAATCGGCGCAGCACTTTCGGCGGAGCGGGCCATTGCACGTGCTTGCCGTAGTCCTTCATTTGCCTCACGTTGTGAAAGCGTCGGGCAACCTCGTGGATGTAGGCCTTCACTTTGTAGCGGCGGTAATACTTGAGTATCGTGAGGGCAGCCTTTGTCCTCTTATAGCGGAGGCGAGCCAAAGTGCCCCTCCAAACCTAAGAGTCAGCGGAGAAGACAGTTTTAGCAATAAAAAGTAGGATATTCTTTTTCTTTCTGTACTCCTCCTATACTGCTCAAATCCACAAATATATTCCTTTTATTTTAAAGGAAGTGACTTCTCTGCGCCAATCAAATCCAATTAAAACATCACTGAAAAAACCATTGTGTTTACCAGTGTATTGAGAAACAATTTTAACACTGATTAAACAGGATTGCTTTGAAAATAATTTGGGGAATATCTGTTCAGGCCATGTGCTGAAAAGCAAGCAAATACACCAAACAAATGATGTCCTCCCAACTTGCCGGACGGGAGGCCGGCTCTGCCGGCACCACTGCGAGTCTTATCTGCGCCTGGAGAGCACCACGGGCCACGTTCTGGACTTCTCCTTCCGACGCTCCGGGACGTAGCGCAGGAAGACTGCCTGCAGCGCTGACGTGACTGTACCCACTCCTAACGTGAAGACCCCAGGCACGACGAAGCGCGGCAGCGCGCAGCCGGGCTGGGCAGGTTGTGTCGTTTCTATCCCGTAACCAGAGAAATGCGTATTCACCTGAGCGCTCTCGAGCTGACGGGCGCGTCCCTGAGGGATTCGTCAACAGCTGTACTTTCCCTCTAATATAATCTGCCAAGATGAAGATTGTATTTTTGTTTCCTTGTAGAATTAAACTGGAAGGATAATGAGTCTCCCGCATACGAAGAGTGCTTCACTGCTCGCTACGGGCCCTGCCGGAGAGTTTATTTCCCTCTTGAGAAACATCCCATAGCACCATTGATGCATATCAAGCCTTCTATTTACAGAAGAATTAATTAATTACCTGAGGCAATTTCCAACATGATATTCGCTTTATGAAGCTGATGTCAAAGGTTCTCTTGACAGCTTTACTGATAATCCTGATAAATGGCTGAGAAACACTATATGTAGCAGGCAGTATAGCAGATGTGAGGGGGTGTTCTTCTCTATACACTCAAAATCCAACGAGGAAATAGAGCCTTTGGGTTCCAAACCTCTCAAAAGCAGAGGACTCTCCTCTTCCAACCTCCGTCAGAATAACCCCTCCTCATTCTCCTTTGGCCTCACTGCCCTTGCATGGGGTATCTCCCGTTCACCACAGACGCCATTCACGTAATTCCGGCAGAGTCTGGGAGTTGCTGGAGCACCCACCACTGCACTGGTGCGTTTGATGCTCCGTAAAGCACATTTGTGTTCTAGCACACCAGAACAGAGTCAAGACCCTACACAATGCTGCCCAAACATCCGAGGTAAGGCTGAGCCAATCCATCCCTCAACTTGTATTTTATCGTGTCCAAATGACTGTAAGCCTACAACCTCCAACATTCTACTCCAAGATAGAAACCGGTCCTCAAAACACTATGAAATCACCCTAAACCTTCTTCTGTGGATCATTTAGCACGGTGAAGGCCAAACTGCAGCTGCTAAGTCCCATACGGCTGAGAAGCAGATGGAGCCCAGCTCACTCCTACACTGTACGTTGTATATTGTTGGTAGGAAGAGGAGGAGGGAGATGATCCTGGACAACAAGGTGTAGGAAAATGAAGCAAAGTAAGCAACTAGGGGAACAACTCAAGACACGCAAGGGAGCAACTCAAGACACGCAAGGGAGCAACTCAAGACACGCAAGGGAGCAACTCAAGACACGCAAGGGAGCAACTCAAGACACGCAAGGGAGCAACTCAAGACACGCAAGGTGACCGAAGGCAACGTGCTCCTTACCAGACCCCAGCCCCTGCCAGGAGCCAGGCTCCTAAGGAGGGTGTGGGAATAGAGACTGTTTCAGCGGTCGAGGGGGAGAGCTGGGGAAGCGAGGCAGGACACGGGACAGCCACGGGAAAGGTAAGAGCAGGAAGCACAAAAAGCGGTCCCTGTGACCTGGCAGAAAATCAGCACTGCCGTACTGACCAGACAAACGAACGGGCAGGAAGACAAAGCGCGAGTTAAAGGGTGAACAGAGGACTGGTACTGAAAACCTCAACACTGCATGCATATAGAAGAATATATAACACTTTCCTTATTTATTCTTTGAAATCATTAGGCAGATTGAGGGAAAGCAGCATCCTCTGCATCACATATGCTCTTCTTCGCAATCACTTTTAGCGCACTCAGTTATAATTGTAGTTCTAGTTCTAGACAACCTGCATATCCCAAAGAGATACAAGAACATTGCCATATAAAGGGCATCAGGGCTCCTGAGAAGCTCAGGGCTTCCTGAAGCCACAAACTAAAACCGACTTGCACAGGGCCTGGATATCACCCAAAGTGTGTAAGGCTGATTTAAACCTCGCATTTCCATGTCTGAGGGCATATCAGATTCAGAAACCGTATGAATTTGACAGAATCGGCAACTAGGATCAAATAATTGAGCGTCTAAAGAAGTAGCTTGTGCCCTTTTTTTAAAGAGACGTGAAGACGACTTGGATTGCTTGAGACTTTTAAACATAGACTGAAGTGTCACAAAATGTACCTGCAAGGAATGTATGGACAGTAAACAAGACAAGCTGGGTAAAAACCTACTGCCAACTTCCCATTTTTTAATTTAATAAGAATAGAAATGAGGAACAAAAGGTTCCAGGTCGCAGCTAAACAGCCTTCTGAATGTTATAAAGGATCTCAAGACATGAACATGCACGGTAAATTTGTGTAAGCTGCTAAAGACTTTGTAGAGCTTCACCGCCGTCAGTTTTTCCCGAAAATATTTTGAATTGTTTTTAGATACAGAACAAGGTCTTGATTTTTGCTTCCTTATGGTTGAAGTGGGCATGCTCTTGAGGAAAGTCTCTTGCTGTGGTTATTTTTCACACCAGCCAGACATCCGTGGAACAAAGGCGCTGTAACAGATTGCCTCGATGTTGTATCAGCTGCATCGCTGCAGAAATTGGCTTCGCAGCAAGAAGTGTCACAATTGCTACAAACACTAGCCTTCCAAATCCAATTACCCAGCCGAGGCATGCCCCTTGGCTACACGCAAGCAGTAAACTATTAATGAAAAGCATGTCCTCAAATCAAGTTGTCATAACTGGATAATCTCACTCCTAGTAAGAACCTTCCTAATAGCCACAATGGCAGCTCCTCCCAAATCTAAGGAGAAAGTCAGAGATAGGAACAAACTTCTCCTAGGGAATGGGGTACAAATATTTTTAAAATTAATTGTTTTTCTGGCTCGGTGTTTTTCTTTTCAACCCCAGGGCTCATTTCTGCTTAAAGCAGTCCATCAGTAACGTTGAACTGCCAAGGCAAGCCGACTGCCCGATGGTCTAGCAGTCTCTTCCAGAAACATGGACCGTTCAAACCTACAAACAAGAGGAGGCTGTCAAAGCAACAAACTCCTTGTTCAGCAGCCACTTTGTGTGCTCTGCGTTGTGTAGTTGTGAGCAATGGGTCAGAACCACACAGAAGACAAACGAGGGTGCTGGAGTGTTTCCCACCAACACGCACCTTTCTCAGACTTGAATACTGGAGAGCACTACCTCTCTCAATGTGCCTTTCCAATCCTTCCCCCCACCTCCAGTTCATAACTCAAGAACATTAAGCACTGTGAAATGAAATTAAAAAAATCAAATTTCCAGAGCTAAGTTTATCATGGCATTTAACAGATTCTCATGTTGCAAAAGCCACTTTTCTGTTATATGCTGGAGGACAATGGTAGAGCCATGGCCAAATACAGGAGACCAGCATACCAAAAACCCAACAGAAAAGATCTGTGTATCCAGGATTCTCCTTCTTTCTTTCGGCCCTCTGTACCCAAGATATCGTCCAAGTCATTTTCATACGTAGTTTGGAAAGGATTCAACAGCTCATGCCTCACCTTTCTGAAACTCGATAACCAGTGAGCAGCTTTCACTTGAACTTAAATCAAAGCTACACACCAGCAAGCTGGTAGTTTCAGCACCTGCATTTAGCAAATCTTGCGAGGATAGAGTAAACAGGCCTGAGAATCGCAGTGCCCCGTATCGTTCCTCCTACAGGCAAGAATAAAATGATGTTCCCTTGCCACCTTTCTGTGGCTTCACTTCTGGTTAACCTGGCTTCCCATAGAAATGAGACTAAAGATTTAGTCCTGACCTCTCGAGATTGCCCTGGCATCTTCTGACTCTCCAGCCAGCTTCAACCAAATCTGACAGAGGAACAGAAGACAGAACAGAAGAGGCAAGCCCATACATCTTTCAGGAAAAATCAACAGCAGGGTAGAGAGAGATTCCAATTAGAGTGACATTGCTGGAAACGCTTCAGAATGAGCTCAAGAGCCATCTGCCTTCTTTGATCTCCAAATCCCAACCAGCACACGCGAAGCTCCTAGCCAGGCACAGCCACATGAGGCTGCGTGCCGAGCCAAACAGGTAGAGGATACCAGAAGGACCTGGCAGTATTTCAGGGGGATGAGAAGGTGGGGATGTGTGCAGGACACAAGGGAAGGGTATGATGAGGAAGACTGGAGAGTGCTGGCAGTGAAGCTGTCACAAGAAGAAAACTGACTGTTGTTATTGTGGGGTGTCAGCAGCGTAGGACAAACCCATAGGAAGCCAGGCTCACAGAGAAGCTTGTTCAATGACAATTTTCGAAGTGACACGCTGAAGAGCAGACTCCAAAGCAATCGATTTTGTCATCAATTAGCGCAGCGCCTAGTGACCAAGCAAGAGAAGAGACATCGTGCAGGACATGCTATGGAATAGATGCTCCTCTACAAGAAGAGCCGCCCAAGGAGACGAGGCAGGGCAGGGTGTAGGAAGGGGAATGTGTGGGCTCCACAATGTGTGTACGCAGGGAAGGGGACCACGAGCAAATCCAGGACTCAAGAGCAGAGGCTTGTAACTATGGTTATATTGAAAATGGAAAGAAAAGGAGTGTTCGGGCTTTTTAAGAAAAACAAACAAACGACATTCCCCCCATCCAAACCCCACCCATGGTCTCTCCTCATCTCTTTCAATACCTCTGCCTTCTCCTCTATGCTTTCTCCTCCCAAAGGTCAGGTGAAGAAAAATTAAGAGGGCAAGTGAAATTACGACTCAAGGGCTAGGAGGATGGATAGAGAAAAACGAAAAGTTTGGAAAACAAAGCCTGAACAACACAAGAAATTCAGTTGAAACTCCTGAATATTAGAAAGCGTATATAATTCTATGGTCACTTCCAGTGAAAAGAGTTCCTTGCTGTTTCCTTTACCATAGCCCCTTTTACTCCTTCAGCTATGGCCAGCGAGGTGGAAGTGACCACTGGGACCAAGAGAGACCCTCCCGCGCAGCTCTGGGGGCTCGGTGATCCCATCGTGGTCCCCCTCCTCCCAGTGCAGCAGCTGCTTTGGCAGCTGCTGGAACTGGGACTTGCAGAAAGAGAAATAGAGCATTCATCCAATCCAAGAGCCATAACTTATCTTATGGGAAGTACTGTAACCTTTTCTGAAGTACGTTTAATTCACGTGCTTTTTGATTAAAATTTAATAAATTAAAATTCAAATGAATGGAAAAGGAGATCTGGACATGCCTTTAGAATCAGCTTAAAAACCTCAGTGACCTTCTAGCAAAGTTTCTAAGATTAAAGAAACCTAACACAGATGACGTCCATCACCTTACAGAATATAAATCCTATATACCAATCTACGCATTATAGGCTTATTTGCAGACTGCAGTCTGCTTCCAAGATCAGAATTTCCCATTAAAAAAAGGAAAAAAAAAAAAAAAAGGGAAGAAAGAAAGGAAAACAATCAAATGGGCCCTTCAGAGCAGAAGGAAAACCAGCAGACCAGACAGGGTGGGCCCAGAATGCGGAGATCGCCTTGCCTGTAGTTTTTCCATGGAAAAAGGGATAATCTAGATTTGACCTAGATGCTGCAACCTCTGCAAACGTAGAGGAAAACCCACACAGCACGCAATCTAAACATATGAGCAAGCAAACAAATGCCGAGAATTCAGCCAACAAACCGAGCTTGTCTGAATTAAACCCTCAGTGTTATATTTTTGAGCGGTTCTGCAACTAACTAAACCTTGGAAAACTATTTCATGCTTGCTGTAACAGCACACCTCCTCCCACCAGGCCTCCTTCGCGCTAGCCTGAACTGTTTCGTGATCAGTATTTCATGCTGCCCTAGCACAAGCTGCCCTCCGGGCATCCAAACGGAAAAGAATAAAACAAAACCTAGCTAGAAATTCACACAGGCTTGAACCTTCCTGCGCAGCTTTCAAGGCTCTCAAACAGGAAAGGTTATTAAATATTTAAGTCAATAGTGCAGGGCAGAAGCTGCGTGCAGTTCTGCCACAGGCTCCTCTGAGGCACTGCGGTTTGAGTAAACGCTCAAATCTGAAGCAAGCTTTAATTATACTATTCCTGATTGCTTTTGAAAGGGTTCGTCTCCTTGCAGAGCACAGATATGACGGAGTGGCTAATATTCACAAGCAGCACCCACCGGGTACTTGCACACACCACAATTTGTGATCTGCGTTTTCCCAATTCAGGTGAATTCAGACCCCATAGAAGGTTTGAGGCAAATGATTTTAAATCAAAGCCTCCCCATTCTAACAGATCACATTACAGAGCATATAAACAGCGAGTGGGAAGAGCTGCTTAATTTACTAAATGCTATTTTCTCTTTTCACATGAGTCAGCTGAACAATGTTCGTTCTATTGCTCTGCTTAATAGAAACAATATTCCACGAGCCAGGAAAGAGAGAAGGGTCCCACTCGGAGATTAATTAGATTGTACTAACAAGACCGTGTCCAAGAATAAACATAAAAATTAGCAAAGGAACAGCGGTTATAAGCAAGTTGCACACGTGAGACTCGTGCAGAGCCCTAACAGAGCTGGTCTGGGCTTCTCCTGCAGCTCGTTCTGCTGCCCAGCAACGGCTGCAGCAAATGTCATGCTGCTGCACCCGCCTGCCTTCGAGGCCAAGCCTGAGCTGCTGCTGCTGCAGTTCAGCCTTGAAAGCCGCAAGAAAGCTCTTTGCCGTCCTACTCGTGAGGAGCTGCCAGGTCCATCCGGTGCCCGCAGCAGTGCCTGACAAAGGGCACCCTATCACTCCACCCTGGCTGCACTCTCCAGAATTTCCTGCCTCTGGCAGTGAGCAGGGGAGGAAGGTGTGGGGAGAAAGGAGGTGAGTTTATATGAACAGATGAAGAGAACGGCCAAAGCGCCTCTATTAAGGAAGCGGAGAAGTTTGCAATCACCAGAACAAGGTTGCTGCCGTTAGAAGGCAGGAACCTTCTTTCGTCCCGTGAAAATTCAAGGTAGAGTTTTTACTGCTGAAGATATCAAAATACAGGTGTTTTCATGATCTTCAATGTTTTATTGCTGGTAAAGACTGCAAGGACAACCAGAAGCACAGAACAATCTCCATTAGATAAGGTAGGACACTCCTCTGTGAGAAAAGAGGACCGAGAGGGGATGGGACAGACGTTCACAGAGTCCTGAGCAAAGTCCTGCCTTGTCGGTACAGGAATGAGTGGGTGTCAAGTGAAGCTGGCCCAAACACAGCAAGATCTCTCCGTGCAGTGCTTAGCTGAGCTTGCCAAAGGCGGCTACAAAACATAAAAGCTGGTGGCATGTGTTTGAGGACAAGTTCAGGGAAAAGAAATCCAGCAGGTGTTATTGAATAAAAAACCCATGCCCAGCTTAGGTCATCCCAAGTCCAAATGTCTGAAGGAAAAGTGTGAAGGAGAGGCCCGACGCACACTTGCCCTGCTGCTGTCCTCCCGAGGCATCTCTTGGAGACACGGTCCCGACGGACCTTCCGTCTGACACGGCGCAGCAGCTGCCACAGTTTAAAACCTACATCTATTTAGTGAAGCGGCTGAGGATTAAGCTCTATCTACATTTCTGAAGTTGTGACAGCGATGTTCTGCCTTGCTAGGACAGAGAGCAGATACAGGGGAAAATACAGCCATGCAAAGACCTAGAAAATGTTACTAAAGGACACAAATACCAATAAAACACACATTTCTGCTAGGGAGGACAGTTTTAATCATGGTGGGGGAAAAAAAAAATCCAGAAATATTTCAGCAAACGCAGATCAATCACTGTACGCTTCTTTTTGCCCCAAAGCCGCATAACCAGAGTGAGTAGCTCGCCACCCATCCCCACGAAAGAGTGGCAAACCCCCTCAAAGGGACTGTGATTTATACTGCAGTGTCCTGTTGGGAAAGAAGATATGCACAGAAATTGTCTGTGCATCTCTACCTTATTATAGGCACAGTTCACGTGATCCTGGTATTTTTACTATCATGTTAAATTAAGATCTTTTCCAAGTTAAGGCTGCTGAATGCTATTTGGGCTTGCTTTAGTTTACACCACACTGGCAGTATTTTTACAGTTCAAACAAGACTTAAAGACATCTCCAGGTGCAGCAGATCAGTACCGTTTCAAAAAGAAAAGCTCAGGCACAACAAAAAATAATTCCCTTCCATGCAAACAACAAGGAAGCATCAGTAGCAATGGTTGCAGAATCTGGTCTTCCCAATTTGTCTGTGATACGCATGAATGAGCATGGAAAAAAAAAAAACAAACCAAAACGGTGAAAGGACGGAGTTAGAGCCTGAAATACTCAATTTACAAGATCAGAACTACAAAAACTTTGCTTAACAAACAAGGGACTGCAGAGATGTTTGCTGAAAGAAGCCCATTCAAGAGAGGAAAAAAAGCCACATTTGAGACTGCGATTTCCAGACGGACACGGGGACGCAGCATTCCTCAATTCCTCTGATCCATTAGGGAAATCAATTTACATTCTTTTTAAAGTCCTTCCGACATGCTCTGCAAACTGAAATCAAGTAAAGCAAAACCTGAAGAAGCAGGATGGAGCGAGCAGCGGGCAGCACTAACGCCTAAGTGCAGGCTCTGCAGCTGGCTTTGCAGTCCTCATTTATGAGGATTTACAAGCAGCGTTGCAAAAAGCAGAAGACCAAGGTGAAGCGTTGACAGAATCAGGCAGTTACCTGCTCTGCCGCTGCTGCTGGGCGCTTTGCTTCTGACGGGGCTTACTGAAGTCCTTCATGCACTCACCAAAGCACAAACGTATCCTCTGTGATGCTGGCAACAGGCTTGGGGAAGAGTTTGGGGGTTTTTTTTGTTATTGTTTTTCCCCACATACATGGGAGTTAACAAACCAAGTTCTAGAGTGACTCTAACAGCCATGAAACTCAAGGTCTCAGAGCTGGAACACAAGAGTCCTGGAACAGGCAGTTCCCGTGCTATCCATAAATTGCTGGACCATATTTTTAAATAGTGATGCACATACACGGTGTCCCTTGCTCAAGAATAAATGGGTATTTACATTTACTTAGATCAGAACATGTTTTCACAGCATTTCCTGGAGGAGGAAAAAGATAATAAGCAAGTACCCAGGTCCCCACTGCGCCTGCTACTGAAAGGGTAGGATCCAATTCTCCCCGTTTTGCTTTCCCCCACAGGCATGTCCCCGACTCTCCTTTTTACCAGCATGAATGTTCTGAAGGAAGGGGAGCTGGTTGTGCAGCTAAACTGGCAGAAAATAGCCTCTTCTCTTTTTTTTTTTGTGTTTTTTTTTTTTTTTTTTTTTTGTAAGAGGTGGGGTTTTTGTTGTTCTGGTATTTTTTGGGGGTAGGGGTGGTGGGTTTTTTTGATTTTGAGATGCCTCAATGCGTTCACTGGAAGCAGACAAGTGATGTTACTGGCACAGGGGAGGCAAGCAGCACGGGAGAAGCAGTCGGATCAGCCTGCTAAGAGATCAGCTTGGCCATACCGGCAAGCGGCACTGTCAACACAGCGGGGACATCCAATTCTTCATTTTACTCGGTCCTTCACAGCACCCACATGCTGCTCCTTTGGAAGGAGCTACAGCATCTCCTTTCACAGCTTCTCCCTGCCAAAGCCTCTCAAGATCAAAGCCTCAGTTCACGGTACAAATCCACATGTAATTATATACCTATTTCCACTTATATTCAAAACTTCACAGATTCCCTCAAGATGGTAAACGCCTTCAAGTCCGGATGGCAAATGCGTTGCATCACCTTTTATTTGGGTCACTGAACCGAAGCCCTCATCAGATTACTACTGCCCATCCATAATCTGACGTGAAAACGCCGCCTTTGTCAGAACGAAAGCTTCCCTTTGTGGTGATGCTCCCCAGCGCACCGTGCTTCAAGAACTCATGGGGATGGAGAAGAAAGGGAAGGTGAAACATTAAATATGACAAGTCAGCCATGGTTCTCTTTTTCTGCTCTTCCCCGCCGGGTTTTGGGAACGTTGCCATGGTAATCGCAGCTGCGGGGCTGCGAGCGACAGCTCTCCCGAGAGCAGCCTCTGCAAACCCCAGCGCCCGCGGCAAAAGGCACGCTGCCGGGGGACGGGCTCGGAGGGGCCGCTCGGCCGTGCCACGAGGACGCGTTAGGAAGCCCACGGCATGCACCGGGGCCAGCGCTGCCTCCTTCCAGCTGCACTGACCTCCTGGGCTTGGAGGGCTTCTGCGCACAAGGATTTTTGTCCAAGGAGGTGCTGGGCTGCAATGCAAGGACAATTCTTGCTTCCTCTGCATTAGGCAGTAAAGATTTAGTGAAGCGATTACCATATGCAGCTGTACTGGTCTGATAAAATTACACTGAAATAGTGCACTAAATTATATTGACAAGATACATCATCTTTGCATACTGCACGTGCTGGCTGGCTGGGCTTTTTTTCTTGAACAAAGCACTATTCTGCAAAGCTAATGAATATGTGGGAATGCTTCCAAGGGCAGAAAAAGCAACGGGGTTTTATGGCAGCTTTTTTTAATTTTATTTTTTATTTTTATTATTAACATTAGAGCTGCTTCATTTGCATTCATGAAGACAATCATATAGATGGCAAGACCACAGGTAGAGTAAATAAACTCAAATGCACCGCATAAAAAGCAGTGATGTTCTCAGCCGGTGCTTCTAAAATGACCATTCGAGTTGACTCTGACAGCAATGTCTCCACCACCATATGGGCTTTCTAATACCGGACAGCTCCCACTTGCTAAATTCTCCTGGAGCCAGCAAGTTGCCACGGTTAAATCGCATCACATCTGCTTACTGACTTGGTTCAGTCTGAAGTAAAATCACAGCCTGGAATCCCACTAACATTTTCTCACAGAAGAAAAAGGAACGTTGAAAATAAAGCAAAAGGAGAAGACATCCAGGAGACGTGGAACAAAAGAATTATCTCCTTAAACTGGAAGTCAGTTTTAATTCAATTTAACCAAACTCATATGAAGCAAATTCTTATCGTTGCTAAACAAAGGAACCAGAATTATTTTAAGGGTTAAGGGTTACTCCCTGTCGTGGTTTATCAACAAAGCTGATATCTTATATTCAGTGAGATATTTACTGAATCTCTTTTTGAAAGTCTTGTGATTTGTATGAGAGCAATACACCACATAATATATATCATTAGAAATGAAGACGTACATTTAAACTACCAAGAAACAGAACTGCTATACGCATTACATGCAGATTCTTCTTTCATTTAAAAGCATTCCTTTGCAAAAAAAAAACGTTATTGAACTGTGATCGGCTGCTTTTAAGGCTACGCCTTACATTTCCCTCAGTTTTTATCACACAAGTGCCTATTGTCACAACAAC
Organism: Calonectris borealis; assembly: GCF_964195595.1. Taxonomy (NCBI): domain Eukaryota; kingdom Metazoa; phylum Chordata; class Aves; order Procellariiformes; family Procellariidae; genus Calonectris; species Calonectris borealis. Next base: position 5,394,214 of record NC_134333.1, on the reverse strand, counting down.
ACGTTTTCTCTCCAGTTGTCTTTTCCTTTTCCTAAATTCAAATTTGAGGAACTCCAGTGCAACAGAAGGCTCAATTATTTTAAAATCAAGTTAATCTCTCTCTTTTCTTTTAGATATAATCTTGTGACTCTCAGAAGTATCACAGTTTGCCTTACTCGGCCTTCGGTTCTTATAGGCAAAACTAAAGTAAGGAAAATGCAGCAAGAATTACATTTTCATGTGAGTTTTTCGTGAACAATTGAAAGCAAGTTGAGAACAGAAATTAAGATACAGGCAAAATCGCCTTGATGTTTTCAGAGTGTAGAGAAGGCCTCTTCCGATCCTTACTCTGATTTTATTTTTTACTGTGTTGATTGTTCCTTTTTCAGCGCTGCCAATCTCCAGCTGCCCCATCTACTGGCAGCAGAGCACGGCTGGTGCGTGAACACAGGAGGGATCTGATCCAGAGCCGAGAGCGAGATCCAACAGCAAAACAAGAGAAATACAGAAAATGGGAGAAAAATTCAAACGTTTTCCAGCCAGATTTAACTCTGTACAACATACCTAATTACACACCTATAGACATCAACCCAACTCCTGCTCTTTGGTTGACGAGCCGTTTAGTAAGCATTTAGATTCATTAGTGTTTCTTGTCTTTAGTTGCAAGTTCCAGGACTCTAAAAAGCTCCTCTCCATCACTTTGCAAGCATTTGAGAGCCTGGTTGAAGAACATCCAGTAAGCATAAACAGAGATACAGGTGAACCACGGCGGGGTTAAGCTACAGAAAAGGAGCTCTGGCCATCCAGTTTTCTTCATCCAGTCTTCAGTACCTTAAGCACTTGAGAAGGGAGCTTGTCTTTTCCCCAGAAATCTTTTATTAGGTAAATTAGAATCTCACTAGAGATTTCTCAAGGAGAAATAACAAAAAGATGACTCCACTTTTCAATACTATTGTGCAGAAGAGAAAGACATCTCCACATAGACTTACATTAGTCCCTCTCCACTCCAGGGAGAGGAGAAAATAGGGGAAGAAGGTTGGTGAAGCCATAGGACAACACGCACCGGGAATTTAACTTTTGTCACTTTTGCCGATTGTCGCAATAAGAGAAGCTCCAAAAGCACTATAGTTATTCTATATATAATCCAGCATGCCTGATGCCACACAAAACCATTATAGCAAAATCCCTCACAGAGCCGGAGTTGATCTATTATTCCTAACTTAACCTTCTAGAGGTAAAAAATCTTTAGCCCTGCTCTCCTCCAAAGTTGTTGAGCCCAGTCCAGATCACAACCCAGACTATATAATTCTGAAGTTTCCATCTAAAGGAAAGGCCAGCCAACTCACAAAAACTGACACGTTGCTGTCAAAATTGTGCCTCACACTGTTCGGTGGATTTTATCTGAAGGAAGAGCTTCAGCGCTCACCTTGCAGTGAGACATCATCTGTTTCCACACCACAGACAGGCTGGGTCTTTTAAATTATTCTTCAGTAACTGCACCTTTCAATTTCAAAAAAGGTCACCTCTCGATTCCTCAGACGTTTAATATGAAAACTGGGGTCATCTGGGAGCAAGGTGTCCCCCCTGCAGCTTTATTCAACACGGAACTCATTAGCTTGCCTCATACCACTATGGGAAGAAAGAGAGATTCCAGATTAATGGCATGACCCAGCGAACTCGCTGAATGTGCCAAATAAGACCGATGTGCTTAGAAAAGTGGCTGCAGACGGGGGAACTCCTCCCGAGAAACCAGAGCGAGCACGGTGGAAGTGCAACTAATAATCCAGAAGAACATTAACAGAGGGGCCCCACAGATCTGCCCCGTTTCACTCCAAAAGAATAAGCCAGAATATGCTTTTGGAAAAAGGGAAGAGACCTGGAAGATGACGAGTAGTTGAAGAAAGCTGCTGTGAAGCTCATCAGCAGGGCAAGCAGAACACTAAAAAAAAGGGAAAGAAAACGCTGAAGCACAAAGCTCAGAAACAGGCAGGTCCTGCATCCTTTAAGCAGCCTGAGCTTTGCATTTCCAGAAAAACTAATCACACACATATATATACACAAAACTTACAAAATTCCTTACTAAAGATAAACCATGCAATCTGGCACAACAAATACCAACAGAGATGCAACCCTGGACTTGACACTTTCTCCTTCCATACTAATCAAAATTGTTTTGCTTTCCAGAAAGGGAATCAGATCAAACGCATTGTAAACACAAGAAATGTGAGTGTTTCACAAAACTACTAAAGCTTGCAGTGGATAACTTCTCCTTCAGGGTCTTACTCTTCCAAAAGAGATTCAGCCCAACAGGTTTAGAAAGTTTGTGCAAACTGATGTTAACTGCATAGCTTTAGAGCAGGCTTTTTCTCTGTGAAGTTTTTATACCCATCTGTCAGCAGTTTCTATTTCTGTCGGGCAAAAAGGTTTTCAGAAGTTCTGTTGTTTCCTGAGTTCCAAGAATGACAAAGGAAAAATGCGTTTTAAGACTTTAAGATTGCTAAAAATCTTGAACTAGTCAACAACCCCTGTCAGTTAGGACAAAGACAGTTCCACCATTTCTGTGGCTGTGAAAGTCAGAAGTTGTTGCTCTTTTCCTAGACAGTTCACATTCATACACAACACAGTTTTCAGCAAGTACTAAAAGCAGCTCTTGTATTTTTTCCCCTCTGGTGTATGTTGCTTTTGAGGTTACAAAACCAGCTTCTATCATGTTGTTGTGGCCCCAAAAAGCACCTGAATGATTTAGGAGCTAGCCAAGTCATAACAAACTCCCATGGCTTAGAGGAGTACCTTCGTAAGCAAAGTCTGAGAATGCGTTTGCCCTGAAGTCACAGAATGCAAAATTATTTATCCTAAGGGGAAAACCAGAAAGATCTCGAGCTCAAATCCCATGTTCAGAGAGAAAGACAAGTGCACAGGTCGTGTTGCACAGTGCCTTAGGTGTCTTACCCTTTTATAATGCTAAGGACCTTCTATTTTCTGTTCTGTCTTTCCCCCTGTTTCACCCAAGCTACTGGGGCAGTGTTTTCCAGAGCCTCTGCAGCAGCGTTTGCCCTTGTTCCTGTGCTGTAACTCTGCTAGGCTTGCACCTGCAAACCCCAATATTGCACGTTATAGCAGGTTCCTATAGGAAGTGATTGCCACTAGTGTGCAAATCGCCCCTTCTTTCTGTACCCCTCGGCTGTACGTTTTGGTTTACATTAGGAGACTCAGTAATATGGATGCCCAAAGCTTAATAAACCAATATGCACGAGCATCTGCCCCCAGTCCTTGTGTGCTTCAGTCACCACTAACAGTATCACAAGAAAAAACAATGGGGATTTCACTCAGGTCCTGATAAAAACTCAGTAATTATTAATGGAACGGTATGGATGAGAGAGATCACCTGCTGCACCAGAAAGGACGCTCTGGGAGGATGCTCATTTGGGGATCCTGTCCCTTCTCTTCCCAGCTGGCCACTGGGGAGAGTTTTCCCTGCCCCTTTTCTCACTCTGTCCTCCCCTCTCACTCCTTTCCCTGCACCCCCAAGAGTTTTACCATTAGAACTACGTATGCCATCAGCTACGGATCCACTAATAAACATGTAAGCCTGTCTCAACATCCATTGTGCATCACTCTCATACATTCATCCATAAAAGCTCCTCTAAGTTTCCACGTAGCCTACTTTCACTGAGTAAAGAGCAAGTTTTTTAAACAGTATCCAATAATCTTATAGGTCCTATCGCTCATGGTACATCACACCACATCAAGACTTCAATGCAGCTACTGAGAGCACTACTGAAGGAGCTTTAAAAAAATGAAGCAGTAATCAAACTGCAGTATTCTAGAATTTGTGCAGACTTGTCACTTTTGCAAGCGAGCCTGAAAAGGCAGCAAAGGTATTTTAAGGAACTTGAACTGAGTTTTTAATGCAGTAAACTAAGCTTTACCTTCTGCAGGAAGAGGACAATCCTCACAAGCATCTTGGCATGCAGTTCCTCCAAGGTGAACAGAGTTCGAGGCGTGCGGATGAAAATCTTGGTCTTGCCGTAAGCAACATCGTGCTGAAATCCATGACACTCTATGAGCTTCTTCACAGCATCTTTGTCTGAAGGGAGGTCATGGTTTGGCCAAGTGAATTCCGAGATCATCTTGTACCTGGAAAATGTAAACTTGTCATCTAGGTTCTCAAGAAGGCCAACCTTCAACGTGTTTTAGAAATAATTATGATCTAAGTTCTAGTAAAACTGATTATAGATAGAAGAGCCTCAAGACATCCTGTGTAAGAATCATGATCCTCAAAATCCAAGGAAAATTAATATGAGAGGCACGATTTTGTGAGACGCTGAAAAAAAAATATTGTCAGAAGCTCACTTCATCAACACCGAACTGATGCAACACGACAAACCTCGGCATTGTTTTCCTGCAGATTGGGCACTTCCATTATTCCCACTTTCAGCATTCAATTTTATATTTTTTTGCAAGGAGGAAAAGCTTTGGTTTGCTCACATTCTGCATAAGAAGCCAACTGTAATCAATTGTTCAGTCAGAAACCTAGACTTAAAAATTCTGCAAGTAATGTTCTCATTCATCATTTTGGTAGCCATTTCTAACAAATTTTATTATTTACCAAAGTAGCAGATAGTTGACTGCCACAGTTTGTGCAAACACCACTACTGCCTGTAATCGCTGTTCAATCATTCCCTCCCATCCTTACTCTCCAAACTCCTTTTTACCAGAGAGAGAGAATGCGGATTGGAACTAAGACAACTACAAATCAAACACGAAAATAACTGCATCAGCCTGTGCTCTCTGTGAGATTTACCAGCCTTGCAAAGTGCTGATTAGGTGAATAGACGATTGCAAAAAGCAACAATGAATTTTCTGCATAAGATTTATGGACATAATCAAAAATGTAATAGACATTTTCACTGTAATAGTACCCACATTCACGTTCTAAATAAAACAAGCATGCAGAAATCTTAACCGCTTCTCTATTTAAAAGCCCACAATCCAAGTCAAGCATCAATCTCAATGTTTTAGACATTCAGAATTTTCAGCTGCTATTAAATAAACCTTTTTACTGGGGAGTGGGTGCACTGCAGGAGTTACTAAACAGACTAAAATAAGCCTGAATGGAAATACATCACAGTGTCGCCTTCATTCATCAAATTAGCCTTTTGAATAAGCTGTTGAAGAGGGGATAAAATGGAGGTATGCACAGCGTCTAAGCAGGGAACACCATCAGCGTGAGGGCTACAGCACGCGGACTAGGGATCTTACTGATAAATAAAACAGGTATATAAAAAAAACCCTCTTCAGACTCACAAAAGAAGATTTTGCATTTATAGTTGGCTGGCAAAAGCATTCCTTCTCTGAAATACACATACACACAGGACATAAATATTTTACACTGGTTTCTCTTTCCTATTCTCATCAGGAAAATGTTCCTGCAATAATTAATTCACCGGGAAAATCTTCCACCTCGAGACATTTACATTGGGGGGGGGGGGAGGGGGGGGAGACAACCAGAGTGGCAGTGCAAACCCACGCGTTATTGAACAGGCCTGCTCTGCCGACGGGGCCGGGAAAAAACGGGGAAAGATGTCAGAGAACTGAAAGCCTGCCCAAAAGAAATGTTAAATTCTGTTCCTCCATTACAACAAACACAGGGCTATGGTGTTTAAAGCCGTCCCGAGGCAAAAGGTGGTGGGACCGGCGGTGGAATACCGTGGCATCCTTTTGTTCCTCCCATGGCACGTCCAGCGCAATGCCACGAACTCCTTCCCCGCAGCAGAGAGCGTGACCTGGATGCCACAGCAAGTCAAAATCCCAACCTCGCTGCTAATTATAGTGAGGCAGAACCCAAAATAAATCTGCTCACTGACACCACAACCCTTCCCCTCTCCTGCCTGGAGATCTCGACAGCTTTCAAGGTCACTTATACGTTAAACATCCATTTCTACACCACCTTTGTTTCTCCTCCTTCTTCTCCGGGCTTAGCTGTAGAAACACCCGGCACACACGAGGTTGCGACTGCAGCTTACGATTCTCAGTATAGCTCTCCTAAGAACCCAGATTTTGCGAGCCACTAAATTATGAAGCTTTAATGAAAAATATCAGGTCTGCACGGGAAGCGGGGTCATACTCTTCTCTTCCCACTGTGCGGTTCACAGCTCTCTCGGTGTCGTTTACATGCTATGTTTAACATTGTCTGGAAATAGGCACGTGGATGCCTTCATGGTGAAAGTGTTGGATTACGCTCACACACGGCCATGCCGGCAGATGCCTCGCAGGCGCCGTTCTTCCCCCTGCCCCACACACATACCCCTTTCTGAAATCCAATCAGCTTTTTTTTTTGATAGTAAGTTATATATTAAAACAAAAGAATGCATCACATCTATTTAAGACACATGGCCCTGACGCGCATTTCACACCGTTGGAAGATGTAGTTGCCAAGCAAACGCACGGCTCTTGGTCCAACAAAAAGATATTTAGATCTTACTTTCTACAAATTGGTAAGGGCAGACTGGTTTGCACAGAGCTCAAATAGAAGTTTTCTTAATTTCAAGGAAAGCTTGACAGGGACATTTATTAATGGTCTTAACGTCACTGGTCTTCACTTCACTTCATTTCCTACTGGTAGATAGAAGATATCAACTACCTTACAGTATTTTAAGGCTAAATAGCAACAAACTCTTTTCCTACAGAAAGCTATTTTTTATACATTTTTATATACACACATACATATATATAAAAAAAAGAGGCATACATGCACTCACACACATGCACACACATACATATATGTATCTCCTCTCTATACATATCCTGATATGTATCTCCTGTCCCCTCTAAGAGGGATCAGCAAGACAAAACACAGGTATCTGGTTTGGGCTCAGAAAATCCGAAAGCTTCAGGGGCCTGTAAGGGAGTTAAACATCTGTTTGTGGGACTGAACTTTTATAATATTTTTTGCAGATATAAGCAAACAAATGACAAAGTTATGTCCCAAAATCGCCTCTCACTGAGTGACTCTACATCTATCTTCAAACGAGCCCACACCCAGTGCAAAAGTCCAGAGCTGAAGGGCCTGGAGCCTCCTCCATGCTCCCAGTCTCCCAATAAGTTAAATATAAAGGAACAGAAATCTCTTGTGAGCCCTCTTCAGAAACACTCCAAAAATGTGCAGCTTGTACCACAAATCATATCCCCCAGCCCCTTTAAGAAGGATATCTCTCACCCAAAGACAAGGAACAAAGAATTTTGGAAAAAATAAAAACAATACCCAGGCCGGAAGATTTTTTTTTTTTTTTTTTAATTTAGAAAAGTCAGCATAGACTGGACTTGGAGCAGTGCCGCAGTATGCAAATACAGCATCTGATACCTCACACTTTAGGTGTTTAATCCTACTCCAGGGTCCGGCAGAACAAATGTTACAATAGCCTGAAAGCTGTACCAGTTGCCATGTGCTAATTTGGTTTACCAGCTGTAAACACCACTTCTGGTCTTAAGCTTACAGGAGCTCATCAAACATTCATTAAAAACAAAAGCAGCTGTTGATATTAGTAATTACACAAATCTTAAGAGTAAATGGTAATGAATTCCACGTGTGAGGGCAGAAGCACACTCAAACCACTGCATAATGTTTAAGAAAACCGATAGACAACACTGTAGGCTGTATTTAGTAAGCCAGACCCCGTTCCACTTCAGGTATCATGAAATATCCAGGCAAATCTCCACCGTGAACAGCAAAAGATCTTTGTTTCTAACACATGACATCCCACCTGCTCGAATAGTTTAATTTTTTTCTACCCTCAGGGCCGCCTTCTCACCTGATGCAGTAACAGAAGTAAAAATCAATTCACTATTTCATCAGCAAGAGGTTGAATTCTTCATACCCATGCTAATTTACTGAAGCCCTAAGATAAATTTCAATCTAAAACATTTAATTTGTCACAAGTCTGGTAGGAATTAAGAGGGCAAGTAGTATCAAAAACATGTTTTAATGGGGTCATGTTACTATCCCTTTTTCAGACTTCCAGTTTTAAAGTCTAGAGGTTTCCTCCTGCACACGCATAATGTCACTGTGCGCCGTCAAGTACTTCCCAAGACACACAATGTCTGTCTGTCTCTCTTTCTGCGACAATTAAACAATGTTCAGAGAGAAAACAGAAGTTAATTAGTTCTGGTTTTAGGGTTATGCTCTGGGGAAGAACCTCATTACACGTTGCTGCTGCAGAGAGTAATACAGCAGATGAATTTTAGCACAAAAGAAGTTGAGCCCGAGTGCCACCTACGCACCTCTAAACCCCTCCGCTGCCAGAAAACGAGAGAGCAACCAGAGTCCCTGTCAGACTCATGTTTTATCACACCCAACAGCAGCTACTCAACCAAACACACCACCACCCATATGCTCACGAGTGAGGATCACAAGCCCGGAGGACTTCAGACTTAACCCTTCACTCAAGGGGAGACAGCCAGATCGCACACCTCATTCCAACGGCCGAGTCGTCCTGCAAAGAGCTGAACTGAGCCACTTGCCAGCACCCTTCTTACCTGTGAAGAAACTTCTCGTACGTTTGGCGGTAGGCAAAGCCTGCTCGGCGGACTCTCACGTTCTCCAAAAGGCCAAGGTATTCAACCTGATGCCTGCAACGCTCCTCATCAAAAAGCTGCGGTGACTTCTTGTCGTTGGGCTTAATGCAACGCACATAATAGGGTTCCTAAGGGGACAAATGAAACCGAGTTTCACTCAGAAAGAAAAAAGTCTATGCAAACACAACTGTTTCCTCATGAAAACATTGAGATGTCAGTCCACCCCAGTCATCTGAGTGAGGTTTGGTTGCTTAACAGGAACTACAAGAGAACAGAAATGACAAGAGTGGCACATAACACGTTCCTCCCCTTAGCACAGTGCAACGACGTCTGCTACAGGATCAGTGTCACCCATTCCAGTTCGACTGTCCTTTGCCATCTATCAGAACCAGTTCCACATCCCCCTTCTCTACAGACTTTGACGATAACAAAAACAGCCTTCACAAAAGACAGAATAATGTAATTCACTTTCATCACACTGGGATTTGAAGTCCATTCATTTCTTTCTCTTCATTGTTAGCCCTTGCTATCCCACTTCTAACTTTATTGGTGGGGGGAGAAACAATTAATAAGCGTCATAAAGGCCCGTCTTAGTTTTTTCAAGGTAAAATTGTATTCTTATAACGTTAATATATATTATTTTTTAAGTAGCTCTTGCAAAAGGAGTGGCATATTCTGCAGGTTGGCAAAGCTACCGCCCACCGAGTCTCATCACTAGCCAAGGAGAGAACTCAGACAAGAATCCCAGCCAGCTCAGAAGGTCACGGTATGTCCAGAGACTTGCTTCAGAGGACATGCACCTGAACGGGAGCATTTCAGAAAGCAGTTTACAGCAACGCTAACATTATGATAAAGGGAGATAAGCAGCCTGTCTGAAATCTTAACATTAGAAGATGTCAACTTTCATAACAACTGATAATTAAGAATGAAATTTCAGCAATTTTCCCGTCAAATAGATGAAACAGGTGGCTGTGAAACATCTGTAAAACTGCTCTGAGTAACCAAAGGCCCTTTCGCAAAAGGGAAACCCCAAGAGTTCTCCAAAGGAGTCTTTCTGTTCGAGTACTACCGGATGGTTTCAAGAGTAATTTGAATGAAGGAGTACAACGTGGGTACTAAATCCGTAGGCAATATAAAGTTTCAAAGTGCAAGAACCCACAACATTAACAAATGGGAGGAGTGGTCTGGGGAGAAAAAAAAAAAGGTATTAATTTAGGGATGACAAATGCAAAGTTCCACATTTAGGCAGAAACAGCTGTATAATAAAAGAACGAAAAACTGATTTGACACTAGTGCTAAAAGAAGATCTAGGAGTTCTAGCTGAATGTGTGTTTTTCTAAGGAAGGGGGACAGGGACAGGAAAACTGCAAGACAAAAAAACCCAACAGATTTCTACTTATCTGAACATTACATTCAGTTTGGGGCACTGCAGCTCAAGCGGGATGCAAACGGCAGTGAGTCAGTTCAGGGAAGAACAAGAAAGATCAAAAATCCAGAAAATGTCACTCAGAGGAAATACGGTTTTAGTCTTGAAGGACTGAGGAGCCACATAACCATCCCAACGTTAGGCTTTATACACTTGAAGGGTAGATATAAAGAAAAGTAAATATTCAGTTTTAGGACAAAGAAGCACTGGCTTTAACTACAATATAAAAATTCAAATTAAGCATCAGGAGAACAAGGAATGGGAGCAGAATGCCTGTGGAAAGGAGGGGAACCTCCATCACTGGAGAGGAACAGCCTGAACAAGCATTTGCATAGAAAAGGTAGAGGCAGAGGCGTCCTCAAAGAGGGGATAAATTCCCGTGGTCCCCTTTAGCCCTATTTTCTATGATTTGTCTATGATTTAGCCCTATTTTCTATGATTTTAGGTCACTTACCTAATCTCAGGATAATATAAAGGCCCAAAATTGGGCCTTTATCCTTGAATTCATCCTTGAATATCCCTGCTCGTCCTGACATAACCTGGAGGTACGCAGCCCTAATGACAGGCACACGGAGCTTCCACTCACTAATGAGTATGAATAGGCTAAATACGAGTAACGAACGGGCTAAGATATGGAGGCCTTGGAAAAGCAGAGCCTCATATCCTTGAAACTGATACAAGCCACTGGATCTTCTGGAGAAGGTGTTGGACTGGAACATTTCCCTGCTTTCTTAAACATGCGAGTAGTGGCATCAGGCTGTGCTTTTCTCCTGGAGGGCTGTCCCTGGGGTAGGAATATACGGCACCGAGGAGAGCGAGCAAAATCTAAGCCAACCACCAATACAAGAGCTGGCAGCATCCCTGCGCTGCCTACCCTTCACGCAGCAACCAGGAGCGCGTAAGTAGGCACGGGGAGCGCGCGGGTAAACAGGAGGATGTGTGGGCACTATACGTTCTTACATCGTCTCCCTTCTCCCGCAGTGACTTCATCTCTCCGCACAAAGGGATAGCTCCTTCACGGTCTTGTCTGGCTCCTTTCCTTACCAGTGAGACTGAGGCAAAGGTGCACGCAGAGGAGAAATCTTGCCCCGCTTCCAAATAACTGGCTGAGCCCGCTGGTAGGGCAGCGCTCTCTTCATCCTGCTCTTCTTTCCATATCCTCAGAGAGTGGTGGGCTCAAAAAAGGAAGGGACGCTAAGGACACAGCTTCCCCAGGACACCAGGCAGCCGAGCGACAGCTCTCTTCTGCGTGAGGTCTTCTACCGAGGTCACCACCACACTGAGCACTTTCTTCTGCCACGGTAATTCAACCCAACCATACCTATTCTATTTGTTCTCCTTTCCTAACGGAGAAAATGATGAAATATAATGTGCTGGTACAACTTAAACAGTTTTAAGAGATTTACATATTAACCTTTTTGGCTTTCTCCTGAAAATTATCTCTGCACTGAAGGTAAGAAGGTTTACAAGGGTCTTTATTCACTCGACAGTCTCCTACCATCTCTCAGAAGTTGCAGTCTGCCGTGGGTGATGATTTTTCCTTCAGTTGTAGAGCTTGGCTGTGCCATGGGGACGCAGCTGTCATGGGCGCTCTTCACGCTCTCTCAGACATTGTGTGTCAAACTACGAAGGTAGAAGCAGCCCTTTCTGAACTTCAAATCAGTGTTGAAGTAGGTTTGACGTGGTCATGGCAGCTATAACTGACGAGGAGTAGGAGTTTGCTGGACCTGATGCCTGCCGTTTTTAAGCTCTGTATTGTAATCTCTCGGTTGTACGGCAAGAAACAAAGGCCAGGTCATTCATCTGCTAGAACAAGTCTCCTCTAGGACTGGAAATAAGCCATTTAGGGAAAATGCAGGTTTTACAGAGAACTCCCTGAATTACAGCTGAACTTAGAAGCTGTGAAAGAGTCTGCAGCTGTGAAGGTGAATGGTCTGCAGTTCTCTCCATCCCCTCCTGCTAATAATATTCAGCTTGGGCCACTTCTCCATCCACACATGGGTCACCCTTAAGGACAGACCTATCCCAGTAGCAACAGGGTCACTAACATCAGAATGATGCCAGACCATGCCAGATCTGCCCTCAATACCGTTGTGTTGCATCTGATGTCCAAATGAATATAAATCCTTTGACGAGATCGATATCACGAATATTCTACATTTGATCCACAGAACTGCGACGTCTTGCGAACACAGGAACCAAATTAAAGAAGTCATTAGGAGCATGAAGTCAAGAGTGCACCCCACCCCTCTGCCTCACGGGAATTGGTGTCACGTGTTCATTACTGACATTGTAGTGTCCAGTTCACAGCTATTCGTTATTGCTAATAGATAAACTACCCTCACCACTGCAAGGCTGTCTGCTTGGGTTGTCATTCGAGTCTTTGCCATTCAAAAATGCAACAAACCTCAATGCAAAAAACCTATATGACTTCAAGCACAGCACAAAGAGGAGTGACTGTATCTGCATTTAATATTAAAGGGAGAAGTCAAGATGCTGCTTTCCTTTTGGAAAACAGAAGTAGGAAGTTCCTGCACAGACAGGAGATCATCTATCAGTGCAATTACAGTGTAATTAAAGCCTCTCAGCAGCGACAGCTACTAGGGTAAATTCTAAAGTAGATTATTCCATGCTTACAATCTTACCAGCCTCAGCTCTTCAGAGGCATAATTATGCAGTTCCCATTATTGCACCATGAGGCTGTCAAGCCTGGGAGCTGCATTTTATAAATGGAAGAACTGAAATACAGACACAAAGGCCCCAGTTCTGAAAGCTGTTTAGATCCCTAACTGCAACTGATTTTTTTTTTTTTTTAAATCAAGCCGAGCAATTTTTAGATTTTTAAGTGCTAAAAAGAAAACAAACCAGTTTAAAGTCATTGCACCCTAAACAAACTCCTCCTTGAAAGCTTTCTTTTCCATAATTTATAGCTCGTTAGATGAGAGAAGGGATAGGACACAGGACTGACAAATTTGTGCTGGCTATGTCCAATCAGTCACAGTGATGACATTATAACTTACTAGAGATGCAGCCTATCAACCTGCATAGGAGAGCAGAGGCATGGAAGAAAGAAGAGTCAGACAAAAGGAGTTACAGAGGAGGGGAAAAAAAGAAAAGGGGGGGGGGTAGGGGGGGAGGAAAAAAGAGCGATGCGTGTCCAGCGAGAGTTCCTAGAGAAGCTCATCATTTACAGCCGTGTCAGCCAAAGGACTGCCCGTGTCAGTATTTAAAAGAAAAGCCACTCAAACTTATCCATCACAGAAAGACCAAATCCTCAAGAGAACAGCATGGGCAGTAAAACATGTGCTTGAGAAATGTTACATGGCAACTCTGTAAAGCTAGTTTTTGTTTTGGTTGGTTTGTTTTTTTTTTTTAAAAAAAGCACTTTTTTCTACCTACCAGAAGTTTCTGCCCAAAAGACTCTCAGTGTAAGTCTGGAGCATTACAGTATTATTGAGATACCAGTACTGATAAGCACCACTTCAACTCAGCATCCTCCAAAAACATATTTCCCGAGTCTTCATGCTTGTATGGACACGTGTATATACAAGTTGAAGTTAAAACCATATTTGTGAACAGCTCCTGCAGTGTTAACAACACTTTTATGCTACTCGCCCTAATGGAAGCACCTGATACCCTAATAACCACACCACCTGCACCTTCCTCTCAGGAACCACAGAACTCTGCTTTATCACCGAATTTCAGATTTAAACCAGAATACCAAAAGAACAGAACTTTAAAGATGGGTATGTTAAATACCGGAAAAGTTAAATCACCATCTAATGCTGTAGGTACTGTATTCATGGAGTTTGAGCTTTGTTTCTGATATTATTATTATTATTCCTGCCCACCAAATTAGCATTTTTTGAGACTATTCCCCCAAATGACAGGTTTAAAGATACTGTTGATACTGCCAAAAAAACTGCAGCTTTTCGGGAGGGCCAAATGAGTAGCAATGAAGAAGAGCTCTTGGACTGCCATTCTGTTTGAGGACTGTAGAAACAGAGAACATAAATATGGTTTAAAGTTGTTTATGGAGAAATATTAGATAAGCAAGAACAGCCCAGGTGGAATGGGAGGCCAGGATGAGAACAGCAGCACTGACTGCACTTATATACTGGGCACACTCCAGTAACGTTAATAAATCACCAGCTCAAACTGCAACAAAATTCAAGCTTATCTTCATGTTGTTTTTTTGAGAAACAGCTGAGAAAAACATGAACTGATATTACCTCTCCCTATGGAACCTTATTCCTCTGACATCCGTAGACCACAGCAGCTAACACCACTTGTGCAATGCTGTTTTCAGAGAGCTGTTTTCATCAGCTGTTACCACAGGCTTCCCAAAAAAAGTCCTGCAGGGTCCAAACCGCAGTCAGACACGTAGACGTTGTCATTGTTGATCCCCAGAAGTGCAACTCCGGTCCCAAGTTAAGCACGGGAAAAATGAGTAACACGACCCAAGGGAAGAATTACAGTACCCGTAACTGCAATGAGTGGTGTCCCCAAAAGAGACAGTGGTTTTACCAGCCCAGGAACAGCAACTGTTCACCCGCTCTCCAGCCCCCAGCAGAAGTCAGAGCGCTGAGACAAGTACCCAAACTGGCAATGACTCAGAGGCAGAGTATCCCATTTATTTGTGCATAACCAGTATCTAACAAAGCATGGCTTAAATGCCCGGTTATTAGCTTGCTAATAACATGCACATATTATTAACATCCAAAAGTCACCTCAAAGAGATCCTCCAGGCACAATGGCCAAACAGAAGCACTATCTCTCTGCACTCTACTTTACCGTTTGAAGTACGCAACGATTGTGTTCAGCACCCTTATCAGCAACCTCTCCTGTCTAGGACACACCAAAATTCAGACCCTTCAACGTAACATAAGCTTGACTTCAGGATGGGTCTCACCAAATTTTGGGGGGTTTTAAGACGTGTAACAGCCAGGCTCTCCACTAAAAATAGCTAAAGCTCAACTACGTAACTTAGTTGGCAAGCTTAAGTACCTACAAACGCTGTTCTGCAAGGAGCATTAGCCATGTAAACTTTTGAACAGCAGACTCCAAAGTGCGAATTTCACCCCCTTCGTTCCAGCCCTCCGTCATGCTAAAGGTTGGCCATAAAACACTGCTCAACCAAGACAGCCCTTGGCTCCCTCCTGCTTGGCAAGAGCCCTTGTTAAGTCCTGACAAACACATCTGTTTAATGAGAGCCTTCACTTTAACGGGATCCATAGCTCTCTGGGAAATATAATGCTCTAAGACAATTTTCTCCATTGCTATTCAACAGAAAATCGGGAAAACCCCAACATCTTCAATACCACTTTCTCAATGAAAATTTAGGGAAGGTGAAGAACGGGAAAGGTGTGTACTGCGACACACATAGCGGCTTCCTAGTGAATCCACGAGCTGTCCTGAATATGGCCTATCCTTGGAAAGGGCTGACATTTGTGATACAGATACTGATGATAAATGGAATGAAACGAACTCATTTCACATAAGCCAGCCAGCCTTCGATGATGAATTTTGGTACCTACTGACTCAAGATGGATAACGTGCGATTTAATCTCTTCGTCTCCCACGGTGAGTCGTAGGAATTGTTCAAACCACCACACAGTGCATGGCATTCCCTTGACTATTCTATTTTTACAAATACCAGGTGGCCTAGAATAATTTTTCCACTAAACAAGCAAATGAAGTTTTTCCACGAGCGCTTGCCAAACCTCCCCACCAACAGCTCCCTGCTATCACCCCTTGATCACAGCCCTCCACCACAACACCCCCAGCAGTTTTTGTCTGTATTGCTTGAAACGCCTCACTGCGGTGCGTCAGGTTCCTTACCCATTTGACTAGGCAAGAGATAACGTGAGTGCTCTGTACGACAGAGATCTGCATTAACAACAAGCGGCATCAAGCAGAATCTTTTTCCTTCCCCAACTACTCGTTTTCACAACACACAGAGAAACCTTTCTGGGTTCTTGAGATCTCTATACCCAAATTTAGGTTAGGGCTAGCCAACAAATTATTTGGGGGACTGACAGATCAGGTAAATCTTGACTCCTCGGGAAGTCTGACTAAAGTCTGCCCCATCTCCCTTCCATCAGGGTCTCGGCCACATTCTCCAACCCCAACAGCTCATGATTTGCCATCCAGGAAAGCTCCTCTCTGGCTGCACAGGCAGTGAAGTGGGACCTCTCTCCACGTCTATTCATGGTCCCTGCCTAAAGCAAGACCTGGCCTCTGGCTGGGCTAACAAGGGCATCCTCTTAGCAGCCCTTAGTCACACACTTACTGGGGAGAACTGCGGGGCTTCATTCTCAGTCAGAAAGCTCAGCTACCACCTTGAGTCAGCTTTGGTCGGGCTTGCACACCCTCCTGCAGATTTACTGCTGAAGATTAAATCCACTCCAGAACTAGAACTCAAAAATATAAAGCAAGCGTGTTTTCATCTCTGAATTTTGGACAATATGAAGCAATATACTATTTCTTGTAATATTCCCAGTGCGGGTAGTTCTCTCTTCCTGTGCACAGCCGGTACTGTACGACTGTGCTCTGACCCATACAGCACCTACGAAGATTTTGTTACGCATGTGGCTGCCACTCCAAGCAAAAATTCCAATAGTGCTCTGCTCTTCACAAGGTCTTATTAGAACACAGATCATCTTTCTGCAAAGCTTTCCCTAGCCTTACCGCATCCGCGTGCACGTTCTCCCTCCAGATCATGGGCCACTAACATTTCCTTTGCTACCACAACTCCCGAGAAGAAAGTCAGAACACATTGCCCTTTATTGTTTAATTATTCTAAATGTTAACATATACCACTACTCTGGGCTCACTGTTCATCTCTTGTGGACCGCATACCCCTTCCACATCACCACCAAAATGCCAGGAGTCCAGCAAGGTCAGCCGGCATCAGTAACACCCAAATAATTTCTTAGTGATCTCTGCTCGCATGAGGGATCACACTGCTCGCCTCATCCTGCCACTCGGCTGCACCGGGTTCAGACAGCCCCTTTCCCAGTTCATTCCCTCACCTACCTTTCTTCACACAAAGTGGTGCGTGCCAAAGCAATACCTTCTACTATAAAACTTAATTATTTAGTAAAACAAAAGGTTTCACTTCTCACCCTCTGGCACAGCAAAGAGGAGGAAAGAAGGAAATCACACAGGTCTGCCTGTATTTTCACGGAATTCACTTGGCATTGAAAGCCAGAAAGAAAGAATCTCTCCACTGTGAAACTACATCCTCTGGGCCCTCTGCCAAAAGAGCTTTGTTAAAGACGATTATTTATTTGATACAATAATTATTACCAAAGAGAGACTGGCTTTCCTACAAGTGAAAGATACACTGGTCACGGAGGAAACAAAAATCCTCCTTCTTTACGCAGGGGCGGCAGCTAACTCCCCTACGAGATCTTCACAGCTGCCCATTGCCACAACCAAAGCTCATCTGCCGTTGCTCAGCTCAGCTTTCTGACCGATAGCAGTAATAGGAAGGTGGCAGTCTCTCCACGGAGAAGCTACACCCTACGAATCAGAAGTTGGAGTCGATTTTGAAACAGAAATATTTACCTTCGATGCCAGGTTGTCCACTAGTGCAATCATGGAGTTCTTAAAAAGAGTAGCAGCTGTCAGAGGTCGCTTGGTTACCTCAGTGATGCTCAGTTTACCTTCAGGCCACATCATCTTCAACACAGGGTTAGAGCTAAAAGACAGTCTTCTTTAATTGCACAGTCTAACAGCAGTTCCACTAAATTCAAAATTCAACAGCTTGCTTCTGTCCAGATCTACTGGTGTTTTCAGCTCAAAATGTATCAGCCAAACCAGTAGGACGTTCCTGGGCAAAACATGTCTCGCTCTTGAGCAATATACTGTTCAAGCTTACAACCAAATATTCTGGAAAAATGACAAGCGCATTCTCCTCTTCAGATAAAGATGTGCAGTAATGGGATAGTAAAAAACCTGCAGAAGTGATCTATCAAAAGCAGACTCTGCCTTACTGCCACAAACATCAACAATTTAATCAAAACAGAAAAGAGTAAGACCATAGCCCACAACATCTTCCCTTGAAACTTGCTATCTGATTTCAAGCTGTATTTCTGCACCATTCTTGAGATATAAAATAATTTATACATTTTAGCCTACATTTTCTTGAAGGGTTGAAGGTGAGGTAAAATGGCCATGATGGATGGCAAGAGCTGTGGAACAGACAAAAGCTGAAAGCATTTACAGCCATCTAATAGCCAATCTATCACATGGTTTAATATGCCCTAAGTGGTCTTTGTGAACAGTCTTTACCAGAAACTTAACAGAAAACAGAGGCTAAATTTAATAAAACCTCCGCACAGCAAATATTTTGCAGGTTTTTGGTTAATATGAAGTCTTGAAAACATGAACAGCAAGGCTGTTCAAGGGAGTAGACTGAGTAAACATAACAGGACTGTAAACTAACTTAATAGTCGTACCAGCTTTTAACCCAGGGAAACAGAGCTGTCCATGCAGCTGCAGGCTATTTTATGCTGACTTCTACTTCTGAGCAAAGTCTCTGAAAGGTTGAGATAGGCCACAGTTACCAAAGAATGAGAACATGTTTAATGCCAGCCGTCAAGGAAAACAGTTTTCTGGGGCACTTATATACACACACACACATTTTGATAGGATTTCAAATTTGCTTGTCAAATTTTACTTGCCTAATTAGTATTTACAACATGTGACTACATGGTTTAAATTTTTCATGTCATTGCACATACGAAAAGGATTCGAATCTATTTGCCCATTTTTCCCCTCAACCCTAAACTTTCTTTCAAAACAGGGACTTCTAGCTGGGGCCAGTGATATCTGTTGTTGACCAAATGCTGCTCGCTATCTTCAGCATTGATTAAAGAGAGATCAGGAATGGTACATTTGCAACTGGTCCAAAAACCTGGTTAATGACAAATCAAGCAGCACAGGTAATCTCTGCACAGCTATCTTGATTGCACAATGAGTTGGGTTCAAACAAACACTTTAAATTTAGTTAAATTAAAGGTTATATCAGAACAAAACCAAGATATACAGAATAAGGACTTTATACTGAAAAAACAGACTAACAACCTTCGGGTCGCAGTAGATATACCAAGATCAAATCCCAAAGCAATGTGTTTATTCATGTGCACTGCACACACAGTACAGATAGCATCAGTGAAAATGTTAGTCTCTTCTAGCATCCACTCTATAAACAAGGATTCTGACAAATCAGATTTAAATTCACCTCATTAACGTTTTTATTCCTACCTGTTGTACATGAGGCGCTTGAAGTCTTGAAATAAAGTGTCCTTGTTTTTGTCAATAAATCCAGTGACTGAGTAACTGAAAAAAAAAAAAAAAAGGAAAATAGAGTTAATTGCAAAGAAGCAAAGTCCTTCTCTGAGCTGCTGGTATCAGCGTGAAATCAGCATCCTTGCACTCCTACAGACACAGCAGATGCTAATCAGGAATCCAGCTCTGTTTCCCAACCTATCACTAATTTGCTGTGTGAGACTTAGATCCTTGGATTCTTCCGCCCAGCTTTCCATCTCCAGCGCAGAACAACATACACCTAGTTTTAGAAAGCTGTTTGAACTATGCAGGTGAAGAGCATGATGGCCAAGACACCTGGCAGGACTTGAGCAAGTTGTAGATGGCCCAAATTCCAGACTTAAACTCATGACTTCTGCCTCCAAATTCAGAGCATGTGTTCGTGTTAAATCCTACAGAAATTAAGTTTTCTTTTTCAGTCTGTCCCCCTCTTGGTGTCAAGGAAGATTCTCTGGTGGGAGAGTGCCAGAAATCAAGAGCAGCCTATAACCAGTGACAGGGAACTCTTGGAAATCCACACACACACATTTTGGACTCTTTCCTTCCTCTATTCCCACAGAAATACCACCCTGAAAGATTATCGTTTCAGAGTTGCATCTCTTCTCCAAGACTCAGGACAGACAGTGCTCTGTCCTCAAAGAAAAGGTCCAAAATCTCCCCATTCAGTGACCCCCACTCAGTTGCTTCCTGAGCTTCAGATCCACCCCCAGGAAGGCTGCACCTAAGCTGCAGGCACTGGGATCCAGAGCCCCACAGCATTCAAATCCCTGCATGGAGCCCCCCCCAAATCTTACTGCTCCACATAACACAGTTCAGGCTCAAATATTATCCGCAAATATTTCCACATTTCAGTTTTCTTTTACAAAATTTTTCAGCCACTGGCAGTGCAGAAGGTTCAACCACTAATATGGCACCTTGTATTCTCTCCTCCTTGGCAAAATGCTTTGAAATCAGAGATGTCTATCAGCAGTCGCTCGGCAAAGACTCCAGAACAAAATCTAGCTGCGCTGAATGGGCTCCAGTATGATCCACTGGTTACCCTTATAAATTAAAGGTAAATTTAATCCCAAGGTAAAAGAAATCCTAAATTATTTCCTCATTAACTCCCTTTAGATTCTGCTGGCAGGGGTAGTTACACAAATCCTAAACCATGAGATCACTCCGGTGATATTCCAGACAGTGAACGGTTTCTAACATATGGGCATCCTTCACTTCTACTTAATCTTCCTTCACATTACTGTCGCATTCTGTGGACGTTTGTGTAGGCTTCAGGTACAGAAAACTTTTCAACCTGAACGGGGAAGGCTCCTTGCACTTGTGCTTATTTCAGGTTAACACTACCCTCTATTTTGAGTCTGCTCAAACTGATTTGAGAATTTAAAGCCAGAGAGTTATATAATCGTACTAAACAGATGTCTAAACCAGATTTTATTAGCTCAGTATAGCTTTCTTGCATAAACAGTGCTGGCTTTTTTTTTTTCCCCTCTCCTTTTTTTTCCTGAAGCACTGCTCTGCCCTCACCCCCCCTCCCCATATTCTCCTTTTGTTTCAATTCCAAGTACAAAATCATATTCTGTATAGCAAGTAACCAGCATAAGATTTAATTGATAAGCAACTGCTGCACTCTCTAATTCTGTATGACAGCTATTCTGGTTCATACCAGAAGCAGCATTAAATCAGAATATTGTACCACTTCAAAGCTGGCTAAAAGACAAAAATAGAAGGTGCAACTTTATTTCTGAAAGAAACTTACATCACATCTCCGGCGTAGTGCTTGATTCGAAAGTCTCTGTCAAACTCCAGCGTTTTGTCAGTTGCACAAAGCTAAAATAAATTCACATACATTAAAGCATCACCCGTGGACCTTCAAGTTTCATGGAAGAGCAATGTGCGTTGGAAATAGAAATGGAAACTATAGTTATTCCACTTTATATATGCATGTGTAGATGTGAAATGCAGTTATAACACCGCTTTATAATATTTTTTCATGGATGCGTTATAAGAACATGTATTTGTACAAAATCAAGTTGCAAGAGCCTATAGTTTTATTAAAAAATTGATACCACCTCAAAAACACCATTAAGCAAAAAGAACATTTGTGCATGTACAGAAACATTGCACCTAAGAGTTAATTTATGACTTCTTTTTCTTACGCCTTCTTTTATTTTTTTTTTCCATTGCAATATCCCTCCTCAGCAAAGAAATGAAGCAATCAAAACATGACAGTTAGAATAGCAATGCTTGTTCTGTCCCAAACCACTCCAGATCATCTAAGAGCCCTCAAACAGTGACCACCGCTGCAGATCCACCCAGGGTGGTCCAGCTCCAACCCTCTGCTCTCAGCTCAGACTTCCCATTACATTCCTTCACTGCAACAAAGATGTCAAGTGCCCACATGGCAGCCATTCGGTAGCAGTGGCCGTAATACACTCATCCCTTCAGGAATAGCAGAAGCCAAGAAATCCATCAGGCTCAGCTTAATTAAAAAAGGAGAACAAGATAAAAATGAGGATTTTTTTTTAAAGCCAAAAGGGGCAGGCAGATGAATTAAGTCTTTGCAGGAAGTATGGGCACCATTTAAAAACACCGAGGGCTATAACCAAATATCTACTATCCACCAAAAGTCTTGGGAAAATAAAAGAGGAAATTAGCATGGTTAAATTGCAGGGCAGGAGAGATTATTCGAAGCAGGAAGATATCCTTCAAAAAAACTTTACCTGTGTCCAAGAGTAGAAAATAGATTGGCTCAAACTGACAGAACAGATGTAAAAAAAGAAAATAAAATATATTAAAAAAGAAAAATCACAAGGAGGAAACCAAAAAGTTTGAGTTAACAAGGTACACAGAAGGTTACAAAGGAATAAGAAGTCCAGCACAGCAGGAGCAGGAAGCACGCCAGGGTCTGCAGAGCTGATAGATGACCAAGGTGTAGAAGGAACACGGAGAAAATGAAGAAATGAGGCCACACCAGGAAAACAAAGTCATTTTTCTTTTTGCAGCTGTGTTCACCAGCGAGGGGCTATAGAGGATGCAATGCCTTTTTTCAACCAGCCAAAACATACATCTCAAACCAACTTGTCAACAGGAGAGATATAAGACAAGCAAAAACATCACGAAATGAAGCAACCGCGGCTACCAGACGGGATGCGGTTGGCTGCACAAGCTTCTCGCTTAAAACTCATCCAGTACTGGAGAAACTGGAAGTTGGCTTAACATGATGCTAGGTTGTTGGGTTTTTTTAAGGAGCGATTCTCTCTGAACTTCCTGTCTACTGGGCAAATCAGTTGAAATTATTAAAAAAAAAAAAAACAGCACGTGTTTTGATACAGTTGATACAGGCTGCTTGGATTTCTCTGAGCCTTTTTTCACAAAGTTCCTCACTAACAACTCAAAGAATTTAAGCTGCTATGAAAGATAAGAGAAAGGGTCCTCACACAGATAACTGCTGGAAAGATGGGAAACAGGAGTCCTGCGGGGGCCTGTGCTGAGTTCTACACTGCTAACATCGTCTTAAATGAGCTATGATCTGAGGGTAATAGGAAGGTGATCGGGCTTGTTGGTGGTACTTAATTATTCAGGGAAGCAGAAACAATGGCTGGCTGTGAAGAACTGCGGGAAGACACGAGAGGCTAAAGGAATGGCAAAGAAGAGCAAATGAAATTCAACATAAATACAGTGATACACACAGAGAAAAACCAAAGTTCATGGCAAATGATGGGCCCCAAGCTTGTCCAACACAACAAGTATCTTAACTGTCCTCCATCCCAAAAAGGACACAGGAGAACTGGAAGAGGCTTGATGAAGGGCAAAACCGATCGACCGTACTGACTGCTACAGGAGGAAGGGCCAAATGAACTGAGCCTCTTCAGGTTAAGAAAGAAATGCCAGGAGACGATGGCAATCAACACGGAGATGATGTATTGGAAGACACAGGGAACCGTGTTTTGTTGTTCAAGAACTAGGAGGCAACAGATGTCACCTAAAAGGAAAAAGGGATGAAAACAGGAAGAAAAGAGCTCTTTACGTGAGTATCTAAGCTGTGGAATTCTTTGTCAATTTAAAGAAAAAAAGAAAAAAAACTCTTAAGGACACCAGCCCTGATTCAGGAGGTTCCTGGACCGCAGATCACTGGAGACTGGGAGCATATCAAATGACCATCATGCATTTGACCTTAGACCTTCGCTATTGCCTAGTGTCTTGGAAGATACTGTGTCAGGTGGACTAGAATGGACCTTCTCATACTCTTCCCTTCACAATCAGTTTCTTGAGATTGACACTAATGAGAACTTTCCACTCTTTGAAGATTTAGGAATTCATAGACTATCACTGCACTTGATCCTTTGAACGTATAAAGATCAACTGAAAAAATTAAAGATGTTGAGAAAATGAACCTGTGATGTTGAGAAGTCCTATCAGAATAGTGAGCGCGTCTACAGATCTAGATTAGCATTAGAGAATTCAGATAAGGACGACCCATGCTCTAGGAACATAAAATTTTGCCACAAATACTCATAGTGGAGGTGTTTGCCAGTATTTTTCCTGGTTTGTTTGGCTTTCACCAGGACAACTGAGCAGACAGCAGCAGATCAGACATGCAGTACACAAATTAGGACACTACTATTTAGGGCACAGCAGCCCCTTAGAGCTTATCCACATGGAGCCAGTGGGCAACCTGCTCTACGGGGGAGCAGTGAAGCATTAACTCAGGCTGAAAGATGGGAGCTGTTCCCATAACACAGCACACGTACTTTTAACTCTTTAGGAACGGCTTTGATCTATGCTGAACTTTACAGTATCTGGACAGAACTACTGCAGTCTACAAAAGCTAATTATGAAATGAAATCAAGTCCTTTGTTTTAATTCAAGCTAGAAGAGGCTGGCTTAGAAAGCTCAGGTTCCTACAGGAGTTCTAGATGGGACTGAGGAAGATATCTTAGATACTGGGAAAGGACATCTGCAAAGACGCAGGAGGGGGAAAAAAACAATTATGATGCTGAGAGTTCTATGGGTCAATTTTTTCAAGGCTATATTGATTTAAACTAGAAATTAGCAAGCCAGGAAGATACATCATACCCTCCATAAACATTATTTATAGCAGTATTCCTTGTTTCCCTCTCAGTCTGTGCAAACAGTTTTCTGACAATGCCACCCCCTACTGAGGAATGCTGCAACTGGCAATATTTCCTTTTAATGCTTCCCATGCTGTGAAGGGACTCCTGAAGGTAAGGACAAACAGAATTTCTTTTTTTTAAATTTTCATTTTATAGCCTCCCATATACTTTACGAAATTCAGTCCTCTTCCCCACTGTATCAAAGTACTACCTGCTCTCTCCGAGATGGAACCACTTCACCTTAGCAGATACGAGACCAAGGACAGAACAGAAACGGAACTTCTTTCTCTACCAGCTTATTGACTAAACAGCTCCAGAAACCGGACCGCTTCCCACACTACCCCACTGCAGAGGATTTAAGCCTCCATCCCCTCAGGCTTCACTATTCACAATCATTATTACTACTAGTAAAAGAAGTGATTTGCATTAAAATGTAGAAACCCAGGCTAGGCTTCATGAAAATTCTTCTTTTCAGGTGAGTTTACTCAGAACATGCTCCGCATCTGCTGCTTAAGCACGTAAAATCTAGGTTAACAGGAGAAGCAAGATTCCCCGTTCCCCCTCCCTCAGCTAGGATGGATGTGGCAGATGAGATGCCAGGTGTGCTCAGCTAAAGGGCACTTAAGGAAAGCCACATCTGGGAGGAAGAAGTGGTTAGTTTATTTTCATCCTAGCCTCTACCCAAACAAGCCACATCCAGATCTATTGTTTATATTCAGCCTCCCTGGAGGCAGCCTTCAGCACATATCTTATACAACCATGCTAATTCTGTATTTCTGACCTACATAAAATATTGTACTGGGGTGGGAGGGAGAAGGGGGGAACCAGCATTCTAAACGATGTATTTCAAACAACGTTTCTCAGTAGAGAGACGTCAATAAATTAAAGGCCCTTATTTGATTACTCAGTGTGAAAGATTCTCAGATTAATCAGGTTGTTTTCAATATGCTGCCAAGTGAGGAATAAATAAAGCCTTTTAATTCGTACATTGTACCAAAACCAAAGCAAGTCGAGGGGCCTGGATGATCATAGGTACAATCTGAGATGAACATGTTTTGTAGCCAATGATGATGGGGAAAAAAAAAAAAAAAAAAAATCACAGCGCTGTAATAAAGCAGAAGTGTGAATAATTTCACTGTCACTATGTATTAGAGCAGCCTGGGAAGAACGTCACGTGGGTTGAAACTGCGCATCGATTGGCTACAGATGACATCATGATATGTCAAAGCACGAGCTCAGGCTTCTTTTATGCCTGGAATAAAACTGATCTCACATTGGACATACTGCAGCTCCCTCTGCCGGATACGGGGCCGCCCCAGGCGCGACCAAAACCCAGCCCAGACGGCCTGTTCTGTCGTTAGGAGCTGCTGCTGCTCTCAGGCATTTCATTTCATACTCGATGGTAACGATTCCAACCCCAGAAAGTCTTTTTCCTTGCTCTGTTAAGTCTAAGAAAAATAGAAGAGGCATCACACAGGAAAGGAAGCACGTTTTGAGGAGACAGAGGCGTATGTTACCTTTCTGCTGGAGAAATGAGCATGCTTCCCTAGCTTGTTATTAAGAGCCTCGAGGAACATCTCGTCTGTAACTTTTCCAACATTCATGCAGGCATCATCCAGAATGGCGATGATCCCTTTGTGCTGCTGCTCTACCAGGTCGACGATGACCTGATTGTTAAAGTAATCAATCTGTAAAAAACAAAAAACAGGTATATTTGTGACTTTGGCTAGTGAAAGAGAGGAGTACCAGTGCTGACCACTGGTGAACAGTACCACGTGTCTGACAGAGAGAATGGGACCCACCATTCACAGAAGAAGCAATCAGCTTTCAATACACTGATCACTAACTCAAAATCAAGCAGGCTACTCTTCTACCACTAAACGGCAGAGAAGGTACTTCAAAGGTATCTTTCAAAGGTATCTTTTTTGAAGGTATCTTTCAAACACCTCACATAAATCTCGAGAACGCTGCTAAAAATCAACTGCTACAGAATGCACTTTAAAATGTCTTTTAAAATTCAGCTGCGCACAGTCACCACAGCGAAAACCGCGCATCTTGTCCTCAGCATTATGAAAGGAATTTGAACAGGAGAACTCAAGATTTTTATACTTGAATAGCTACAACTAGACAAAATACATAAGCCCTCAGAACAGAAACACGCAGTGATGTGTGTGGCATCACAGAGATGCCACAATATGTTTTAACTCAGACCTGGAGTCACTTTCCCAAACCATGGCAAATATAGAAATGTTGTGAGATAAACGGTTAGCTTCTTCCAGACAGCAAGTCTGACAGTACAGCTGGTGTGGACACAGATGTCCTATCGACTTCAACGGGAGCATACATGTGGAGCAACTTTAGATCTGGGACTTATTTTGGTACACTGACCTCAAATCGACTTCTCCCTGCCCTGCCAGATCACTCACATGCTTCCAGGGAATTCCCTCTCGCTGGTACTCTTCCTGCTCCTGCTTTAGAACCAGCTGAATAAAGAGCTGCTGTAGTTTTTCATTGCAGTAATTAATGCAAAATTGCTCAAAACTGCAAAAACATAAGAAAAAAAAGGTGATGAGTTTTCTGGGAAAGGAGAAGGCACAGCACTGTGCTTTAGCAACGTGGCTCACCTGTTATTGTCAAATATTTCAAAGCCATAGATATCCAGGACGCCAATGACAGTGTTTTTCCCATGTACTGTAGTGTCATAGTTCTTCACTTCAATCACATCATTGATGTGTGTCACAATCCAACAAAAGAGGCGCTCGTATATAGCCTGCCGGGAAACAAATATTAGGAATTTTGCCTTTATCTGTCTCAGTTCTTTCTGGTAAATGCAACACATGGTGCTACAAAGCTTAATTCAAGATGCTGCCCTAGCTAAACAAAAGCTACAGATAACGTTCTGCTAAAAGTGAACAGCTACTGACACGAAGAAAATATTCAGTGAAAATATTTTTTTTTCTTTCTTCCAAAACTCACTTACACGAAGTCTAAATCCTAGAGAGGTCACTAGGTACAGTGGTTCCCCTAATTTGATTCCAGTCTGCTTTTCATCTGCCTAATAACTTCCATATCTGAGAATAATTTAGCAACACTGAAGAGCGAGTGAGAGTTCAGTTATAGAAACCTAACAACTGAACACAATGGCAGTAAAATATTCCTGTTCACCTTTCAGAAAGAAAATTTTCTGTAGGCATAGGTATCTTTGCAGTCTGCATGTTCAAAATGTACTGCGAAGCTGTGCAAACATATAATCTTAGGAAAAAAAGTCAAGTTAATAATCAAGAATCTTCGAAACTTCATCTGTTCTTTCCTCGTCATTTGATTGCTTAAAGGAAGGACAATTGTCATTCCTTCGGTCACCAGTATCCAGCTTTCCAAAAAAAAAAAAAAGATAGCACTTCGGGTTTCCAACCTGAGTTCTAGATGTTACAGTTCCACTCTCTACTCTTTGAATTTAACTGCTAAATGAAGTCAAGAATTGTATTTCGCAAAATATTCAGCCCTGCACAATGTATTCCTTTTGCAGACGCGATCAAGCCAGGCTCGCAGCTCCCTCCCCTCTTCCGTGTGCCGCAAGCACTGCTGGTTGTGGTGCATGCTGTGTCACAGCCAGGGAAGGGTAGGGACGCTGCAATCCCCCTATAGAACACAGGAGCGCATACATTCAGAAATAAATCCGCATTAAGTACAGACTTCCTGTGTCTCAGCAAGCACTATACTTATTGATCCACCCAGGAATCCTACCGGGACCGAGCACTGAAAGATGTGCAGTTATGAAAGCAACTCAATATCGAATGCCTTCCTCAGGCAGCACCATTCTTTGCTGCACCAAGCACAACTCAACCAAAAGGCAAAAGCAGAAGAAACGCATCTGAGTTACTGTCACATACAAAACTGGATGCAGAGAAAGGAAATTTAAACTCACTTTTGCAAAGGCATCTCTGCCGTAGGTGGCTTCTTGTTCAGTATGTTGTTTGTCAATGACATCCCGACCTGTAGCTACAGTTCGAAACAGAAGAGCCTTCTCCACCATGTCAGATTTTGTTGACAGCAAGTCTGCGATGATCGACACAACCTTGCCATTTTCTATTACAGGCGTATCACCATCCACAGAAAACTTCAAGTTTCCCTGCAATAAGTAGCAAGAAACCAGATTTCTTAATCTTTTATCAATATAAATCAGTACAGCCCAAGTTCATCCATATGCCACCTGCTATTCAAGTCAGTAAATCTCCTAATACATTAGAAGGGTGGGCCTTGCGTATCTGTGTACCCATAAAGCTCCAACAACAGTGGAAGCGGCAAAGCCTGACTCAAAGAAAAGCATTCCTGCTCAGTGTTCAGCTCAGCGTTTGGAAAAAAATCACATCAAACACTTCCAGTGTTTAATCAAACACTGTCTCAAGATTCAGAGTCTAGTGGTGGGTAATGACATTAAGTATACAAACGCTGGATGTTGCATTTCATCTCCACCGCAGCCCGCCACAAGAACGCTAGGCTGCGGTTCTTATTGCAATGCTATTGCCCCCAAAGGTGAATATTCTGGGGAAGCTGACAAGTCAGCACTGCTGATAGGGCTGGACTGGCAGTGCACTACCACAACAGCTTTGTTACTGAATAGCTGCAGTGCCAGGACTTAAGAAGCAACACCACTGCATTATTTGCAGCAGTGATCTCACACCCTGTCTGCATGGCCTGACTCTGCCTCCACTCCCTTCCCCAGCACAGGGGCATAACTACTCCAAGGAGGAGAAAAAATTGGAAAAAAGCTACCGTTTTCTTTGCCACCTTCCTCCTGCCCACCTGCGGTGCCTCTCTCCTCAAAGAAACGTTAAGATCTGAGGTACAAGGACACTGCGCAGGGGAGGAGACTGTGTGGGTCCCAGGAGAATATGGGTGAAGGAAGGATTTCCTTGGCATCAGAACACAGAGAATTAAGAGGTCTCCTGTATCTGGCTGTGCTCAAGCCTCCACCGTGATGTGAAGTACCTTCCCTCCGGCAAAATCACAGTGGTGGTGGTGAGCGTGAGGGTAAAAGGGGACAGAAGGATAGCGAGGTGACAGCTCCCCACCCCCTTCACTGCCAAACCCAAACAATTCCTTCAATTCCTTTTCAGAATATTTAACAGCTCCCAGTGCTTTGTGATATGTCTGGTTTGGGATCTGGAATAGGCAGGAATAAATGTGATCTTCCATCGTGACTGCAATGTCCTACTTCGTCAAGGAATTTCACTCACCACTGGAAGTTGTAAACTGTATACACTTTTCCAGCCAACAGATCTTCCAACTGCTTCTGCAGCAAGAAAATTAGAGCTGCTGGAAGTACA
Source organism: Calonectris borealis (assembly GCF_964195595.1). NCBI lineage: Eukaryota > Metazoa > Chordata > Aves > Procellariiformes > Procellariidae > Calonectris > Calonectris borealis. The sequence goes on along the minus strand of NC_134333.1, from coordinate 5,364,461 downwards.
GGTATACTGCTTGACCCCTCCTGAAGAACAGCCTACCCATACCTGCGGGCAGAGAGCTTACCAAGTGAAGAATGGCTGCCACTATTTTGTAGACGGTCTGAATCTCCTCTTGCTTGAAGCCTATCACCTTCATGGCATCAGCTACTGCTTTGAACTCTGCACCATCATTGATGGAACACTGAGGGGAAAGAGACGTTTGGGACATGAAGGGCTTAATGGAAGTCAACTGCGAGAAAGCAAAGATTTTGCAACTCCATGGGAAATAGATATGTACTTTGCTATTTTTCAGATGCCAGACACCGTCATGAGATTTCTCAACTTATTGTAATGCCATACCGTATGCTTGTGCGCTGAACCCCGCGTTGGACACACATGTATATTAGCAGCAATGCAATACAGAAATCCATCACAGCACGATTAAATAGTTTAGTACTTTCCCAGTGGAGTTTACGTGAAAGGGTAGAAGCAATTAATAAAAAAATCAGAACAACAGTTACAACTGCAGTCACAGACCCTCTGAGTAGAAGCTGCAGAGCACCAGCAGTAAATTTCTGGTCACCATCTTTCTCAAGATGAGCCTCTGCCCCCCTCCCCTCCTGATCATCTGGGTTTGTTTTCACCGCAGATTTCTACAGAAACCGATAAAGGCGTCTGAGAAGGTCTGCGGGTTTGTTTGCCAAAGAGCATCTCAGGAAAGCAATTAGAAAATCAGGGAGCCTTTTGTCTGGACCCTGCTTCAGAGGCACAACACTAGGGACAACTTCAGACGTATTTAAAGTGTTCAGGATCTTGTTGTGCTAAAAAACTTTATGGGTTTTTTCCCTTCTTTCCTGCTCAGAGGTCCTCTTGAAGATAAGTCAGATACGAGGAATGAATGCTTCAGTAACTCAAATGGTCCTACTGTAAAAAAATGAGTCCTTATGGCTTTTTGGTCCAGAAAGCAGCTTAAGTTACCCATTATGAAGCATGGAAAGTCTGTCACTGGTAACGGGTCAAATATTTATGCCTGCATTTATTAACAAAGGTGATGTGTCTCCTACTACACTTGATTGTTTTTTATAAGCCGACACAAGTGTAGTAGGCACAAGTACACATATGCTTGTCTTCTAGGGCCAGAAACTCCATTAAAAATAGCACATTGGTGTCACCTTTCCATATTCATCCCATAAATCTTGATCTCAGCTTCTGCTAGCTCAGCAGTACTTTAAGTATTTCAAGAAGCATTTACAATTTTAAGACAAGTTACCTCTAACTCACTAACACCACCCTCACCTTTATCTGTGCTCCAGGACAGATATAGCTGTAGGCAGCTGCGTCCTTCTGAAGATGTAGAGAACGTAACATCTGGTCAGAACCCCCCTGGAGCAGCTGTACAAAGAGTAGTTTAAGAAACGGTGAATGAAAAAAATGAAATCCTTCCTGTTTTTGTTTCTTATTCATCTGCTTGACAAGCAAAATCATAAAAACATTAAACTACTGCTACAGAAGAATCAGCTGCAGTATCTGGAGTCACAAGCACAACATGTGCAAAATACACGGTCTGCATGGTTGTAGGGCTCTGACCCTCAGAAAGACATTGCCTAAATGCCTGTCCTTTTGAGTGACACAACTGTTTAGAAAACAAGCTGAACCTCTTCCCAGACCAGACATGTTTACATCTGTGACATGCCACAGATGTGTCTTGGCAATCACATTTACCTTCTCTGCTATACACAGAGACTTTCCAATACGGAAATGGCACGTTCATGAGAAAGGTGCTAACGTGCCATCACGGAGTACTGCGCAAGTGGGAAAAAAATAAATAAACCTACGTTTCTCTCGCCGCAAAACTGAGTATAAAGGTTATACTAATAAGCCGACCATTTCCCCTGAAAGACGCACAAGGGAACCACCATACAACATGGAAGACATTAAAAAGAACCCAAAGAAAAAAAGAAAGTCAACTTGGTGTCATAAAATTACTTCCATATGGACTAAAGGCCTCAAGAGAAAATAGAGGGATTAGACTTATTACAAATAAAACAGTGAGTCAAAGTCCAATATTCTACCATATTTGTTTAGTTAGCCTCCGTTTAAGTTTACAAATGTGTTAATATGGGACTGGAGGATAGAAAAAATAAATCTTCCCATGCTCCTTCCCCAGACCAGGCCTCTTCAAAGAACTAAAGAACCTAAGATCACCCAAGATGCAACAAAAAGGGAACCCTTTGCAAAACACACAAGAGAGTGAAAGCTTTAAATATTTTGCCTAACATGTCTGGGAAACTTGAGAAAAGTAATTTGTTTCAGCAAATGAATACAAACCTGGTAAAACGAATGAAAGCTTCGTTCCCCCGGCTGTTGCACAATCACGCGAGACTGAGGGGAAACAAAATACAAAAATAGGTATTTCTGGATATGGACGGCCCAGCACCTCCCCTTAGACACCAATGCATCAGTTCGCCACTGCTAGGACACCTCCAAACTGATCTTATCTTACAGTAAGTCTGTTATGAACATTATTAGCTAGGCATGACCATGGAGTTTGAAGTCTATAATCAAGAAGACCAGCTTGCGTAACAGCTGCAACGTCCTACTTCCAACCAGGAATCCCATGTGGCAACTACAGAATCGCTCTCATGGAAGAGACAAATAAAACGTCATTTTAGTTTAAGAGTTATTTAATCGCTGGAAATGAAAAACAGGACTGTGTGACTACAAAAAAATGATCCAGAGGCCACAGCTAGGACCTTTCGGTAACCACTTCTACAACCCCAGGACAGGCTGACCGACAGCACCCAGCACTGCACAAGCGAACGCTGTGCTCTGACACAAGGGCATTGTTTTAGGGAGCAAGCGACAACTCCATCTTCAGAGCACTCATTCCAGATCAGCGTAAAACAGCACAAACAAAACAAAAAAAATGTTAAATGCAGCAGAAATTCGCTCAACAAGCAACGTATCCTTGTTTTATGTTACTACAAGTTTGAACCAGAGAATGATGAGGCATGTGTCCCTGCTGCAGAGCAAAGTCACTGTCTGTTAACTGTTTGTGTTCGGGCCAGAATCTCAACTGCTTTCAAAATGGAGATAAATTTAACTTGGTAGAAGTCAAGAAGATGAAATAAATGATCGGGATTTAAGTCATGCAGCTGCAGCCCCACTCCTTTTGCATGAAAGCATCACATGTTAAATGTTTGGGTTTGTTGTTTTGTTTTTTAAAATAAAGTGTTTATTCTGAAAATAGACTTCAGGGAAATAATGGGAAAAGTAAAAAATACAAACAAAAAAGCATGTTAGCCGATGTGGTCAAACATATAAATTAAAGCCAGATGTGTGTCTCACACATAACGAGAACTGTTAATAGACCAAGCCCAGTTTCTCTACAGAGTTTTACATATTCGAATGTTTTCAGCTACCACTTAATGACATGAAAAAAAATTATGCTTAGGATCACTTGGAATATATAAACCCAAAGCTACTAAAAGATCACACAAGGCTGTGGCATTATGCCAGAATAACGCTTCTCAAGCACACCGTTGCTACTTACAGACCTAGATCTCTTCTCCTTTTATTCACCAGTGAGATCTCAATGCAGGAACTTATAAAGAAGGAGTTTTGCAGATGTTAAATTAACCTCAGCTTTTAATCTCAGCTTTTACTCTGGATAGGAAGTACATACACCTATATGCTCGTCAGCTTTTGAGTAACACTAGTCCCTTAGGTGGTGAGCCCTGAAAGCAGTGGTGTTAAAGTAACAGAGCAGTGCCAGTGCTTCAGCAGCGCTGTTACTTACAGTTACTTACACTAACTCCGGAAAAAAAAATTAAGCCCTAGTTTTAACGAGATTCTATGCCCTCATACGTCACCTCTTGACATACCACGTTTGAAAGGAAAACTTTCTAATGGCAAAGCACTTATTACAAAAGTAACTACACAAAAGCCTCTAAGTCTAAAAGTGAGCGTGGCTTACCTTTTCTAGTAAGTAATTATTGATATGCCCACCTATTGGGTCTCCTTTAAAATCAAAGTTGATATCCATATATTTTCCAAACCTGCTGGAATTGTCATTACGGTTTGTTTTGGCATTGCCAAAGGCCTCTAACACACAGTTGGATTTCAGCAGTATGTTCTTCACTCTGTAGTACAGGTAAATGGAAAAGAGAACAGGGTAAGTCCAGACTTGTATACTCAAACCATGGAAATTTTTTTCGCAGGTATTTCTCGAGAAGAATTTAGTAACAGCAGAGATGCTCTTTGATGATATATTTGGGCAGCTGTGTATGACATTAGCAATCCCATGAGAAATCAGCTGGGAGCTTTCGGTAATGTTCCTTACAGCCAAGCAAATGGGAACCAAAGGCCAGATACCCCCACTGAAAACAGCATCAAAAATTTAGTTCCTTTACATATTTAAGTTTTGAAATCAATTTCTTGAACTCTTTTGCAAGTAATCTTCAAAACTTTTGTTGGGGTAGGTACTAAGTCTGTTTCAGCAGAAAGCCACATTCTTTGCTCAAAAACTTTTACTCTAAGGCTGACAGGCGCATTTTGCAATTCAGGAGTACGCAAGCCTGAAAGGTCATGGAATATGCTCCTTGCACTCAACGTGCTATTCTAACGTACACAGTATTCCAGGCGATTTGCCGCAGGAAACATGATTTCTAGATATTGTTTTTATTTTGAAAGTTTGAAGGCTTGAGTTTTTCCTAAGTTTTTTCTATGCGAATTTGGCAATCAATATCGCAAAATTCCCTGAGTAAAAGTAGTATCTGAAGAAGTTAGGTAAATGCTGTAAAATCAGCACGCAATTAGTACAAGAGACCATCTAATAACATGGTGCTACACAGTCCACAGAGAGAGATCCAGAAACAGAACAATCTCACTTATTTTTCTGCAAAGCCCTTACCTTTCCACCTCTGCTCTCTGACCGGGGTTGGTAATGGCTGCTATGTACTGCATAATGTATTTACTGGCCTCAGTTTTCCCAGCCCCACTTTCACCTGAGGGCATAAATACAAAGATGACAGAACTGATCAAAAAAAAGCAAAGCAAATCACTGAACAGTATATCTTAATTCTACCCTGACAGCGTTTGGGTTTTTTATTATTGTTTTTTTAAAACAATCTTATTTGTGTGCACTTTGAACATTTTCTAAATATAGCCGTAACCCTGCCTGGTCGTTGCTGCTACGCCGACTTAGAAGCAGTTATGATGCAAGATTTCACAGGTCGGTAAAAGGCCTGGCACACAGAGGATCAAAAGGAATATTGTTAGAGGAGAAAGACTGGCATGCAGAGGCTTGGCTAGCGCAGTGCCGGGAGCTGCAATACAAGAGGCTACTGTTCAGCACACCACCTCGGGTCTCTCGCTTTTCAGAGCTGCTAAAGCACGGGAACATCAAGGAAACGAAGTGCCAGGATCCAGACAGAGACCGTTCATGGTACAAGCCCTGCTCCCACTGTTAGAGCCACGACAAGCAATCAGCCTGGCCATCGAAACAGAGAACAAAACCTTGGCCAGTCGTCCAAGGGACAAAAAATCAGCAGTTCTCTGAAGAGGGACAGGAACCCTGTTCTCGCTGATCTCCATTCACATAGGCAGAGCAAGCAGAGGACTCATGTTCAAGTTATCACTTTGCATGCACAGATTAAGCTAATGACTGACACCAGCTCTTGAATTAGGTAAGAAATAATTGTTAAGGTCTCCACACACGGATTCAAATGCAGATAAGCAGTTTTAAGATTAATGAAGTTTTCTTTTATAAAATGCTGTCATTAGCCGAATCGTTGTTGTTCTGCCTAGAATTTCACAAAGATCAAGCGTTCATCATAATGAAAAGCTCTTTCAGCTTACCTGATATTACAATACAGGTGTCTTTTGATCGCCTCTTCATCGCTTTGTAAGCAGCATCAGCAATTGCAAAAAGATGAGGAGGCCTCTCGTACAATTCCCTTCCTTTGTACTGCTCAATCATGTCACGCCCATAGATGTTCAAGTTTTTGTAAGGATTCATGGAAACGACCACTTCCCCAATAAACGTGTAAATCCGTCCTTTTTCAAACCTACCCGGGATGAGACAAAAGGGAGAAAGGGAATTAGTCAGAGATTCAGAATATGTCTTCCAAGCAAGTTTCCCGTTTCATCAGGTGAACTCTGCAATCCATCATCGTACTGAACCATTATAATAAAACCCTGACTACGGACATTATCTGACCAGTGTGGCCCGGATGGCATGTTAGCGTACTACGTAGAGAGCTGATGTTACAAGGACTAAGAACTAGGGCTATCCTTGAATCTTACCACCTACAAAGGAAACTTCTACTGCTATTTCACTTACAGATGCATGACCGATCAGATTCCTGAGGCACAAACACCGACTATATTTCCGAGTATAGCAAATTTTTGCTTTGCCGATGCAATCAAGCCAGCTTTCTGCATATTCAGGTATTCGTTGCCATTAACATGCTGCCAGAAACAAATGTTTCTAAGAGATTCTTTAGCAAGACTGAAGTTAATATAATTTACTGTTTCTACAATTGACAATAAGTAAACATGAGTTTGTGATGAGCTTATACAATCTGCTTCATAAAGGGGATTTAAAGGCAAATTATTTTTTCACATTCTACAGTTGTCCACAGCCCAGCTCAGGCCAGAGAAGCAGAAGTTTTGAAGGCACTCACTTAGAGGTCTAATCACATTTGCAAGAAAGTAAACAAAGATACAAGCCAAGAAGCAAATTACAGCCTTTCAGCTCTAGCAATTAGCTTCCACTCCATCCTTTCATTAGAAGGCACTTTGATACCATTACTGCTGCTAAACCAGAAGGGAAAGCTTTTTAAGAACCTGGGAAAACAACGCTAAACTACAACTTTCCTAAACCCTACCTGGTCCTTAGAATTCTTTCTGCAAACAAGACAGAAAATAACTTGATGTTTGTTTAAAAAAAAAAAAAGTGTTTAAGTTAAAAGATGTTTCCAAAGAAATTCACGTTATCAAAAGTGATCCAGCAGAAGAGCACAGAAGGAATTTCAGATTAACAGCTGAAGAATTCATACAGCATTTGCTTCTCAGGAGAACGGATGACAGCAGATTTAGAGATCGAGATACAAACTCTGGCATTTCTACCATTAAATACCTGTCTGCGGCCTGTACTTAAATCGTACAACATTAGATGGCACCATAACACCTCTATAGAGTACAAGGGCCTTCCTCATCCTTGATGGACTACAGCACAAATTCTAGCATTACTTTATTGAATTTATTACCACCCCCATGTGGTGACAGGCTTGACATTTTCTATTGTTCATTTGAGAATTTTCTGCAGCATCTTGGCAGTGTTAGTTTTTAGCAGGTGTAATAAAACTCAAGAAATATAATCTAGCAACCAGCATTCCACTTTCTAAAAGCCATTTTGCCTCTAATTCCAGCTTCCTCCAGAAATACTTCACTAAAAAAGACACAAGAATTGCAAAACATCTTTTTGTTCCTGCATTCAGTTTTAACTGAAGGTAGTCCTGACATGCATTTCCCAAAACAACAGCGAGCTTAAAATGCAAAGATATTTTATATTTTAGACAAATACGCTGTTCGAAAGCTACCAAACATTATTTCAGAAAAGATAAGGCCGTTATAATTAGTAATACCAACCGCAGCTCAGCAGGTAACTGTTGCAACAAAAATGATGGATAACATATAGGCAACACACTAAGCAACGAGCACACAAGCCTGGTATGAAATACAGAATCACAGCCTGATTCTTAAAAAACAGTTTATTCACTGGAAAACCAGAAGACGGACTTAGGTACACAGGAAGCCTCACGCACTCAGTCTTTGTCATTTGCCATCCCTAATTTTAATTCTTTGAAGCACAAAGCAGCTGGGAATTGTGGTACTTGGAAGATACTAAACATGCAAGACACTCGTGGGTGCAAAAACATCATATACCACCAGGCTTGCCTGTCTCCTGCCCTCTCAGGAGCACGAGGGACTCTACATATATACATAGGAGAGCTTAAAAAAACCAAACACACACAACGCTGTTTCTATTAAGGAGATCAAATCACACTGGGACATATATATGTAACGGAAATCATTACAAGGACATCAGAATCAGCACAATCCTTCCCATCTTTCTGGAGATGGGCCATCCAAAAAAGGCCAGTTGCCCTATGGAGAACATACAGACTGCTCTCCAAAAGTCACTGCACAGCAGGAGCACAACCACCGCTGAAGGCACTATTAATGATAAAAAAAAAAAGATACAGCAGTTTCTGGAGGAGGTTTTAAGCCCCACCGTACTGCCAGATGCCTGGGTGGAGGGTTCATGGTCAGCACAGAGAGGTTAAGGGGGTTCCTTTTACCTGCCGAGGAAAAGAAAAGAAAAAAAAAAAAAAAAGACATCCCTACCGAAGCGTGGTGCCAAGTCACCAAGTACCCAATACTCTGACCTCTTCCTTCAGCAATGAATTATGTAAACTTTCAGTAGCACAGTTTAAGTTTCCTCCCTTGACAGTTCAGCGTCCCGGACTCCCTCGTAAGCAGGACCTACGGATTTGCCTCTGCCAGCCTGCCCCGGCCCGGCCGTTGGGAGCTCACGGCTCCGGAGGAGCCCCCTCCCCGGGGCACAGCGGGGCTTCGGAGGGGCTGCGGCTGTGCCACTGAGTCACAGCAGTCCGACAGGCTGCCTGCTCCGGGCTTCGACCACAGACCTCGTGTTTGGCCTCCAAGTCAAGGTTTGAAAGGTTTTACTGGACTCTGAACAAGTTGTGTCTTCAATCGCTGGGGCAAAAGGCAGACGGAGACGAGGGAGAAGGATCCATCTCCGGGCTTGACAAGCGGGCATCTCTCCAGTTTGGCTTTAAGGAGTTTATGAACAACTGACATCCCCGTTTACCTCTCTGTTCATTTTTCTTTACTTCTTAGCATCGGAGTTAGAATTCCAGAGCTGTGCTTAGATGTTCCTAAAAGGAGCCGTCGCTCCTCGCCCCTCCTTGCTGATAAAGCCTCTTTTCATCAGACAGTGCAGCTCAGCCCAGCAGCAGGCCAAGAACAGCAGCGGCTGTTTTCCTTGCTGCATTGCTTCGGTGTGAGATTCTTGGTTTTCCTTGCCCAAGAAGAACTCATGAAAACTTAAGAAAACAACCAACGACAGCAGTCCAAACTGGGAGGTACAAGTTGTGTTAAATTTGCTATTTTTCTGCAAGGCAAGGTCACAAAACCAGACGACGAAGCTATCCGGTGCTTTTCGGAAAGGCTCATCAGTCGGGGCATGCACTCCATCAAGGGAAAGATCAACAGAGAGGATGGTGTAATTATTTTGGTACCAAGCATATAACACGTAAGAGTGATTTTTGTTACTAAAAGCAATCTACAGCACACTCGATAAAAGGAACCCCTGTACCTACTCCTGGGGGTCAACAGCCCACGTATCGTGAAAATCACATCATCTTGTGCTGCAGCTTTGAGGAGAAAAGATTTCCCCGTAATGATGCCATTTGAATAATTTCTGTGTCACTGTCTTCTGAATTTTCCACTTACTACTTTGGCATCTGAAATTTAGCTCAGCAGCCAAAAAGAAAGTCACAGTATTTAATCCTTGTGTGTTAGTTTGATGAAAAACATCAGCTCTTGCATGAGAAGTTTTTATACTAGTTTTTATTACCTTGTTAAAACATGGATTGATAGAAAATATAAACCAGTAGGTCACAGAATATAAATCACTTGAAGGGATAGAAATGATTGTCCAGAAAAGAAGACTGTCAAGACTTTGTTTTGTAGTTTTTATTTTTAGGGAGTTGAAAAAAATTACATCCTTAAGTCCAGACATCCTATGTTCACATCCAATTGCCATTGGAAAATACACTGCAGAAATCGGAAAGCTGAAGCAGAAATCTTCGCCACCAGAGAGCACTCACATTTAGGATTTCTCCCACCTGACAAGCACTCCAGTCAAAAATAAAACTGTTCTTACCGAGGAAATGATGCAACTTCAAATGCACTCAGTACAAATAAAGAAAAGAGTTAGTTGGCAAGACTTGGAACCCATACTCCAAAACAACATCTGCAGAACACAGACTGTTAAACAAAGGCACCCTACCATGCAATCTCCACTCCAAATGCTGCAATTCAAATTACAAAGGGAATTTCTAATTAATCCTTCACATGGCAATTGCTCTGTACCGAAAGATAAACAGAAACTTGTCAGGATCACAGACAGCAGGCAGCACTCTGCAGACTTATTGCTATTTCTAGAATTGAGCATACTTTCTGAGATAACCTATGCCAGCTACCAGGGATCGTGTGCAGTGAGATCACAGGCTGGGCTTCGCCGGGGTGTGAAACGGCTCCTCAGAAGCACATTTTGCCAGTCTTTCCCTCCATCTGTCTAATACCTGAGGAGCAGAGCAACTGCTGGAAAAATCATGTCAAGTCACCAGTCATCTCATCTTCTGTTACATTAAGAGAGCTGAAGTGTCGCTATTGGTATTACGGATCATCTTCTCCTGGGAAAAGACCTTCTCTTACCTGGAACTACTCCTTTCTCTCCGTTGATCACGGATTGACATCGTATTCTGCTTTACGTACACGCAGACACACTAAAGCTTTCCCACGTTAGCAGGTACTCACTAAAGCTCCGTGGTCTCTCCCCTTCCTGCTCCCTGATGCTACACAGATGCTCCACAAACAGAACGTCTTCATGACAAGAAGTCACAAGACAGCCATCAACTGAAGATGGACTTTCAGTTTAACTGTACAGCAGTGGCTTAAAGTAAAGGAAACGGTAGGAAAAAAAGCAAAAGCAAATAATTCAGGACAGATACAGGAGTGCTACAGATGCATCAGCCTGCGCTAGATAGTCAACAGCTAACCTAGTACCACCGAAGGTTAAAAGAATAAAAGCTAATGGTTTCAAACTATTACCTATTTCCGACTTACTCATTAACTCCGAAGCACAAATCAAACTGAAATATTTAGTATGAGCGTACTTTTGTTTCCTCCTTCCTCCTTTGTGCATGGGAAGAAGAATGACCTAGCAGCTGCACACCTCTCCGGCATGCAGAAGAGGGACAATTCCTTTTCCTGTTGCAAACACCCCGTGTGATTTGGGTTATTCCCCCAAAGGGGTCACAGTTCTTAGTTATTTTTTCCCACCAAATATATACATTAAAAATCCATTACTGCAGGCTTTGACTCCATTCTCATTGCAAACACACATGAAAACATTAATTAAAACTAATTCATGAAGAGATGTACATGGATAGTCAAGGATAGGCCTTCAGGATGTTTTTGCCAAGGAAAGGAATTTAAGTAGACTTCTGGCAGTGAAATCGTATTTACCTGTTTTTAAATGCAAGAATGTATAGCCAGCTGCACTGACACAAAGGAACAACTATTCTTATGCTTTGGGAAGTAAGACGACTTTGCTTAAGCACACTTCACCCTTTGTGTGTCAGACAATTGTGCCTTTTATATGTGATACCAGGTCTCTCTACTGAGTATTCGGTGCTACTTAAAGACTTTATTTTGGGTAAATCTCGAAACAAACTCAGCTGTCAAGCAGGAAAGAGTGACTTTCAAGTCTTTCAGTAAATTGCTCATAAACTGTATTATAGCAAATCATCCTCATCACAAGACAACTCAGATAAACAGGATTTGCGTTGGCAGAAGTATAGCTAAAATATTCTTGCTGCACTTGGAAAAACAGACCAAAAAACTGTCCAGTCAGTATCACCTCCCCGCGCTAGGAAAACAATCCAAGTCTGTCACGATTCTGAATATGCACGTCTACAACGTTTTGATCCATCCTGAGAGCCAGAAAAACTGGAATTTAAGTTCATTTAATGTGCAAGTGAAATTTCTGCTTGCCGTTGTCCTGCATGGATTCAGTTTTCAGATGTTGCCAGTTTAACAAAATAGGAAATGCCATTCAGCGCGCGTTCTGCACCACTCCTTTCCTGTACGGAGGGAGCAGAAAGGGCAGGGTGAGGAATACTTCATTCATCTGCAATTTTCACAGTCAGCTTTAGAAATAAGGTTAAAAGAGTCCTTTGTAATGATGTAATTTTTTTTAAAAGAAAATAGTAAGCTATGAGTGACCGGTGCCACATCTTCCCCAACAAACCAACGTTTAAGCAAACTGACTGTAATTTGACAAGGCTGATTCAGCTCCAACACAGCTGACCCTTGAGCCATCTATACAGCTTTGCAAACCCACTGGGCAAGGTCAGAGGAAAAGAAAATGGAAGATGGATGCTAATCTAGCTCTAATGAATGCTGAATAAAGGCTAAAACTGTGAAATGTAGCTGGCTAGCTAGAAACTGGAATAATATTAAAATCCCTCTCCTTAAACATGAAGTACTAACCTTGCACTGAAAAAATGCCAAACCACTAAACATAGGAGTCACTGAACTTTCATTTCTATTTGCGTCAGACAGGCTGAGCTCTCTCTCCTACAGCAGGGAAGCACTGCATACTCTTTTTACATTTCTAGAAGCGTAGCAGAAGGCACAAGCAGACTTGAAATAGATAATGAGACAAAAGGAAGTTCTTTGAAAAGCTTCCAGGGACAACAAAATGCTTTGCGGTTTTATTCCAATCCACACATGAGAAAGTCGCTATCGAGCACAGGTAGAGGAAAGCAGCTTACTCCTGATTTCTCTGTGTAGAACAGTAAAACACACTCCCACTTTCCGTGTGAAAAGTCCGGCTAGAACACTGTAAAATCCTAATGCAGTAATCATATTACTCTGCTTTGAGCAGGAGGTTGCCCTGAATGACCTCCTGAGGCTAAATTATCCTATGATCCTATATCTAACCAGGAAAGAGTAGAACAGACTTGGGATACCAACAGACAAAAGACTGCCATCTACCCATAATCTCTAACTTTTTAATCTGTCAAATAAAAGCACATCATCTATAACAGGATAGTAAAAAGAAAAAGAAAGTTCAAAAGTCAGGCAGGTTCTTCTGTTTGCTCCCATCACACGTGAAGTCAACTGGAGCACGTGTGCGGAAGAGCCTACAGCTTGTCTTGTAAGAGAACTAACTTAAACGAGTAAGACTGATAAAATTACTAAGGAGTAGGAAAGGTGGAAGCGATCACTCTATAAATACATTGGTAGATGAGTATCATCTTGCCAGGTAGCCAGAAGAATTAAACTAAAAACTACAAAGGCCCGTAGAAAAAAAAAAATATAAAAATAAAAGGGAATGGTGTTACCCTGGCCAATGTAGGCTTGAAACTGAAAGCTCACTGTCAAGGCAGCAAAGTCCTGGAAAAGCACTTCAATAGAGGCAGAAAGGACTAGTGAGCCCTGCTGGATACTGCAGAACTTACTTTATACACACGTTTAGAAGATTTGGCTTCCTGCACTGACCACCAACTGATTTCATGATCCATCACCTTCCTTCCACTCTGATGTTACAGCATTCAGGTACTTCAAAAAAGACGCTTTACCTTCATTCACCTCCTCCACTTTCCAAACCCCATGTCCACGTTAACCATGACCTGCCACACCACGATTATCTCAGTCTTCAATTTGGGGAATTCAGCTTTGTTCATCGGATTATACACCGCTGTGTTAAAGGGTATGCTACCTTCAACTCTATCAAGTGGACAAAATCGCAGCACAAAAGGCAAAAACCAGACCAACGACTGGTGGTTGGACAGATTTGCATCGTGCGGAAGATACCATCTGATTTCACCTCTCTGGTTCAGTGGTGCATGCCTTCTGCAATGGTCGGTTTGTCTGAACAGTCTCCAGGCAAGGACTAGCTTATACTTCTGGATAGCAATCTTTCATTTCAAGGGATGCTAAAGGAACTATAAAATCCTGCAATCCAACAGAAAGATCAAGAAATACGCAGAAAAACAAAGGCCATGACTGATACTCTGTTACTTCCCCCTAACTTCTCCAGTAACTTCAGGATACAAAAACCATTCACATCGCTGCTGCTGACCCTGATATAGCAGCATCCTTGTATAAACAAACATAACCTGAAGCCACATCAGCAACTGTACTGGTGATGACTTTCAACCCTATTTTCTAAGCCATCTCTTTCTTATACTTTACCACCTTCCCAATTTTCTGTATACGCTGCACAATTAACAGAACTTTGTACCGATGTCTAACTACACCTCTATCTATTCCACAAGCCTAGGTGCCAAGGTTCAATCACAGCATTTCACAGGTTTTCTTTCTAGATGCTTGGAGACTCCTTTTGCAGTCAGCTGGCCATGAGATGCTGATGTTCAGATGCTTCATTGTTCTGCTGTAAAGGAATATTCTGCATTTGTTAAGGTCGCGCCCAGTGCTGATCTGTGAATGCTGCTGGAGTCTCCTGAATACAGCATTGTTTTGATACAGGGCTCAAAAAATCCAAGAATCATCTTGCAGTATTAAGATACAGTACACCATCTGCAAACACTCCAAAAGGCTTGCTTAGTCCTTTGGTAACATTAAATCTAAAATAAAATTAGATGCCTTATTTATACTAACACAGGCCATGCAAATCATGCAAATATAATAATGCAAAATATGCAAATAATGCACAAATATGACTTATGTTTCTGCACAATTAGGGTTTCTTTTAGAGTTGTTTCAGTGATCTACACCATCTCACCTAAACACAAATAGTGAGTATGTAGTCCTCGAACAGGACTGTTTGTTTTCTGGCCACGAAACCACGCAGACTTCTTTAGGCCTTTATGCGTTTTACAGCATATTGTGACTTAACACAGCTCTTGTGGTTTTGGATCGTAAACTGTCCTAGCAGCACATTAGATTACCAACTCAGGGCTTCGGCAGACAAACTGCTGAGTCTCAAAGCAGCAGATGAAGATATTCCACCTACAGCTGCCCATCTGGCCCCTTTGCCAAAGATTCCCTTCTGCCACGTCTGCTGAAAGAACAGCGATGGACGGCCGTGATCTCAGCTTATCACTGACACCTTTCCCTGCGGGACAGATACCAACAACTTCAGCCAGCTAACGTAAAGAAAGAGCCATAAGCAATGGAGGGGAAAACTAAATTTGCAAATCACAAAGCAAATACGTTTCACCCCAATATGTCCATTAACTATTCAGGGTGAAAGAAAGGACTTTCCTCGTGCTTCCTTGAAAGCATGTCTAGCCAGGAAAAGCCTCCCACTTCTTGGTCATAGATATGGCTCAGGTTTGTTGGTGGATTTTTTTCTTATATTTTCTGGTTTGTATTGGAAAAACTTCATGTCACCTAACGGCAACCTGAACCAGAATTGCAGTGAAATCCCCTCTTCATCTTTCAGTCTCTCCTCCATTAGCAAGAATCGAGCAGCAGGTGCCCTCAAGCCCCACAGAAACAAGATTAAGCATGCGTATCAGTGCTGAAAAGGCCTAGTAAATACACAAGGTTTGTTCTTCCAATTAAAGAGCAACTAATATTCTACAGAAAGTTTGGTTTAGAAACAAAGGGGTTTTTTTTACTACAAGCAAGTGTAGTGCTTTCAGTGGAAGCCATGAGTGTGACTGACCTGGCAGATTCAACATCAGGATCTTTCTCCCCTCTCACTGAAAGGACAACTTCAAAAAGGGAAGACGAGAAGGAAGGATACAGGGAACTCTTCAAACACCCTTGTGTATATGGAAGCGCAGCGTAGGATAGGCAAGATAAGCAAATGAATTTGCACAACAGTCTTAAGTACTTCGCTTTACATTCTTTGAATGGAAAAAACATCCAAGCAGTAGCAGAGCTGTTATTTACGCACTCATCATTCATTGCAAAAGGAGTGAATTTCTAAATGCCAACTGTACTGAGTTGTTAAACAATGATAATGCAAGGGGAACATTAACAAAAGGACTTAAATGGTTTGATTATTAAAGCAGATTACGTGATTTTCATGCTGCTTGTTTTATCGTTTTAAATTATCACCGGAAAGGTTGTGTTCATTTACTTCCTTTAGATTTTACATATTTTTTCTGATAGCTCCCACTCAGAAGCTGAAAGACTATTCAGATAATATTGTGAGACAGCACAAATACCACTCAGAATTAATACGCAGATAACCTGTAAAATATCTACAACTCATCTTCCACAAGCCAAGATGACTTTGGCCACACCATCGCATTTTTAATTCTAGGCCAGTGGAATTCAGAGCTAGTGAAATGATTTAAAAAAGGATCTTTTAAGACGACGTATCAGCCCAAGAATTCAGGCAGGCTCCCACTTCTGTAAAGTATCACTTGTTAGGTAATGAGCATTAGTTAGTGACAATCACCGAAAGTCAGAGCAATGCTACACTGTTTATCAAAAATAACTTTAATAGCAAAGTTTTCAGCCACTAATTATTTACTAAAAGCACAATTTTAGCCTGGAGTGGTGGTCAAGTGCATACTCTCAGCTTTGGCAGACCTGACTACACACTCAAAACCAGCAGCACAAAGTAAACCTGCACCGCTGTTTATTTCCAGGATTATCACATTCATTTTTGACACGTGTAACAAAGCAGTTGGCCCAGTTTAAAGCAGGGCGTTAGATGAAATGACCTCCACGGTCCAACAACATTGCTCCACGGCTATGACATACATGTTGCAGCTTCAAGTAACGGCCAAAAGTAATTGTTATTTCCAATAATAGCAGCACAGGTTTTCAAATTGATTTTGCTATCAGCCTTATTTAGATTAATCTTTTTTTTTTTTTAGAAATCAGTTTAATTAACAGTTCAGAGCTATAACACCTCCTCCAAATGCAGCTATGTTTCTCTTTTCCTTCTGTAAGCAATCAGCTGCTAAGCCCTTGCAACATACTGCAATGAAATATGAGACACACTTTGAATCAAGAAGTCTGGCAGTCACAAACTGTCAATCTCTTCAAACCTTTTAAAAATATATATAAAATCATCTATTAGCTGGACATTTTTTTTTATATATTATTTTTGCTGTGTTTTTTAAGTTAAGAGGTTTGTATTATCCTTCCCACATCCATCCAATCATCTCTTCTGCGGCAGGGACATCTCATCAATACTTGTACAGTTGGAATAAGATAGAACATACTAAATTACTAATGATTAGAAACTTAGAAATGCTCACACATCAGATCCCACACACACTTAGCGATCATCTTCCAGCAGGCAATAACAAATGAGGGAAATGGATCCATTGCCAGTTTTCCAAGGACTTCTGAAAACAACATAGTGCTTCAAGTTTCTCAAAATATTTTGCTTTCTTATTTGGAAAGCATCAGTAATCCATACATTTAGGTGTCTACTAGCAATCCATAGTGGAATACAACTGTCAACCATTATATATTAGTACACACACATCATGACTTCAGTTCTGTAAAACCCACATAAAATGCACACTCCCCCGATGAGAAGCAGCAGCAAAGCTGACATCCTCACCCCAAAGTAGCCTTTTGTTACCTAACAAAATTCTGTTCAGATCTGGCTCAAGCATAACACTGTTTTCCACACCTATTAATGAAAGAATTTAAACCCACAACACATACAACCCCTATTACTTGCATTTTAAATATTTAATATATCGTGATGCAACAGTCACTATTACATTACCTTGTGTGTACATATAGCATACACACCGAGTATAGTATTTTCCTAAGGTTTATATTTACACAAGGCTCCTCCTAGCAAATATTGCACACACTCTTCTGGCCTGTTTCTAACCGCATCTGATTAATAAAATAATCACTCACACAATCCAGTAAGAAAATGCATCTATAGCTGTGGGATACAATGAAACGGTTTGATGGACTTGCAGATAAGGACAGGGTTCAAGTGTTTCATTCACAGCACTTTCATGCAGTGCCAACAAAATTACTACAAATCCTGGTTTTGTCAAAAGGAGAGTGGAATGTATTTATGAAATGACTCTTTTCCTCCTAAATATATTCAAGAGAGACTTACAGGAAAAGAAATAAAGCTTAGTTATTTCCTGTTCGCATCTTTGTCCTTTGAGAAGGAGAACAAAGGAATTTGACACTTCATATCTACACTCATCTTGAGCACCCATCCTTTGGCCTTTTAACTGGAGTACCGACTTGCATTAACAGTTAATAGAAAAATCACAAGCTCTGATAACTTGCTGCTAAGGTGCACAGGTCATTAATGCTGATAAGCAAACGCCAGGAAATACGGACAGTCATTAATACCGTGTCTTCACTTCTCTCAAAGTACCAGGTCAGAGTAGATAAAAACCAGATAAATATTTTTTCTACTTCTCTCTCATGCAAGCAAACTTCATCTTTTGAAGCTATTTGCTTGTGTAATGAAATTCTACCTCAGCCCTAAAAGAATTACAGTTCAGCAATGAAAATGCCAACGGTTCTAGGAAATGGGCCACGCAAAAACCCTTCTAAACTGTCCGGTAACCTGATATAAGAAAAAATCCTTTCCTTAGTCCAAATCTGTTGATGTAACCTCAAGCAGATCAGGGATCCAAAACACTTTAACACCACTTGAAGCATCGGTTCACCCTGAAAATATCTCTTCTGGGCTGCGGCTCGTCTAATTCTGGAGAAGAGAACAATAGATACCCGCTAGCCAAAGCAGCGTGCCAGGACCAAGGATTCCTGCTCCGCAAACACTAAGTGGAAGCCCTAAAACACAGGATCGATATGTTAAAACAAACAAACAAACCTGTGCAACCAGCCAGCAACAGTAACTCATGCTTTCCTCTCTACCAGCTAGTGCTGCTTTACCGGTGTTATTCCTTAAATCCTCTTTCCCCTTTTTTTCAGTGGGGATAGAGGGGAGTGAGGAGATGCAGGGAGAGAAGGAAGGCTGGAGGGAGAGGAGACAACAGAAAAAGTGTAATTCCATCAGCTCAGGTTTGGGGCGTTTGTTTCCACTTTTAGTTTAAACAAGTCAAACTTTATTTACTGTTCTTCCAACAAACCACTAGTAACTCTCCATCACAATAACCACCTCAATTTCTTCTAATTTTTCCTATTTTAAATACAGATAAACAGAACTGTTTATAGTTATTAAAACAAAAACCTGCTTATGTTTTATGAAGTCATACCAACGTTTCCTTGTCTTTACCGACTGCGTCTCCTCCCACTGCACCCCTGAGCCTCATGAACGTTTTCTAGAAGCACACCAAACTGGTGGCTGGTATCACGCAGCGCATGTAGAGTCCTCTAATGCTCCTCTGCTGCCGATCCATGACCTTGCAATTTACAGCACATTACTCATCTGTAAATGAGTGGCTCAGCGTTTTGTATAATTGGATTTCATCCACGAGGTAATCCAGGCGTCTTCAGGAGGGGCACCACCTCCCCCATTCGTGCCACCACTAATGTTATGAATCTTGCTTTTAAGCAAAGGCGACCTCAGCAATATCTGTATCGTCTTTGTGATCCGCTGCGGGGAGACTCTTGTTCCACGGGCCAGTTGATGCAAAGCAGCTCACAAGCACAGCGTCCTTTCTAGCTCCTTGTCAAGCAGACATTTCGCCAGCCACGCTGCCTAGCACCCGCAGCAGTCCTGGGAGAGAGATCTTTCTCAACAGGTCTTTGCACATAGACTCCCCGAGCTCTCCAACAGACCACATTCTGCACCGCACACCGTGGCTGCTCCCACAGGGCACCTTAACATAGGCCAGGTTATTACATTTTTTTAATTTGAGTAGCCCTGCAGGACAAAGCCAGCTTGCCAACCCCCTGCAGAGAGCAGCGCTTGCATTTTCAGCCTGACAGCCCTGCATCTGGGTTAACCGGCACGCTGCCACAAGCCTTCCACTAGATACTTATGTTCAGGCAGGTGAACTTTTGGGGCTGATTCATCAACTGCGTTGACCAGGTTTCCACTGACTATATAATGAGATCTTAACGTCACTAGGTCCTGTATGGTGTCCACGTTGCGAAGTTGCTGCTAGGAGATCTCTGCAGCTTCCTCCCTGGGATCCCTGCTCTGAGAAGATGGTGGCAAAAGGCAAAAGCCAGCCCTGCGTAGAGCCACCTCAGCTCTGCAGCTTTGTTAGCTGGAGCTCCACGGGGTGAGAAAACAGCGATGCAACTCCCCAGCCTGAGAGCAGCACGGGTGCCTTCTCCCAGCACCACACCTAGGCTGCTGTGCTCTGCCAGGATGGACCTGCTTCTGAATGGAGCTCACAAACGCCTTTATCAATGGTGTGGTTAATTTGCAACCAGATCATCCACTCCAGGGCAACTGAGGATTAAATGTACAGGAAATAAAACAGATATTACTAAAACTAAACATTAACTTACTGCTCCTTGCCTATCTTGTTTTTAAGCCCCCCATCTCCCTCATTAAGTAGGGAAAGAAGATGGTGCTAACACGCAGGTGTTACTGACAACGTAAAGCACCATTTCAGTTTCAAACAGCGTAACAGTATCCATAACGTAAAACATTACCTCCACAAACTAGGGAGATTTTCAGAAATTTGGGATTCTTTTTGATCATTTATTGCTGGCTCCTTACTGCTGATCACCCCCTCCCAAACGAGGCCAGTATTCATATCCCTGTTTTAACTGGGTTGGTTCAGATTGCTTTGCTCCTGAAGGCCCTCCTGGATCACCTCCTTTAACTCTGCTTCCAAAGAGATCTCAAAGGAGAACACATAACCAAGCTCCACTGGTACGGGCAGCAAGGTGAAACTGCGAAACACAGTTCTTTCTTCAGGGGTTCATAAACAGACGGTTCTTTCTTCTTGTTAACAGCAGCCTCTGTAGGGTAAACTAACACAATCATATGATACCATAGGCTTCATAACACACTGACCAACTGTTAATACACACACCAACGTACATCACACACCATATGGCATGTTCAAAAATCATATAGAAGTGTGGGACTAGTTATTTAAACACAGGCTCTTGCTGCACTTCTCAGTTTCTCCACAGCTTTGATTGCTTTGTAAATGTGTTATTATAACGCAAAGGCTAAGAAGATGGGCACGTGTGATGTTTTCATCACACGCTAATCAGATATAAGCAGTATATAACAAAACAAAGTATCAGAAGATAGTATTTTAAAAGCTTCTAAACTATACCACCACATTGGCCAAGCAGTGGTACCCATTTTCAAATTACAGCTTGTTGGATGACAATTACTTCAACACCACTGCAATTATTGAGGTTGTTATCTTCATAGTTTGATCAGAAATAGCAGTGGGCTGTGCAGCTGAGTGTTATTTGACAGGTTTTGCAACTATTAAAATGACCCAGAGAAATAACAAAAAATTCTCAAACGGACCAATTCCTCATATTCAAACTGAAAGGACTGTCAAAATATCTAAACAGATTAAAGAACCGTTATTAAATCAATGGTATCAACCCAGTAACCTATATTAGCAGATTGCAACCCTTTACAAGCCATTGCTCATTTATAATAGCACCTTTATTGCTGCTTCATGAACCCTGGAATTGGTTCACGGCCCCCTCATGTTCCTCTCTCTCCCTCACATTGTACCCATCCTTAATAAAAAAAAAAAAGCAGAGGGAAGTCTTCACACCACAACCACAAGCAACGAAGAGAGGAGTCCAGCTAGGCTTTGATTTTTAGCCACGGTCAGCCAAAAGTCAGGCAGGTGGTCTGCGTTGGAGTTCCCCTCGTTAACCCCCCCCAGGAAGTTCACAGGTTCACAAGGAGCATTGGAGGAATGAAATAACCCCAAGCATAGACAGACTTGGGCTCAGAACAGCAGAGCAAGCAGTTATTTGTATACATTACATTAATTGGTAACTAACCCTATTCGGTCAGCACACGCAGATCTATAGCAGAAAGGGCAATTCAGGAGCAAAACGAGCTGCAGCGTGAGCAAAGAGAGTTTATTAGCTGTGACCACAGAACTAGCCAGACAAGCAAGCGGGATTTCTGGCAGCACCACTTACTCTAGGACCAAGGTATTATTTCAGCTATTGACAGATTATTCAGTGAGGCATCCAAACAAAGGTCTGTTTCAAATAAAAAAGTCTGACATTATAGAAGGACACACGCTGCCAGGCACTCCCAGGCAGAATTGCAATTACAGGCATTGCCTCCTTCACAGCTGGCACTCACAATCTATAATCATAATAAGAAGTAGGACGTTAAAAGAACAAGCATCCTGTATAGATCCGAAGGAAACTAATACAATAAAAATAGCTGTAAACTAGTTCCAGTGACCTACGGACCACAAAACCCTCCAGCAGAAAGACCTGTGCCTTTCTCCATAGCAAAATAAGTCTGTGCCAGGCTGGTACCCTCAGTAAAACAGGCATAACTCTGAAAATCAGCCCCTCGGCCAGTTTGTCCCAGGTTCGTGCCTCCTATGCAAATGCCCATGGCTGCAAAGACAGAAGCAACTGAGCCCCAGGACCGCCTTCAATCCCTGTTCACCTATATGGATATGAACGCTGCAGAGCTCGGAGGAAACCAAAATTTATGTTCAACGCAGTAGTGAAACATCATCTGAACAGTTTGTACAAATTATAAAATGAGTTAAGAGGAGGAAAAGGAAGTAAGTTTCCAAAACAGGATTAGACACTAATGTGAAACTCCAAGATGCATTGACAAGCGCAGGCAAAAGCCTCAGCTGCTCCTGATACAATCTAGTTCTCGTCAAGCTTTGCTTTCCCAGAATTTGAATGCACGAGGAAAGGGTCAAGAATGACCCAATAAAGAGCTGCTCTCCAGAACCTTCCCTGGTGCTGCACTACGGCACAGTTTCTCCAAAATGTAAAATGTGTCCAGGATCTTGAGAAATCCTGTGACTCCAGCACACTTCAGGGAACAGGGAACATTTTCAGCGCCAGACCTTTTCTCTTCTCTCCTGCTGCAGCTGAGCAGGAGGTGAGCAGGGCACTAGCCCTTAGCAATCACCGGCTGCTGTGCTGGGTACGTCCCCGCTCTGCCCCACGGACCCTCTCACCCAAAAGCTGCTTCTGCTGCTGTCTCTGCTGTCACCTCTCTGAAAGCAGCCCTGCTTCTAGCATTTTCTGTGTGAAGTTTTGGAGGACACACAAGAAGGCAATTTACTATCAGCGAACAAACATTCAAAATTCTGATTCTTTCTAAGCTTCCCCTCCAATAATACCAAATAGTTTAAGGAATCCCTGAACAGAAATGCAACTAACACAAGGCTTAAAGGTCATCTCAAAGGAAAACTGTATGCAACAAAAAACAGCCTGTCGATTCCAGACACATTATTCCAGACTGCCTTGACTCCATTTAGGGCAAAGACAAAAAACAAGGAAAATTAAGTAGCTGGTCAAAGGGAATTTAAGGAGGTTCTTAAAAATTCTTTTCAGTAGTGGGGAAAAGGATTTAAAAGCACCTCAGCTGTGGCTACTGAGCCAGCAGCACTAGACCTCTTGATCCATCCTCTGAACGCACCTCTGATGGCAGGCTTGACCCCACCTCATCCCAGGTAAAGCCACACCAAACAGCCCTCTCGGGCTGCACCACGGCTCAGCGGCGTCCACACCGACTGCGCGGCACCTCTTGGAGTTTTTCCACTAGAACATGGCACACGGGAGTTGCAAGCTGCAGCCTCAAAGCGCTTTGGAAAAGATGAAAACAGAAGGTTTTTCTGATTATTTTCTCGTTTTCCTGACTGTTAGCACTCGGGATAGTCACCGATCAGCAAGGTTTCGGGAGGGAAATGAGACACAGCTATTGTGATATAGTAAATAAGGAAACTGTGCCTTTATAAACATACCTCACCTGTGTCTTATTCCTGTATGCACTGACACTTTGAATGTTACTGCCACAACAGAGACCACATCAAGCTTTAAACTGTTTCCTTAAGATCACTACTTTGATGCCAAATAATTATATCTCACATAGTATGGCCTCTATCCAAACTAACAAAAGCTTTCTGAAGGAATCCACATGCCTTAAATGAGAGTTGCTTTAAGATTTTAAGTAAACTTAATAAACTCTTTAAGCCATACCAATCTCTCAGCTGTTTCAGATGTATGATATGCCTTAGTACCTTATTAAAAAAAACAAGTAAAAGCATCTGCCAGCTGGTTCTTTGCACTAGGAACTACAACTATCATATGCGGCCATAAAATGTGACTTTGAAAATTATGTACAGATGGGCCTACACTTGTAGCATTTTTAAGTTCTCTTGATAGCCTGCATTTACTCTAGATAAGAAGCAAATCACAATCTTTTCACAAATATCCCTTCCCTTGAATTACTCAAAAAAGTACCTTAGAGTCAACATCAATTCAGCACAAGACTAGTGACGAGCTTAAGCACACACAAGCCAAAAGGAAACCAAACTACTAAGGAAAATGGAATTGCATCCTGCCAGACTAACAACTCGCCTATTTGCAAGAAGATTGATTCTATGAAATACATGCTGTTATTTTTTTTTACAAGGAAAACACTTACTCTAACACACAGCCTTCAGCGGCTGTTCCCTGTCCACTGACTACGTTTACTTTTAGTACAGCACTGGTAAGAAAACAGCATACATGTCACCACTTTTGCTGGTTAAAGAAAGAATTAAGAACATGGGACAATGCCATAACCAAAAATAGTGCTGTCACTGTGACTGCAGGTTGTATACAACTTGCATCTCGGGCAATAACAACATTATCTAAGCAGTCATTTTTAGTCCTCCTACCTAACCATTACAATCTGAGAGAGAGAGGCTGGAAGTTTTCTAGAGCATATAAAATTTAGGTTCAGGTAAGTCCTTTCTGCCCTGAACAGAACCTCAGTAAAATAAACAAACTTCCATGAAATTTATGGATGCACCAACAATAACTCTTGTTGGCCAACAAGGACAGATTAAAAAAGAGAAATGCCAGCAACCTACTCCTGAAGTCAAAACTAAATTCCTGTTCAAAATAAAATATAACAGTAGAGCTGCTGAGAATTAGGAGCTTTTCAGTCAAAAATAATTCATGTCTCAAATGTTGCTAAAATTATTGCAGTAATCAATTCTCCCTTATTGCTCGCTTCTCAAGGATCTTTTAAATGTGTGTTACTGTCTCGCTAAATCTAAAAAGCTCAAATCTTAATCCAGAACACTATTAAAGAAATCTCTCTGATAAACCCAGTTACTTTTTCACTTTTAGAAAGATTATTACAAGAATATTCAAAAAATTCAGTCTGACAGGCTGATACTTTGTCCTGTACAGTCTCACAGAAGATATTCAGAGTTATTTGCAATGCCAGTTCATATGCCTTGTGAAGACAAGTTTTAGAATAAAGCTTTAGCTGTCACCATGTCAATTCAGAAGGATATTTCATTCCTTATCCATAAGTGTGTGCACTGCATTCTCTGAAGAAAGAAGCAATGGTACTTCCGATGTTTAGTGAGGGTCTGAAAAAATGTCATTCCACGTTCTTACATGGACGGCAAACATGTTAGAAAGATATCTGTAAAAAGGAGATTTCAGTACTGAAGCTCGCGCTCTGGTAAGAGTTTGAGACAGGAGGCTGCATGAGCAAGTGTCACGGCAGATAAAATGTGATTCTAACTCTTCAGAGTAACGCTCCACTCCATGGCAGCAATGACTTTCTCAGTCTCCACCTGCCAAAATAAATTTGCTGCCATTTAAGGTTGTTAAAATTTTTCCCCGATTAATCACTGCTTCACTGCAACATCTGTCGGAGGTGGCTGTTTCGCTAAAGCTGGTTAGCCCACTGCAGTGCGTAATGCAACCGCAGGCCATGCCGACGCTCTGGCGTAACGTCAGTCTGTGCCAGCCAGGAAGGGAAGAGCAGCAGCAGGAGTGGGAGCTTTCAAGGGTGGAGTGTGTCTAATAATCACAGGGCTGAAAAGCAGCATCCCTCCCCATGACACAACCCACCTGAATCCAGTGAAGCTGGACCACCGCTGA
Organism: Calonectris borealis; assembly: GCF_964195595.1. Taxonomy (NCBI): domain Eukaryota; kingdom Metazoa; phylum Chordata; class Aves; order Procellariiformes; family Procellariidae; genus Calonectris; species Calonectris borealis. The sequence goes on along the minus strand of NC_134333.1, from coordinate 5,338,679 downwards.
GCAGACAGGATCCTGCTAAAAACATTTCCCTGACCAAAGAGTTATTCCCATTTTGACAGAAGGAATTTAAATTGAGAGGAGTGAACCCGTTTAGGTTTCCTGCAGGTCACCCTGTTGTTGAAGCCCCGAGGGAGCACTAAAGCATTGATAACAATCTCCTTTCAGGAAGTAGTATCTGCAAATATTAGGAAGTAATTCTGTAAATTATGGAACCCCAAAAGAAGCATCCTAACAAGCCTCGTTTCATCCTGGAAATATATAGCTCACACTTTTATTTAGGCCTTAGTGTTTAGCTTCACTCATTTAATCCCTAAGCAGAGACAACTGCCTCCCATTTAACCTTCTCATTAATTTCAAAGGCAATTCTTCTTTAAACACCTGTCTGATACACATACAGCAAAGACTACGGCTCCTGGCTCCAAACAAACGGATTACAAAGGCCAGAGGACCAAGATGTTGGCAACAAAATGCTGGGGAATGGAAAAGAATGGGAAAGAGTGCCCTGAGCAGATAAAAAACCTGAAACTACAAATCTTTTTAACGTTGTCTATTCCAGTTGTGTGCTCAAGTTCATCACACCAGTGTTTGAGAACTGCCACACAAGATCCAACTGCAGACGCTGCTATTGGTGATGAATTTTCTGGCAGGAAGATCTTGCTTCGGACAAAGCATTAGGAACTTTTACCTTCCTTCTGGATGTTTCAGCAGGTGATGCTCTCAGAAGAGATCATAATGCTAGTAGCTGGGGCACTGTTTTCTGTACTGGTTTTCAGACCAGTTGCTTCTCTCCGAGGAATCTGCACAGCACAGTTTCCGGCTTAAAAGTGTTTTCCCCCAGTTCTCTCATGCCCCATCCCATCAGCTCCAAGATCTGCACAGCCTCTGAGAAATGCAACTACACGGCAGTTCACCAATACAAAACCAGGTCCTCACTGCAGCTGTAGTTTTACAATGGCGAAACTATCATTGAAATGGAGATTACCCAGGGACTGTCTAGGAAATTAAAAACTGGGCCTAGTGTGGCTCACACTAATTAACCACCAGTACTCCCACAGGCTGCTGCAAGCAGGAGTCTGAGGTCTACAGAAACCAGCCAAGAGGTAGAGTCAATGGCAGGAATAACACGTTATTGCTTTGTGAAAGATGACCTTGGGCAATTTCCACTCCCAGTTATAAAATCAAGGCAGATGGGAGGGCAGGGTAGCAGCAAAACATTAATGGACACACACTCCAACTTCACCTGGGGTTTTTGTTTGTCTTTAGGTGGACAAATGGGGGAAGAAAAAGCAAGCTCGTAGATAAAGGCTACCAGTTAAAGTTCAGTGACTATTGGACAAAATATTAAGTAGCCTAAATAATACACATTGTAATGGCATGCCCTATTTTTGCTATACATGGATCTGGCAAATATGAGTCATCTCTGGAGGAAATCCCAAACTGCTCTCCTAGCATAGTCATACCTGTAGGTAGAAAAGAAGGAACTAAGTCCATCACAAAAAAAAGCCACCTTCACGTTAACACTGGTGTTGGCGAAATTTGTCAGGGAATTGCCAGCTGGACAATTTTAAAGCAAATGTTTATTAAGATCACAGGATAGTTATATTTGGAATACGAGAAACAATCTCATATAATATCTTCACAAGTATGATCTAATAAATAAGTTTTCATGAGATCCCAAAATACACTTGGTAAGAAAGCAAGACAAACAGAGACAAGTAGATGCTATCTACTTAATAGGAAGGTGATTTATTATTACTATTTCAATTTCTCTGTGATGTAATTCACGGCAAATCTAGCAAGAAAAATCC